>NW_012120932.1:3906215-3908843 GCF_000951035.1 Colobus angolensis palliatus
TTTGGTATTACCTTTATTTAAACCCTTTTGGTCTTTGAATCACTGGGGACACAGCCAAACCATATCAGCATTTAAACACAATTTCCTTATTAGATAATCGGATAAAAAAACTCGTTCTTTCTACAATATGCCACATAAATGGAAGTATAGATGTAACACTGTCATTAAATCTGTGAAGTATATGTCATATTATTTTTCGAAAACATGTAACTTGTAGTGAAGTTAGTCCACCTCAGAGACAGCCTGTTTGAGTATAATCAACTTCTAGGTATTCATTATATACTGTATTTTTTATGATCAAATCACTGATCAGATATTTGCCTTACTGATGTATTGTTCCATTTGACAAACAGATTTTGGGGCAAGTTCTTAGGTGTCGGTGTGATAGCAGTGAAGAAAATTCAGCCCTCGGGGGCCCTGCTGTCTAATTGGGAAGAGCACATCGGGGAACACACAGGCATGGGAAGGTGCAGGGTTTTTAGAACTGAGAGACCCAATGGAGGCTCTCAGCAAAGTCATTTTTCAGGAAGTGGCATTTAAGCTGAGACCTAAATGATGATTTGTAGTTTGTCAAGGAAAGAAATCCAGAGGGGGGAGGGGAGACCACATAAGCAAAGACCTTGTGTCAGAAAAGAACTTTGTACCAGAGATGAATGGAGGATGAGAGTAGAAGTAAAGTCAGAAAGGCGGGGGCTAAGTCACTGAGGCCTGAGGCTGCACAGGGAGCTGGATGGTGTCTTTGGAGGAAACGAAGACAAAGAGGTTCAAAGCTGCTCAAAGGTCTTGCAGGAAAGTGATAAAGTCAGATTTGCATCTTTTAAAAGGTCATGTTAGCATCTTTTAAAAGGTCACTTATAGGAGTCTGCCCCAGTACTGCACTGGATATGCCACAATGATGAATGGCAGACACCACTTCGGCCCTATTTCCTGCACATCAAACTTGTAATACAGCATACCCTCCATGATGGGGACAGTACAAGATAGTTCATTATGGGAGGACATGAGAACCTACTTTGTCTTGAACATGAGATGGAGATGTGGAGATGTCAGGAAAATTAACAGAAAGCAAGTGACTTCTTTACTGAGATCTGGAGAATGAATAAGAATCAGGTAGTAAGGAAATGATAGGTGGGTGTAAAGGGAATGTGGTAGGTGTCTGCGGTGGTGTGTGCAGAGCCCATGAAGCTAGAAAAATCACTCATGTTCAGAGCAAAAATTGATTCGGTGTCTCTGGATAGTTAAATGTTCTGTTCCATGAACTGCTTCAGAGTCTGGAAGGGGCATGGAATATGAGATGAGGTTGAAGATCAACTCGGGCGTAAAGAATTTGGGATTTAATCCACAGGCAAGGAGGAGCTCTTACAGTATCTTAGGGGTACATTTAAGAGCAAGACAGATTATTTTTCAGAGAATCTGCTGTACATTTTAGAAGGATACCCCGGACTGCAGTGTAATCCCAACATGGAGGGATTAGGATTTGAGGCAGGTGGCACACATAGGATGCAGAAACTTATGCCAAGGTTGATGGCACCCTAAGCAAGATGCCAGCCATCCAGACAGAGAAAAGTGGCCACATTCAAAATGTATTCGGAATGTGGCATCCACAGGGCTTAGAGTGCAACTGAGCGTCAATAGAGTCTGGACAATGTGTTTTAGCAACTGAAAGGATGTTGCTGTCAGGATAGGGGGCGCTAGAGAGTAAGACGGCTTTGGACGAGAACAAAGGAGGTAATACTGGTTTCAAATAGACTGAGTATTGGCCTGTGCGGTGGCTCACGCCTGTGGGAGGCACAGGTGGGTGGATCACCTGACCTCAGGAGTTGGAGAGCACCCTGGCCAATATGGTGAAACCCCTCTCTATTACAAATACAAAAATTAGCCGGGCATGGTGGTAGCTCACCTGTAATCCCAGCTACTCTGAGGCTGAGGCAGGAGAATCGCTAGAATCTGGGAGGCAGAAGTTGCGAAGGTTGCAGTGAGCCAAGATTGTGCCCCTGCACTCCAGCCTGGGTGATTCCGTCTCAAAAAAAACAAAAACAAAAAACAAAAAAACCAAACAAAAACAAAACAAAACAAAAAACCCACCCCACACACAAAACTAGACTGAGTATTAAATGGTCTGTGGCTCATGCAAGTGGAGGTGTCTGGTTAGCAGAGACATCTCACAACTTGGGAATATGTTTTACTCCATAAATATTCAAGTAAGACTAAGATCCTGGGATTTTGGAGTCACAGGGGAAAGTGACATTATTCCCGAGCATTTGCTAAGAACTATCCCCAGGGGCCTCAGGACCAGCCCCTCTCACTGCATTAACTCCTATAAAGCAGTGCTTATTTTACATTTTACAGCTTGGAAACCAGCTCAGTGGGACTTAGTTAACTGCCCACAGTCAAGTGTCAGCGTTAAAACTGGAGTCTCACCCAGGGCCGGTTGACCCCAAAGCTCACACTCTTATAAGATATAATCGCTCAAGATATCTTAGACCTCATCTAATCCAATCTCCTCTTTTCTTCCCTCCACCCCCCGAAGATGGAGTCTCGCTCTGTCTCCCAGGCTGGAGTACAGTGGCGCGATCTCGGCTCACTGCAACCTCTGCCTCCCGGGTTCAAGCAATTCTCCTGCCTTCG
>NW_012120932.1:3912638-3921055 GCF_000951035.1 Colobus angolensis palliatus
TGCCTGGGGCGGCCAAGCGTGGGGCTGGGCCGGCTGAACCCTCCTCTTTGCCTCCAGGTGCCACCCCATCCTCCGGCTGCAGGAGGCCAAGGCGCAGAGGTCCGCGAGGTCCGCGATGAGACTGAGGGGTGAGTGGGGCCAGGGGTGGAGACTGGGCCCCATCCTGCCCCAGCCCCCGGCTCACAAGCTTCCGCCTGCCCCCAGGCCCGATGCCTTCCCGGCTCTGTGCGGGCCGCACCCTGGACGGCCCCATCCGGACGCTGAAGCTGCCGCTGCCACGTGTGGAGCCGCAGCCTTTCCCCCGGGACTGGCCCACGCCCCCACGCCCGCTGCCCCCGCGGCTCCTGCAGCCCGCCCTGCAGCGCTACTTTCTGCCAGAGGACGCGGACCCCGACACCTATAGCTGACCGGGCTGGTGGCCTCAGCCTACCTGGCTCTGGGGCCTGCCATTGGTATTTGGCCAAGGCCTGCATCGGGAATAAAGTCCAGAGAATTTCTTTCCGCAGGACGCCGCCTGCTTTGGAGGGCCCTGGGGTGCGCAGGGCGTGCGGGCGTGCGGCCTGAGCCCACAGTGGCGGCAGAAGGCGGGAGCCCAGGCCTGGCGGAGGTGGCCGTCATGGGCACCAGCGTTGCTGGAGGGGTGGCCGGCCTAGGGCAGAGGAGACCCATAGCGGGGCACCATCCGCTAGGCACTGAGCAAACGTTTTCTGGTCGAGTACTAGGTGTGGAGATGCGGGCTGACCTGAGAGAACGCGTCCTGGGCCAGCCCACAGCCCGGTGTGGAGGGAGTCCTGGAGGGCCTGGGAGGTCACAGACTGGGCCTTCCGGGTCCACACAGGTGAGACCAGGAGTTTGCAGACCTTGCTTTCGTTACTTTTGTTCTGGAAAAGAGAAGAATTGACGAAGGCACCAGGAGCTTTTTTCTGAGCAACAACGAAGGAGATCCTCTCACCCCTTTAGCCTAAAAACTCCTGGGGGATGGCTTTGGTTCCCACGGACTCAGCCTCTGGGCCGGCTCCTCTGCGCTGTGTGGCCTGGCAGGGCACAATACCTTTGCACGGAGCTCTCGGGCGGCTCTGGGGGAAATCCCTGGCTTTTACACCTGTATTTTGTGTTGTCTGAGCAGTGATTTCTCTCCTGTATTTCTAGCCTCTGGCTTTACTGGTTTCTTCACAATGGCTCTGGTTAGAATCGCTCCTCCACACCTTCCCCGTCGCCCCAACCTGTGCGGTGGCTCTTGTTACGGGACCACCAAATGGCTGCTCTTTCCCAGGCCGGTGCTTGGCGCAGTGGCGCCACCATTCCAAGAGCACGGTGTGCAGGGCCATGTGGGATGGCCAAGTTGCTGGGCCCAGCTGAACCTGCCTCTTCACCTCCAGGCACTCCCCCATCCTCCCACTGCCAAAGGCCGAGGTTCACAGGTGTGCGATGAGACTGAGGGCTGAGTCTGTCACTAGAGGACTTGACACTTTTTGTGAAAAATTAGTAAACCTAGATACCTCGATCCGTGTCTAGCAATGCCGAGGCCCCAGTTTGGGTTCAAGCCTGCTGGAACAACCCTGCAGCTCCTGGGCCACCAGAGTGGCCAAGGCCCTCTGATTTTTGGTCAGGACACAGAAAGATAGCAGGGGGCAGAGGGGAACTGAGGAACCCCACGTGACCTGCAGTCAGACAAGGTAGGTCAGAGAATTTATTTATGGCTATCTCTCTCTCTTTTTTTTTTTTTTTTTTTTTTACAGAGTTTCACTCTTGTTGCCCAAGCTGGAGTGCAATGGCGTGATCTCGGCTCACTGCAACCTCTGCCTCCCGGGTTCAAGCAATTCTCCTGCCTTCGCCTCCCAAGTAGCTGGAACTACAGGCATGTGTCACCACGCCTGGCAAATTTTGTTGTGTATTTTTAGTAGAGACGGGGTGTCACCATGTCAGCCAGGATAGTCTCAGTCTCCTGACCTTGTGATCTGTCCGACTCGGCCTCCCAAAGTGTTGGGATTACAGGCGTGAGCCTGTAATGCCCAGTCTCCTCATTTTCTTTAACAGATTTTTTTGGTTACAACTCCTGATTTGATTTGTTTTTATTACTCAAAGCATAATACAGCAACAATGATTAAGAACAGACTCTAGAGCCTTACAAAGCTCTCCGCTCACTGAACGTGGGCTCTGGGTGAAATCCCTTAACCTCATTGTGCCTGAGTTTCCTCATCTGGAAAATGATGAGTTCTCACTCCAGAGAAATGCACTGGGTGTGCATGCACAATAAGAGCTGTTTTAATTTTATTAATGTACATATTTGTAGACCACAAATGCATTTTTACAAAAGTTTCAAACAATATCTAAGTTTAGCTAGTAAATTTGTCTAAACACATCTATGTTGTCTGGCTGCATTTTAGCATAAATGGAATATTACTTTATGCATTATTATCTGACTTCCTTTCTCCTCTCATGTCATTTCTGGCTTGGTGATCTCTCCGTGTCAGGCCGGAGCTGGGTTTCTCTCCTACTTTCTAACAGCTGCACCCTGCTAGATAGCAAGGATTCAGAATGATTTTTCTATCCCTCACTGATAACATTCTAGGGAGTTGTCAGGTTTTTAGAAATTATTATTACAACCAATGCCGCAGTAAACATTCTGCTACATATTGGGGGATGTTTTGTCCTTATTTGAGAATTTCTGTAAGAAAAATGCCTATGTTCTAACACCGGATGTAAAACATAGGAATAGACTATGCTAGAGCAAGAGGTTCATATACTGAGTGTTTCTAAAATACTTTTTTGATTTCATAGTTTATTACTTTTACTGTATAACTGTACATGCTCCCAGTACATTCTAGAGGACAATCTCAAACAAACACTTCAGGAAAGCAGTAGACATTACCATAATGTGATAAAATTGGTATTTTATTAATTTTAAATTATATTTCTAACACATAAGCCATATTACCCTTGACACGGTACTCTTGGTAGGAGTCAGACAAATTTATGAATGTGCGCAGTCTCTATTCTGTTTCTGTCTAGGGCTATTTTTCTTTAAAAACTAGTAGCTCACATTCTCAGCAAACTAACATAGGGAAAAGAATAGAGGTTTTCAAGTTGGAAGATCTTAATCAGTGTGGTTTTTAAAGTTTCATCTTACTAAGTTGACTGAACAATGGCAGATCATAGTATCAATTATTCAAAAGTGATTAATGCAGCTTAAATGCCAATGGGCTGGAAGAGAACTTAAATGCATCACTAAGCTCTTAGCAACTATAAAGATTTGTTTGTTTACATATTTCACCATATGGATATCATTGAACTCTTCAGCCTTATAATGGATATTTTGTGAATAAAATATTATTTTGCAAGAAATAAAAAATAGTGTTTGTCTTTAAGCATTGCACTGTTGAGACTACATTTATGCAATAATTCAAAACAGGTAATTTAGTGCTAGGAATATCATCTCCCCTGAACAGAGCTGCAGTATGCTCTATACACAGGGAACTACCTGTTTTAAGATTTTACATAATGGGGCCTAGCTCAGTGGCTCACACCTGTGATCCCAGCACTTTGGGAGGCTGAGGTGGACAGATCACCTGGGGTCAGGAGTTTGAGACCATCCTGGCCAACACTGTGACACCCCATCTCTACTAAAAATACAAAGAATTGGCCAGGCGTGGTGGGGCATGCCTGTAGTCTCAGCTACTTGGGAGGCCAAAGCAGGTGAATCGCTTGAACCTGGGAGCCGGAAGTTGCAGGGAGCCGAGATCGTGCCACTGCACTCCAGGCTGGGCAACAGAGCAAGACTCCGTCTCAATAAATTAAAAAAAAACAAAAATAAAAATAAAAAAGATTTCATATAATGGGGCAGCTGCTTTTAGCTGGAATGCAATAAATCCTCACATACTTTCGAAAGACTGACTTTGGTGAGGTAGCATATTGGGCATAGAGAGACAGGGACCTCACTTTCAGGACTGTCACAGTTCAGTGCCTGACACAGGCATGTAGACAAACCTCACGCTGGAAGCTCAGAAAAGGGAGCAAATAACGTTTGGCGAAGGGGGCCAGGAAACGCTCCATCTTACAGCTCTGTAGATCAGAGCTCTGCCGCAGTCTTTCTGGGCTAACGTCTGTGCATCCGTCAGACTATCATAGACTCAACATTCTTTAAAGGACCTGAAATTGCAAATTATTTTATTTCCTGGTGCAAAACCAGGTGCCCCTCACCCACCCATCCCCCAACACACATACACGTCTTTTGCAAATTGCTACAGTTACAACAAAGTTGTGGTCAGTTTGGAGTAACAATTAAAGATGTCCATAGGTGTGAAGGGCTGAGGTAAGGAAAAGCAGGCTCTCCCTATATGAGCCTGACTCACACAGGACTCACTGTGACGGAAGGTGAGAGAGTCCTGGAGAGGCTACATGAGATGGCTGAGCCCTTTCAGAACCCACTTCTCAGGCATTGCTGGTTGCATGAGGTTACAGTTTATTGGACCTGCCCCACTACCTGGTGGAGTGACCTTTGCATCTCTTCAAATCTCCCAGAAAGAGATTTGGGCTCATGGGGCCTGAGGGCCTGAGAGGCCGGAAGAGCTCAGTCTTCACAACTCTCACTTCAGGTGCTACTAGTGGACACTGTGGAGCACTTCTTTTGTTGTTGTTGTTGTTGAGTTTTGCTCTGTCGCCCAGGCTGGAGGGCAGTGGTGCAGCCTCGGCTCACTGCAACTTCCACCTCCCCAGGTCAAGCGGTTCTCGTGCCTCAGCCTCCCGAGTAGCTGAGATGACAGGCGTATGCCACCACACCCAGCAAATTGTCATATTTTTAGTAGAGATGGTGTTTCACTGTGTTGGCCAGGCTGGTCTTGAACTCCTGATCTCAGGTGATCCACCCACCTCGGCCTCCCAAAGTGCTGCAATTACAGGCATGGGCCGCCATGCCAGGCATGATGGAGCACTTCTAGGGACTTTTGGGCTTTGGAGAATACCAACCTAGCAGAAGTGGTTCCTTTTGGAAAGGACATTGGATGACATCAAATGCTCAGCATAAAGTATATGCTTTGGGTAACTATCACTCTTCTAGGTGACCCTCAAGGAAAATTGTACGAGAAAGTTATTGTGGAGAAGCGATGAGGCGGAGTCATAGAGAGAATGGGGACTAAGAGGGTGCAAGAAGGTGGGGAAGTTGCAGAGCTAAGTGACAGAGGAGCAGAGCAGAAGAAAAAGCCTCGGTGTTGGGAGAAAACATGAAGAAAAAATAAGTTCTATGCTTGGTCCTATGATATGAACTGCCTGATGCTGGTGGCATGAGAGAAGGTTGCTTTAGCTATAAATGTACAACATCCATCAATATTCCACAACACTCCACGTTGTCTTTCTCTAAGCACTATCCAGAGAAACAGACACCACTCATCAGGGGGAGAAAACTGAACCATTTTGTAGAAGAATCTCTAATCATAAAGAGTCAATGAATGGATCCTTTGTATAAGTGAGACACCTGACCACATTGCATCTCAAAAGTACCTTGTCATCATTGTCACGTGGCAGTTTTTGAATCTGGTGTTTTTCTTTCTGCAATAGTGAGGCCAATCCTGCAGGGACCGAAGTCTATGCAATCACTGTGAAACACACCTGGAAATAAGGCAGGAAGAACTTACAGAGCCGAGACACGCCCATCAGAATATTTTGGAATGTAAGTTACAGTATAGGAATTCTCCCCTAAAGCCTCCAAACTGGAGTGAGAACAGTTGAATCACTTTCATAATACAAAACATTCTTAGAATCTCTATGAAATTATGAAAATTAAATTCTAAGGTGCATTTTCATAAATGTGGTTGTTGCTGTGTTTATTTTCTGTTGCTGCAAATTTTGCCACAGACTCACTGGCTTAAAATGATATGCCTTTATTATGTCATATGCCTCCCGATCCGTGGGAGTCTGCTTGGGGTCTCATGAGGTTGGAATCAAGATGTTGCCTGGATGTATTCTCATCTGGAGGCTCAGCCAGGGAAAGAGCCACTTCCAAGATCCCTCAGGTTATCAGCAGAATTTGTTTCCTTGTGATTGTATAACTCAGTACGCACCGTCTTCCTGGTTGCCAGCCGCAGAGCTCTCTCAGCTTCCAGAGATTTTCTCTCAGGGCCTCCCCACGTAGCCTTGCATCTCAGCAGCAGAGAAACTCTCGCATCTTCAACTCTCTCAGGTTTTTCACCTCTCTGACTTCTTCAAAGCTCTGATTAAGTCAGGTCACCTCTGATTAAGTCAGCGTACCCAAATAGCAGCCCTATCTTAAGGACAATTGTGCTATACAAATGACCTAACTACAGGAGTCAAACACATTATATTCATGGTTCCAGGGGTTAGGCAGGGTTTGTATGCCAGGTGGATGGGATATCGCCCTGGGAACGCCATCTTTAGAATTCTGCCTACCACAAATCCCAATTCTATAACACAAAAGGCCTGAGGGCTTCATTGTCATCACAACAGGAGGTATAAGTTTCCTGGATACCCAAAGGTATCCTCTGTCTGTCTCCACCTAACACCCCATTTTCATACCAGGTGGTGAAAAATCCACTCGTCATCCATACCATTCAGAAGCATATAGCATGGATTTTGTCATTCTAGTTCTTGTCACTGTGTGTTTGAGCACCTACTAGCTAGAGAAGCTCATTCATCATCAGCTCTACATGGTGCAATCCTCAAAATGCCCACCATTATCCAGAGGTTACCAATATCTCTCTTTTAATTATACTTAAGCTAGCAGAAATCTTCTTATCATTAACCCAAATGGAGAAGAGAAAGCTAGAAAATTATACATCTATTTTTCCACCAAGAGAAAAGAAAAAGAACATTTTCCTCCCACTTTTATTGTGCCTTCAAGTGGTTATAGTAATCTATTAAGATCAGCCATGTCATTCAACTGCTTCCCAGTGAATACAGCCTGTGAAGCTGAAAGAGATAATAAAGTTTCTTAGGAGACTGACTACTAGACCGGCTTGACATGGGCTCCATACAGAAGAAAAAATATATTAGTGGTTACACCTCTAGCAGCTACTGACTAGACATCCTTGCGATAAGGGTGGGAAATTCAATATACAAAGAAGCAAAGGGCTGATAATAAAAATAAAGTAAAAACTGAAAGAAAATTGTAATTGGATTGAATATGGCTAAAATTGAGACATGAAAAAACAGAAAACAAAGCCAATTCAAACCCTGAAGAAAGAATAAATGAGAAAATAAACGAAAAAAATTAATTGGTTCAGCAAGTCATGACTAGAAGAAATTAACATGATTAAATTATTCTACCTTCCGGCATGGAATAAAATGAAGACATAAGTATTCATGTTAATTTCAATCTATTTCTGAATGGTAAACTCCTTTCTCCTTCCTCCTCTTTGTATGTTTAGGTCTGGGAAATTTGTCCGGAATTAGCAACCGGGGTTGAGGTTTATTTAGACAGAATGACTATGAGCTTGCCTGCAAAGTGGCTGCTCCTTTCTTCCCTTCTTTTCCATCAAGCCATTCCCCCACTGAGAGGTGGTATCTATTTCTGTGCCCCCACAAATCTCCATTTGCAGATTCCCAGATAAGGACATAAGAAGCCTTTTAGCTTTTGCCTGGGTCTCACAGAATGCAGGGGAATCTGGGGAAAGCCAGGCTCTCTACAAAAACTCTGACTAGCTCAAGACTGTCATACTGTGAGGAACCTCAAGCTTGTCTCATGGAGAGGCTGTGTGGAGGCTAAGTTACCTGACCAGCCCCTAGCTCTTCAATTCACAGCATTCCAGGTGCCAGGTGTAGACGTGCAGAAGCTTTCTGACAGCTTCAGCCTTGTCTGCCATCTGAGGAGCCGCAAGTGAGAACTAATCCGGAGTAATCACCACCACCATCCCCTGCCATCAAATCAATGCAGTGTGTTCATTCACTAAATTAGGAGGCAGCTTGTTCTATGCGGTGGTACAGAACAGGAACAACGATGCCTAGGGCTGGGGTATGGGTTGTGAAGGAAGAAGTTCCATGTTGGCAAAACTTCAGAGCATATGAAATCTTAAAGGTCACGCAGCTGAATTTCTGAGCCTACAAAAAGGAAACCAGGTGCTCAAAGAAGCAGTAACCTGCCGAAAGTCACCCAGTGAATTAATAGTGGAACCAAAGCAAAAATCAAGTTTTCAACATGTAATATCCTTACACGACATAAAAAAGCTTTGGGTTCCTTAGCTTGAGAAACATCAATACCAAAATTAAACTTCTTACTGCCTGGCATCCAAACTGGAGTAGAACAGCTTTGCCACATCTACATTCCCACTGCTACTCAGAAGACAGACTCCAAGAAGCATAAAACTTCTGGAGTCCTAGCCGGGCGCGGTGGCTCAAGCCTGTAATCCCAGCACTTTGGGAGGCTGAGACGGGCGGATCACGAGGTCAGGAGATCGAGACCATCCTGG
>NW_012120932.1:3922905-3981252 GCF_000951035.1 Colobus angolensis palliatus
GGACTACAGGTGCCTGCCGCCACACCCAGCTAATTTTTGTATTTTTAGTAGAGACGGGGTTTCACCGTGTTATCCAGGATAGTCTCGATCTCCTGACTTGTGATCCGCCTGCCATGGCCTCCCAAAGTGTTGGGATTACAGGTGTGAGCCATCGCGCCTGGCCCATCTTTAAGAATTTTAAATTCTTATAAGCCACTCTTTGACTGTTCACCTCTAGATCTTGAAGCATTCTCACTTCATCCTCTTGCTGTACCTGGTTCGAGCCTCAGGAAGAATATCACCATCCTCTCACTCCTGATGCCCTGTCTACCCTTCCTGACCTTGGTGCCCACCTGTCCAGCCCAACTCTATGATAAACCCCTTCCTCTTACCAGCTCTCTGTGTCCCTTCCTGAAGAGTTAAAACCAAAGTCAGATTTCTATTTGCAGATTTTTTCCCAGTTCCACGTCTGTTACATGAATCCAATTCTGAAGACTGGCACCTAGTACTTTCACTGTCTTTCTCTTTTCATGCTCACAGCCACCTCTGGTCATGCATACCATGCGTAATGTTTCCCTTGAACTGTAACAGTATTAATTATCAGTGTGTTTCACATCTACGTCATTACAAAGCACATATTAGGAAAACACTAACATGGTGTAGTGTACGTGCTAGGTCTGTCACACTCAAGCCAAACCTCTGATTCCCAGGAATTCGCACTCTGAAATTAACATTGAACAGAATTTTGGTAAAGATAATGTAAATAGTAAGTCATTTATTAGATCTGACATTAGTTTATGTCTAAAGTACACGTGCTGAAGAAAGGGGAGTTTATAACTAGAGTGAATCAAAACGGAAAATTACTGCATTCTAAGTACAGACAGAGAGCTATTCAAAAAGCCATTGGAGTTTATAGTCACTCATTTTAGAAAAATTTAAATGAGGAATGAGAGATGGTTTTGTAAATATTGGGGAGGAAGAAGCACCTGGCAAGTGGGCGCCCTGAGTGTTAGCATCAGCCTTGAGATGGAATTTTTCCGCAGGTGAGCCTGAGGCACCCAAAGAGAATGCCCTGGGAGAGCTGTGATTTGGAGATCTGGAGGAACAGCACATGCTGATTACCGTCCTGCAGCCAGGATTCAGAAGTCAAGTCAGGAGGTGAAGAGGGAAAGGAGGTGACCCCAGAAAGAGGCAACCTCAGAGGGGCGGACAGAGCTGTCACACCTGGCAGCATGGCTGAGCCTTTGACTAACACACAGTGATGTTCAGTGTACACAATTTGGTCATGAACATCTAGCAGCAATGTAAATGTGTATTCACCCTTGTACGATACATCCTTTCACCTGTGCCTCACCTGAGACCCCAGCCATAGAGAGCTCACTGGGGTACAGGAGCCTACAGCAAAAGTTAACTCAGCCATGCAGATGCCAAATCTGAGATTTGGACCTCAGTACATACTTGTTTTTTGTTTTTTTTTTTTTTGAGACAGAGTCTGATCTGTCACGGAGGCTGGAGTGCAGTGGTACAATCTGGGCTCACTGCAAGCTCAGCCTCCCAGGTTCATGCCATTCTCCTGCCTCAGCCTCCAGAGTAGCTGGGACTACAGGTGCCTGCCACCACACTCGGCTGATTTTTTGTATTTTTAGTAGAGACAGGGTTTCACCGTGTTAGCCAGGATGGTCTCGATCTCCTGACCTCGTGATCCGCCTGCTTCCGCCTCCCAAAGTGCTGGGATTACAGGCATGAGCCACCACACCCGGCCACATACTTTTTTAAATAATAAATTATCCAACACTATCTAACTGTGGAGACTATCACTGGGTTCATCCATAAGATATAGTGACCTTAACTCCATTCGTTCAAACCATATCAGATTCTCTTTTTTTAGTGCATTGAAACATTATTCTTTGCCAACCTTCTGTATTTATAAACATCCGGATGGCATCAAAAATCTAAAATATGCAATTTTATAGAATGTGGCAGTTGCCACATTTGGTGGGAACTTCATACCAGAACCATTATTTCCTCAGTTGGCAAAGTGAAGCTGTTTCCTCTTCTTTATGAGATTGCATTGGAAACAGCAATTTAGAAAGCAGGAGAGAATTACGGATCAGTCAGGCCCAACTCGATTCCACCATAACCCTCATTTTTCAACCAAAGTAAAAGATCCTCATGCATGCTGCATGACTCGCTGTTGGAGATCTTCTTGCCAGGACCCCTTCATGAGTTGTACCATGTCTTCTGGCTCTCGGCCTGCTGCTCTGTCCACATGACATAGAAGAGTCACAACAAGGTGACAGACAGGCACAAGTGCTGCAAAACCATTGAACAAATGAACAGCCACGGGTTCCTTGTCAGTTACTAGCAACACTAAAATATTTATATTTATGTTTATACCATTAATAAATGTTACAAGGTTATAAATATCATACAATGTATAAGGGATTCCTGTTATCTTATTTATAAACCCACTGTATAGATGATTTCCTACACATGCTGTTCTATGAAAGACCCCTTTCCTGTTTCTGCCTGCCTGCTTGATCTCTTCCAAAAGCTCAGAAGAGTCTGGCTCTCACCTGCAGGTTCAGGGAACCCCAGTAGCTCACTCATGGCTTTCTACTCTATCTTATTCTCCACTGCAACTTAAAGATCCTTCACATCTTACCTCAAGACAATAACTCCACGGTCACGGCTACTCGGGAGGCTGAGGCAGGAGAATTGCTTGAACCAGGGAAGTGGAGGTTGCAGTGAGCCAAGATCACGCCACTGTACTCCAGCCTGGGTGACAAGCAAGACTCCATCTCCAAGAAAAGGTAAAGAATGAATATGAAAGTGGACTTAGAGTAACCCACCAGCCTCCTTGTGGATTACCTTCTTCCACTCAGAAAAGTTGTCATTTATTTATTTGTATGACATTGCCAATTATCCTTCTTGTGTTAAAATTTTCCACCAGCAGTCTAAGTGACTGTCACCTCCTCCCCACACCCTAAGGCAGCAATTTCTGATTTGGAACCAGGGGAATTTCATTTTCACAATTTCATCTGCCAACATGCAATAACATCTGTCTGTATGCTGATGTGGTTGTGTGTCTGGGCTAGGGTTTAAATCCCTGTACCACCTTCACTTGCAAAGTGACATTATGCAACTGACAACCTCGTGTGATTTTTCTGTGAATTAACTGAATATCTACATGTAACACACTAAGTGTTCTGCAAATGCTAGCTTTACTGGTTTATTTAGTATTCCAATTTAAATTGATAAAATTCTTTTTATGATTGTCTTGTGCTAAACAGTAATATTTAAGGCTGATGTATGATTTATATATTATTCCAAGACATATAACTACAACAAATATGCTTTTCCTATCCACAGTTTTAAAAGTACTGTGTTAATCAACAGAATATTATTAAATATTTGGACAGTATCAGTTTGAAAAGTTGAGTGAAGTTGTATCTCATTGCTGTGACCCTTCTTTTGTGGCATGTTCTTCAAGGTGAAGATAAAATATGTGTCAATCAAATGAAACACTGTTCTAAATGTTAAATTCACTTTAAGTAATTGCTTATTGTTTTTCTTCTAAAATATCATATTCCCAGGATGTTCTAGGAACTTCTGTTTGGCAAAAGTAAAGTCCTTATCACATGAAGAACCTGCACAGCAGGAAAGAAAATTATCTTAAATTTTAAGTTGTCAGTGAATTTGAATAGTAATTCCCAACTTGAACTCATGAGAAGTAGTTAACCTTTTAAATTAGAGTTCTGATGAGTTTTTAATATAAGCAATAAATCCCTAATTATTATTACAGAAAGCACAAATTAGGGAAAAATTACAGTCCTCAAAGACATGGCTAAATCTAAACTCTTAGGTGCCTGGAAATTATTTACTGATAGATGTAATTAGAGAAGAAACCTGGTGCTTTGTTCCACTACAGCAATAGCTGCTGGGAAGAAGGCACCTCTCAGCTGCACAGACATCAGGGTGCAGTGTCTGGAGAAGCTGGGTTCTTTTTTTTTTGAGATGGGGTCTTGCTCTGTCGCCCAGGCTGGAGTGCAGTGGTGCGACCTCAGCTCACTGCAACCTCCACCTTCCCGGGTTCATGCCATTCTCCTCCCTCAGCCTCCCGAATAGCTGGGACTACAGGCGCCTGCCGCCATGCCCAGATAATTTTTTTTGGATTTTTAGTAGAGACGGGGTTTCACTGTGTTAGCCAGGATGGTCTTGATCTCCTGACCTCGTGATCCGCCCGCCTTGGCCACCCAAAGTGCTGGGATTACAGGCGTGAGTCACCGTGCCTGGCCTGGAGCTGGGTTCTTAAGGCCCATCCAATTGCAGGGAGAGGTAGTAGCTCAGGGTGACACAGGAACACAGTTTGGAAAAGTCTACATAATTTTAGGCAGCTGAAAGTTGAGGTAAAAGGCCAAAATTAAACCAGTCTATTCCACAGAAGAAATGTTCTTGTTTGTATCTGGAGTGCACCTAAGAAATACAAAGTTGCAAATGATTCATTAAATTTACTTCATTCTGCTCCAAGTACTTAAGGGTACAAGGAATTGCAATCTTCTGCCTTCCTTTTTAGGGGGCAGATGAGAAATAGAGAAAGGGAACTCTGAGAACAAGGAGGCAGAATGGGGAGCAAAGGGTCTGTTATGAGGGTTGTGGGAGAGAGAGCAGATTTGGAAGCAAGATGCGTCCTGCCCTCTCTGGCCTTCTTGGGCGAGCCTCTCTCCTCCCATCTTTGTGACTACAATGGGGATTACCTTGTTTTTGTTTTTGTGAAGAAAGCATGGTTACATTTGTCTTACATACTTTTTAATTTATATGAATTTATGGGTTGCAAGTGCAATTTTGTTACACCCATAATGGTCAAGGCAGAGCTTTTAGGGTATCCATCACCCAAATGCTATACATTGTACCCATTAGTAATTTCTCATCATGCCCCAAAATTCTGAGTCTCCACTGCCTATCATTCCACTGTCTACATCCATGCAGACACTTTTTTTAAGCACTCACTTATGAGCGATATTTTTCTATGTCTGGCTTATTTCGCTTAAGATAATGACCTCCAGTTCCAACCATGTTACTGCAAAATCCATGATTTCATTGTTTTTGTGGCCGAATATTATTCTATCAGGTATATATACCACATATTCTTTATCCAGTCATCCACTGGTAGAAACTTAGGTCGATCTGGAATCTTTGGTATTATGAATAGTGCTGCAGGAAACATGAGTGCAGTTACTTCTTTGATACGTTGATTTATTTTCCTTTGAGTAGATACCCAGTAGTGAGATTGCTGGATTGAACAGTCGTTCTGGTTTTAGTTCTTTGGGAAATCTCTATTTTCAGTGAAGGTTGTACTAATTTACATTCCCATCAACAGAGTATAAACATTCCCTTTTCTCCATATCCTCACCAACATAACAGATGGGACATTTTATCTTTTTAATAATAGCCATTTTGACGAAGATGATATCTTATTATGGTTTTAATTTGCATTTCTCTGATGATTAGTGTTGAGCTTTTTTTTATATGCCCATGCTGGTCATTCGTGTGTCTTCTTTTGAAAAATGTCTGTTTATATCCTTTGACCACTTTTAAAGAACATTATCTATTTTTGTGTGTGTGTTTGTTTGGAGACAGAGTTTCCCTCTGTCGCCCAGGCTGGAGTGCAGTGTGGCGTGCAATGGTGCGACCTTGGCTCACTGCAACCTCCACCTCCCACATTCAAGAGATTCTTGCATCTCAGCCTCCCGAATGGCTGGGATCACATGCACCCACCACCATGCCTGGCTAAGTTTTGTAGTTTTAGTAGAGAGGGAGTATCGCCATGTTGGCCAGGTGGGTCTCAACCTCCTTAAGTGATCCAGCCTTCTTGGCCTCCAAAAGTGCTGGGATTACAAGGGTTAGCCACCGTGCCTGGCCTATTTGTTCTTTTTGTTCTTGTTAAATTGTTTGAGCTTCTTCTATATTCTGGATATTAGTCCCCATGGGATAGATAGTTTTCAAGTATTTTCTCCTACTCTGTGGGTTGTCTGTTTACACCTGGTGATTTCTTTTGCTGTGCAGCAGCTTTTTAGTTTAATTGTCCCATTTGTCTAATTTTGGTTTTGGTCCTTGTCCTTTTAGGCCTTAAGTCCTAAATTCTTTGCCTAGACCAATGTCCAGAAGAATTATCTCTAGGTGTTTAGTGTTTTGATAGTTTGGGTCTTACATTTAAGTTTTTAATACTTCTTAAGTTGATTTTTGTATATGGTGAGAGATAAGAGTCTGTGTCCAAAGTTGGTTCCTGCTGGTGGGTTGGTGGTCACTGTGACTTCAAGAACGAAGTTGCAGACTTTCACAGTGAGTGTTACAGTCTTTAAAGGTGGCACAGACCCAAAGAGTGAGCAACAGCAAGACTCATTGTGAAGAGCAAAAGAACATACCTTCCAGAGCATGGAAGGTGACCCAAGCAGCTTGCAGCAGCTGGCTGGGGTGGCTAGCTTTTATTCCCTTATTTGTCCCCACCCATGTTCCATTTTTGCCCTATCAGAGTGCCCTTTTTTCAATCCTCCCTGTGATTGGCTACTTTTAGCTACTGCTGATTGGTGTGTTTTACAGAGCACTGATTGGTGCATTTTACAGAAGGCTGATTGGTGAGTTTTACAGAGCCCTGATTGGTGCATTTTACAGAGCGCAGATTTGTGTATTTTACAGAGCACTGATTGGTGCATTTTACAATCCTCTTGCTAGCTACAGAGTGCTGATTGGTGCTTTTACAATCCTCTCTAAGAAAAGTTCTCCAAGTCCCCGCCTGACCCAGGAAGTCCAGCTGGCTTCACCTCTCAGGTTCTGTTTTATTTTTCAGCATATGGCTATCTAATTTCCCAGCACCATTTATTGAGAGGGTGTCCTTTCGTCAATGTCTCTTCCTGTAGTTTTGTCAAAGATCAGTTGACTGTAACTATGTGGCTTCATTTCTGGGTTCTGTATTTTGTTTTATTGATCTATGCATCTGTTTTTATAGAAGTACTACACTGTTTTGGTTACCATAGCCTTGTAACATAATTTCATATCAGATAATATGATGCCTCCAGTTTTGTTCTTTTTGCTTAGAATTGATTTTGCCATTTGTGCTCTTTTTTTTCTTTTTTTCTTTTTTTTGGTTTCTTATGGATTTAACATTGTTTTCTCTAATTCTGTGAAAAGTGACATTGGTATTTTGATAGGGATTGCATTTCATCTATAGATTGCTTTGGTCATTATGGTCATTTTAACAATATTAATTCTTCTGATCCATGAGCATGGAATATTTTTCCATTCATTTGTCTCATTGACAATTTCTTTCATCAGTGTTTTATAGTTTTCCTTGTAGAGATCTTTCACCTCCTTGATTAAATGTATTCCTAGGTAGTTTATTTTTTGTAGCTCTTGTAAATGAGATTTCCTTCTTAGCTAGTTTGTTATTGGTGTACAGAAATGCTACTGATTTCTGTATATTACTTTTGTATCAATTTTACTAAAAACCTTACTAAATTCATTTATCAAATCCAAGAGTGTTTTTGGTAGAGTCTCTAGGTTTTTCTAGACATATAATCATATCATCAGCAAACAGAAATAATTTGATTTTCTCTTTTCCAATTTGAATGTCTTTTAATTCTTTCTCTTACCTGATTGCTGTGGCTAGGACTTCTAATACTATATCAAATAGGAGTGGTGAATGTGGGAATCCTTATTTTGTTCCAGTTCTTGAGAAAATGCTGTCAGCCTTTCCCCCATTCAGTATGATGTTGGTTGTGGGTTTGTCATGTAAGCCTTTCATTATTTGAGGTATGCTACTTCAGTGTCTAGTTATTTGAGGGTTTTTTTTTTTTTTATCATGAAGGGATGCTGAATTTTATCAGATGATTTTTCTGCATCTGTTGAGGTTTTTAATCCTTCATTCTGTTTTCATGATGTATCACATTTGTTAATTTGCATATGTTGAACTACCCTTCCATTCCTTATGTAAAATCCACGTGATCATGGTATATTACCTTTTTGATGCGCTATTGAGTTCCATTTGCTAGTATTTTGTTGAGGATTTTTGTGTCTATGTTTATCAGAGCTATTGGCATGTAGTTTTCTTTATTTTGTTTTGTCTTTGTCTGGTTTTAGTATCAGAGTGATACTGGGCTTGTTACCTGAGTAATGAAGAATTCCCTCCTCCCAGATTATTTGGAACAGTTTCAGAAAGATTGGTATTAGTTCTTCTATGTACATTTTATGGAATTCAGCTATGAATCCATCAGGTCCTGGACTTTTTTCCCATGGGAAATGTGTTTATTACTGATTCAATCCTGCTACTCGTTATTGGTCTATTCAGGTCTTCAGTTTCTTCCTTCTTCCGTCTTAGGAGGTTGTACGTTTCCAGGAATTTAGCCATTTCCTAGGGACTTTTTAGTTTGTGAGCATGTAGTTGTTCGTAATAGTCTCGGATGAAATTTTGTTTTTCTGAGGTATCACTTGTAAGTCTTCTTTTCATTTCTGGTTTTATTTGTCTCTTCTCTTTTCTTGGTTGCTAGCAGGTTATCAATTTTGTTTCTCTTTTCAAAGAACCAACTTTTTGTTTCGTTGATTCTTTGAACGGTATTCTTACATAGATGCAATGATAATATGTCCTATAGGCTTTAGAATAATCTTAGTGCATTGTCAAAGAAACGTTTTTAGTGGAGCACATACATTATGAGCAAAGCAGTGGCATTAGATCTTCATAGTAGAGACAGTTATAGTGTTTCTAATACATGTGTTTCTCAGAGAGAATCTAACAACATTTAAAGGGTCTACTCACAAAGGCCACTGTGCAAAGATAACAGGAAACTCCCCAGAAGCTTGTCTTCAAGTTAGCTCTATCAAGTCCTGTGGTGCTTGACAATCTCTCCATTAATGCTGACTTGAAGACTAGAGGGAGACCAACAGACTGTAGGATTAATATGCTTCTTCAGGATAATCTATAATATTAAGAAATAATTTAAAAGTTGAACAAATATGTCACGATGTATGTCCCAAAGGTTCATTATGGACTAGTGAATTAATAACTTTATAAATCTATTCATATATTACATAAGACATAAAATTATTTTGAAAAGAAACAGTAGAATTTGATATACAAACATTTTAGAACTTGAATTGCCTTGTAAAGATGTCCACATATGTTTAGGAAAGACCAAAGACTGAAATACTATGTGACTTTTTTCACAATGTGTAATGGCAGACCTTCCCAGAGGAAGTGAGTAAAGCATCCTCAGCAAATAATAAGTTAAACAAAAGAATAAAAGCTTAGTGTTAGTTTTGTAATGTTTGTGACAATATTGTAGGAAATATTGTACATAAAATGTTGTATGAAGTATAAACTCACATGTAACGGGATCATATTTTGAAAATAGTAAATACATTTAATATTCTTCTTCCTAGTAAATCATGTTCCCTAGCCATTATTTTACCTTATTGCAATACCAATCCAAAAAGAGGAGAATAAGAGGCCTGGTAGTTCGACATCAGCCCAGAAAAGGCGTCCCTTCTTTCTGGTCATTACAGATTATGAGAATGAAAAGGGGATGAAGGCAGAAAGTTCAGGAGGTGAGACATGTATCTAAACTCTTATATCAGAGCTAAAGTTCCAAAAGTCAAGTCTTCTTAGCTACACTGAGGAACAAGTGAAGAAGAGATGATGACTTTAATTTAGATTCCTACTTGAGTTTTTGAAGGGCCATCACTTGGCAAGGTACTTGTGGTAGCCATTAGTGCTGTTCAAGAAATGTTTCTGGTTCTTTTCCTTTTCGGGTACACAGCATAATTATAATTCCTGTCCACTTGAGGTAGGGTGGAACTGTGTAACTAATTCTGCCCAATGCCTTGTGAGTAGAAGTGGAAGCATTTGATTACCAGAGTAAGACCATCCAGAGCTCTTCTTTTCCCTCTGGCACAGAGTTTTTCACATGTCTTTCAAGACAACACATACATTAGCTAAGAATCTGGGTACAACTTAACAGAGGAAATGATCAGGAAGTTAATTAAGTCTGTAGTCAAGGGCAGTAAAGCTACTCAATACCAGCAATCAGGTAGGACTCACAATCAGAGTTTGGAGTGCCCGTAGCATCAGCAGAAATGATGCAGCACCCATCAGCAAAGGGCGATGTACTTGTTTCTGGGAGTATGGCCTATGCCAAGTGCATGGCCAGTGGGATGTAGCAACCACAGACTTTGGAAGTGGTGTTAAAAAAATCACCTGGGGGTAAGTATAGATTAAGTATACCTTAGTGATGTCATCTAAGGGTCTAAGGACTGAAGGCCCTGACCAGTGGAGACCAACACAGATACCCATACATCCCAAGAAACTCTCTCCACCCACCTGATGCCATGAATTTACATGAGCCCTCATATGCCCAAATTCCACCTTGGAAAACAGTAGAGAGGGGACACGAACATCGGGAAGACAGCACTTACTGGAAAAGATCTCATCTAAAATAGGCTATTCAACCCATTAGAGATTAGGCCACTGATTTATATTTGGATTTTTTCAAATCTAGACAAATACAGAAACTAAAAATGGAATTGCAAGCAGGTAGTCATTTCCTATAACATCATATCTCCCATACTAGAGGTTGTTGACAATACTGAAAAGAAAAATGGTTAATTCATTTTCATGGCTATTTTCTAGGCTCTAAAGCAGGGATCTTAACCATCACAAGTTTGAAATGGTGCTGAAAAAAATCAGAGCAGCCAAATGCTTCTACTCTGTAGGATTAATCTATGGCAACTTCTTAATGAGTCTTTTGCTTCTCTGGTGCCTATCTTCACACATGTTGCCACCTATACATACTGGGTAAATTATGATAAAAGCTGAAAGTGCTGGTCATAGGTAATGATAAATACCATTTGCACAAACAGATTAATTCACTCAGAATTGACATATCTAACTCCTTGGCCACATTTACCATTGATGCTATTATGTTTGCTGCAGATAGCAGATGCATTTGACATTCCAAATGTCATTTAATACAACTCAGAGGAAAGGGTGAAATAAAAATGAAGGGTCTATTGGCTCTCGTATTTCTAGTAACTATTAGAAGAAGTAGTAAACAGAAGTTCATATCTCATGGCTACAAACAGAATGTTTCCCTGTACAGTCATACAACTTTATCAATGCTGTATTCCAAATGCCTTTTTATTAGATTTGAGTCACTGCATTTAAGATCTGGGAACATTGACCAGTTCCATCTGGCTGGCCTTTGCATCTGTGAACAAAGTAGAGAAATACACAAGGGTTATAATATTTTTTTGCGGGGGGAGATTGAAAGAAAAATGGTCACCGTTATGAAGTTTGAGCCTAAAATTTGTGGATATATTAACATTAAATACAGCATGTCTCAGTAAACATTTAGATTTTATAAATTATATATTTTAATATTTTTAATTATGTGTTTATTTGAAAAAGTGAGTTTTATACCATATTCTATTTTGAGATGTTGCATTCTAATAAATAGTGGTGAGTTCATATGGCTAAAAGTGTCATGAAGAAATGCTTCAGGGTGAACTTGTCTAGTGTAAGTATTTTCCCTGTATTTTGTAATCTGATTTTAACCTATGGTGATAAATTGTACACTAATAATTGTATTTCTCAAAGGAAGAAATAGTATAATATAAAAAGTGTCACGTAAAATGCTCAGAATTAATTCTTTTATATGGACACATTAGGGCATTTTTCTGGTTCTACCAACATAAACCATAGACAGTGTTTTGAGAAAGCATGACTAAGTAGATCAGGATTCTAATGCTGGAGAAATATTAGGAGAAATAATAAAAAGTCGTGTTTAGTCCTTCTACCTCTTTTCTGTTAAAAGATTGTCTTCTAAATGATCCTTTTGACAAAGTTACATTTTAATAAAACTGTCACATGTATTATTTAATTCATTGGACTTTCTATTTGAACGTTTCACTGACAGCAGGGAGTATACTGCTCTACAAACTTTCAAAGAGGGAAGTATATTGCTCTACTAGGTCATTGATAAAGTAGTGTTTTAGCAGGCAATGAGAGTTAATTTGAACATTGTCTGGCAAGAGAGAAAAGCAAATACCTATGTCCAATTAGACTGTATCAAATCTCTTCGGACCATTCTGTGAATCTCATTGCCACCGTAGTTTACTCACTTTGCACCCTTAGAGTAGAATATGGTGGTTATAACCTTATGGGCCATGTAACTGAGAAAGTTCAATGAATGATTAAGATTAGAGACAGAATAATTCCAAGAACAGACTACTGTTTTGACAAAGTGGAAAGTCAGGGTGGTTTACTGTAAACTGTTTGCATGCGTGTGTATGTGTGTGTGTGTGTGTGTGTGTGTGTGTGTGTGTATAATCTTTTTTTCTCAGTCTTTTGTGTGAATAACCTTGGAGAAAAGACTTTTCTTTAGGAGATAATTGGGAAGAAAAAATAGTTTAACTTTATTCGCACTTTCTTCTTTGGATTATATTTCAGATTTTAGTAATCTGGCTTTTTATTGAATGATATTTAGAAATTACAATTTTAGGTTAAATATTAATGCAATCTTTTTGAAAACAAAGTAGTCAAATCCTAATTTTGAGAGCTTTACTTTTTCGTTGACTTTGCCTTTTTGGAATATGTTTATCAAACATTTAAAAGCCTATCTATTTTGCAAAATTGCATATGCATGCAATTTGAAATGCAGCATATTTACAGTTGTATGGTCATTTTACTAAATTTATTGTCTGGAACTCAACCTTAACCTGGAAGACCCATATGTAAGGATTTAATAATAAATTATTGTAAATCAAGAGTGTTTAAATCATACTTTTTGGGTCGAATTTTTATAATGATGTAAAATTCATGTAACATAAAATTAACCACTAACCATTTTAGGTGTATAATTCAGTGGCATTTAGCACATTAACATTGCTGTGCAACCACCACTTCCAGCTAGTTCCAAGATATTTTCATCATCCCAAAGGAAACCACATAGCCATTAAGCAATTACTCCCTATTTCTCCCTTGCCCAGCTCCTGGCAACCACTAGTCTGTTCTCCATTTCCATAGACTTATCTTTTCTGGGTGTTTTGTATAAATGAGATCAAACAATATGTGACCTTTTGTGTCTCGCTTCTTTCACTTAGCATAATGTTTTTGAAGTTCATCCATGTTATAGCATATATCAGCACTTCATTTTTTAGAGTGGAATAATATTTTATTGTATGAATAGACCTCATTTTGCTTATCCCATTCTTTCATTGATGGATATTTGGGTTGCCTCAGACTCTTGGTTATTGAAAATAGTACTGCTATAAAATCAGTGTGCAAATATCTCTTTGAGACCCTGTGTTCAGTACCTTTGGTTATACACTGTACTAATCCAGGTTATCCAGTTAATATAAGGAATTGGCTTATGTGATTATGGAGGCTGAGATGCTGAAGATCTAAAATCGACAATCTGGAGACCCAGGAGAGATGATAGTATAATTATGGTCTAAGTTTCAAGGCTTCAGACCCAGGAGAGCCAATGGTGTAAGTTTCAATCTAAAGGCAGGAGAAGACCAATGTGTCAGCTCAAAGACTGTCAGGAAGAAAGAAGGAATTCTTTTTTAGTCAGCTTCTTATTCTGTTCTGGCCTTCATAGATTGCATGAGGCCCACACACATTGCAAATGGCAATCTGATTTACTCAGTTTACCAATTCAAATGTTAATTTCATCCAGCAACATCCTCATGGACACATCTAGAAATAATGTTTAACCAGATATCTGAGTACTCCATAGCACAGTGTAGTTGACATATAAAATTAACCGTAAGAAGTGGGATTGTTAGATCATATGGTAGTTCTGTTTTTAATTTTTTGAGGAACTGGCATACTGTTTTCCATAGCAGTTATCATTTTATTTACATTGGTTTTGTTTGCATTACTGTAATGATTAGTGATATTGAACATCTTTTCACATGCTTGTTGGCCATTTGTATATCATCTTAGGAGAAATGTCTCCTGAAGCCCCTTTCTCCATTTTTTAACGAGGTTATTCGATTATTTTTTCTTGTTTAATTGTAGTTCTTTAGATTGTCTGAATATTAACCCCATATATGTATATATATAAAATGCAAATATTCTCTCCCATGTCATAGGTTACTTTTATATACTGTTGATTGTGCCATTGGTACACAAAAGCTTTTAAGTTTGATGTAATCTCATTTGTCTATTTTCGCTTTTGCTGCTTGTGATTTTGGAGGCATATCCAAGAAATCGTTGCCAAATCTAATATTGTGAAGCTTTTCTTCCATGTTTCCTTCTGGGAGTTGTATAGATTTGCATCCTACAGTTAGGCTTTTAATCCATCTGTGTTAACTTTTGTATATGGTGTAAGATAAGCCCCTACCATACTCATTTGCATGCAGATATTCAGTTTTTCCAACACCGTTTTTAAACAGACTGTCCTTTCCCCATCGAGTGATTTTAGTATTCTTATCTGACATCATTTGGCCAAATATTTGATTGTTTCTTTCCAGGTCCTCTATTTTATTACATTGGTCTATAGATCTGTCTTTATGCCAGAAATATATTGGTTTTGATTACTGTAGTTTTATAACATATTATAAGATCTGGAAGTGTGAGTCCTTTAACTTTGTTCTTCAAGATTGTCTTAGCTATTTTGGGTCCTTGAAATTTCACATGAATTTTAGAATGGATTTTTCTATTTCTGTAAAAAAAGGCCGTTAGGAGTTTTATAGGGATTGCTTGAATCTACAGATTACTTTGAGGAGTATTGACTTGTTAACAGTATTAAGTATTTTAATCCATGACCATAGAAGGCCTAAATCATACTTGTTGAGAGATGGTAGTTTTAAGTCATCATTTGTTTTTGTTTGTTTTTGTCTGGTAATTAGCTTAATCATTACTGTCACTTTACAATTGCCGCCCATTTCTTTGAGGAATCTGAGAGAAAAATTAGAAGAAAGTTTGGCTGGAAAACCAGAGATCACAACCAAAGTTCTGTTTATGGAGCCTCGTTTCCTCCACCGACTCTCAGTGACACTGTCTTCCCCAGGTCCTTGTACCAGGCCTGCCTCTGACCAGACTTGCTCAGTTTTCTTTCTATACCCCTGTCTCTGGTGTGGTAATTTCTTCTTTATAATATAGTTTTTATGAATTTTCATCATTTTTGAGAGTCTGAAACCTAATGTGCAGTTTAACAAATATTTTCTGATAGTTAAATTAATGAAGTATCTTAAAATCATAAAAGTAACTAAAATTTAAACTGTTATTCAAGAGTGAGAAAGTGGTTGACATTATATTTACCAAAACCCCAGATTTATTTATTGAATTTCATCTCATCACTCTTCTGAACTATGAAGGAGAGAGTGACGTTAGTTACATGTGAAATCCTTGGTTCAGGTTATGATATTTGAAAATTTTCTAATTCTTAGTAAAATTTCTGTAAGTGTAATAAACACTGGTATATTTTTTCCCACAGTTCATATATTTGAAAGGATTCACCAGATTACACAAAATGTACTTATTTCTTTTTTACCAAAATGCAAATTATATGATACAGCAAGAGAAAGAAAAAGCAAGCAAACACTGGGAGTCCAAGAGACATTTTGACATCCCAACTCTCCAGGGCCACCTTCTTTGCACATACAGGACCAGGCTGTGAATCTAACTTGAACCTCTACCATGTGGACCAGGAATTTTGTCTTCCTGGGAGTTAAGAGAAGCCCTCACTAGGAGTGTTATAAGTCCCTATAGTCATATACGCAAGCCATGCTTTTCAACTGGTTATGTCGGTGGAAAACCATTAGTAAAGAAACTAAGTATCAAAGTCTCCAGATCAGAACTTAAACAGAATTACATAAACCTTACTGACCCTAGCTTAGCCAAGAGTCAAAACCCAGACATCCAGGTGTTTCCAGATTCAAAGATAGACGTTTTCCAGCCCAGCTACAAATCCATTTTATCTTGAAAACCTAACAAAGTAGGAGGGTCTGTAGTAAAGATTTTTTTTTCCTTTAGACAAGTTCTCACTCTGTCACCCAGGCTGGAGTGTAGCAGCGTGATCAGAGCTCACCATAGCCTCAGCCTCCTGAACTGAAGGAGCCCTCTCGCCTCAACTTCCTGAACAGCTTGGACAATAGGCATGTGCCACCATGAGGTGATTTTTTATCTTCTGTACAAATGGGGCCTATGTTGCCCAGGCTATTCTTGCCTAAAGAAAGGTCTGCTTTTTACCCTTGGCTTCTTGGAGGTAATCTCTAGCTCTTGGAATGTCATGCCCGATAGGAACTTCTTTGCCTTCCTGGGGACCTTGAGCCAGCAAGATTTTAACAGTGTGATTTAGAGTGGGGTTGGGGCTTTGAGTCCTGTCCTGCAGAGCCGGAAACTTAAGACAATCACATACATAGTCAACTGTCTAGTAATGGATAAGACTCTGGACATCATCCCAGCACTTTGGGAGGCCGAGACGGGCGGATCACGAGGTCAGGAGATCGAGACCATCCTGGCTAACACGCTGACTCCGTCTCTACTAAAAAATACAAAAAACTAGCCGGGCGAGGTGGCGGGCGTCTGTAGTCCCAGCTACTCGGGAGGCTGAGGCAGGAGAATGGCGTAAACCCGGAAGGCAGAGCTTGCAGTGAGCTGAGATCCGGCCACTGCACTCCAGCCTGGGCGACAGAGCGAGACTCCGTCTCAAAAAAAAAAAAAAAAGACTCTGGACATCAAGGCTCAGGTGAGCATCCCTGCTTGGCAATACTACCTGAGCAATGTCACACATTGATGCCAGGAAATGCTGTCCTGATTCCACAACGAGAGAACAAAAGTTTCACGTTGGGTACTTTGTTGGGCTTTTCTCTATGCTTCTCTTTTCTTGATTGATATTAATGTGTATTCCTTCACTGTAATAAATCATAACCATGAGTCTAACACCTTTCAGTAAGTTCTGCGAGCCCTTCTAGTGAATTCTCAAACCTGAAAGTAGTTTTGGGAATCCCTTGAACTTGCAACTGGTGTTAGAAGTGAGAGTGGTCTTGTAGACTGTGCTCCCTTTAACTTTCACAGGAGGTAAAAGGTCTTCTTTAGACCCCCCACATTCTATATTTTATAACAAGAACACAGGACTTTTATCCTATATGGGAGGCCAACATAGAGATTTCAGCAGGACGTGCTGGGGAAGCATTGGAAGTACAGGTTGGATGAATAAGAAATCATAGAATTGGCTCCAATCATGGAAGCTAAGGATAGAAGATTCAAGAGTATGGATGTTTGTTCTTTACCAAACAACTTAATCATTCAGAAGAGTAAAATATTTTTTAAAAATTACATGATATAATATAAAGGTACCTTTGGCAACTTGAAAAAGGAGATCTAAATGCATATGGAGAGAGAATCAAAGAAGAGGATGTTTGAAAAATAGACAGTGCCAGGGTTTCAAGCCTGAGTGATAACGGGGAAATTATGAGGAGGAGAGGAGCAGGTTTTAGAGATTTGCTGCCTAGAGGAGTTTTGTGCTTGTTGAGCTTGAGGTAATCTGTAAGATACCCACATATAGGCTGGGCGCTGTGGCTGATGCCTGTAATCCAAGCACTTTGGGAGGCTGAGGTGGGTGGATCATTTGAGGTCAGGAGTTCGAGACCAGCTTGGCCAACATGGTGAGACCCCCATCTTTACTAAAAATACAAAAATTAGCCAGGTATGGTGGCAGGCACCTGGAATCACAGCTACGCAAGAGGCTGAGGCAGGAGAATCGCTTAAACCGGTGAGGTGGAGGTTGCACTGAGCCAAGGTCATGTCATTGCACTCCAGCCTGGGTGACAAAGTGAGACTCCATCACACACACAAAAAAGATGCCCACATATAAATAATCCGCAGTAGCTCCTATGCTGGAACTAAGAAGAGAAATCGAGCGTGAACACATAGCAGTGATAGTTACTTAAACCTGGTAAAATGGATGGAGTTGCCAAGTAGAGGACGGAAATGAGAAGCAAAGAAGATTGGGGTAGGATTTTATGAACACCTACATCAGAAATGAGGCAAAGGAGGAGAACTGGGGAGGAGCAGGTGTTACAGCTGTCATAAAGCCCAGCATAGCAACCTACAAAAGGGAGTCTTAGAGAGGGGTGGCAGAAAATCAACTTAGCATTCTTTTTAAAACTGCATACTTATAAACACACATTTTTGTTATCATTAGGCTTTTGTTTACTTCTTGAACAAGTTTGAGTCAATACAGCCTCATGACCCTTTTATATGCCAGCACGTTTTTCTCTAAAAGTCTCTCACAGTACTACTTACAAGTTGTATTATCTGGTTGCCTTCTTCTTTTATAGATTGTAATTTTATTGAGAAAGGGCCCAGATACACAAGTAGCCCATAATTAGTGCTCCAGTTCAAAACATTCCTGTCATAGTTCAGTAGTTAAAAAAAAAAATCAGTCTTCCAGTTAAGGGAAGTAAGGTTTCTCTGAACAAAAGCAAATCTCTGTGTCCCTTGAGTTACCTATTTTTATTAGTAGAATATTTATTTTCAAAGTATAATTTTCAGAAATTAAAAATATGATGCAGACTGGGCACGGTGGCTTACACCTGTAATCCCAGCACTTTGGGAGGCCGAGGCGGGTGGATCACCTGAGGCCAGTAGCTCGAGACTAGCCTGACCAACATGGAGAAACCCTGTCTCTACTAAAAATACACCATTAGCCGGGTGTGGTGGTGTATGCCTGTAATCCTAACTACTCGGCAGGCTGAGGCAAGAGAATTGCTTGAACCCAGGAGGCGGAGGTTGCAGGGAGCTGAGATCGCGCCATTGCGCTCCAGCCTGGGAAACAGGAGTGAAACTCCATTTCAAAAAAAAAAAAAAAAAATTGCTCTGCTGTGTTGCACTCGTGAAATGCTGGCATTTCGGTTTATGTTGTCGGGACTCACTTTACAATCAACAAAGATAAAACTATTATAGAAATGCCAAACTATTAATGACTGTTGTTTAATTTCATTAGAAGAAAAGATGGCTTATCCTTGAAAATGATTTGTTTGTGAAATGTGGTGGCAACATTTTGAATTATTCTTATTTGAATACATAGATTGTTTACCAAATGCTTTCAGCAAATTAAACAAAATGTGAAATTGGGTTTGACCTCTGCAACTGTCTTTCTCATCTATGATTTTATCACTTTTACAAGATCCTTGATAAGATTTCTCATGGAGCATGTGGATCAGCAAAGAACATTTTTGTTTTTTTCCACTTTATCATATACTACTATATTTCACTTTCTTTAAGCTTTGTCCTCTAGCAGGCATAGCACTGGGGGCACCGCTGAGCCTGTTGGCCTCTGTTAACATGGCTGTAGGATGTGATGAGTCATGGATTGTCCTGGGCATTAATTACACTGTCCGTTGACTTTGGATACAATAATACGTTCTTGTTTTATGTTGGCTGTACTATGATATTACTAAAGGAAGGTGTTCCTTAATTCCAATAAATGTCATTTCCATTTTGTGAGATCCGTCTTTGTAGTTCTTTGCCTCCTTTCTCTTCCCATGGTTCTCCTTCATATTCTAGACTTTTGTTTTCTTTCTTTTCTTTTGGCCTGAGGTGGAAGGACATTTCTTTGTGGAAAATAAATAAATGACATAACACTTTAAATAATTCAAACTTGGCTCAGTTGAAGTGTTTACAGTCACAGAGTCTTGTACTAGCCTTAAACCAGAGTAATTTAAATTATACTCATGTTAGTATTTAAGTAACTAAAATATTACTCCCTGTGTAAACATCAAATCAACATTTTACCTGAATTCTGAGGTTATCAAGATACAAAGCATTTCAGATATGTTACAGGTTGTTTTTTTAGCAATCTCGAAAGTCTTTTTCCCACTTCAAAATTTGACAGTATAAGAGAAGCCTTTTTCTGTGTGATTCTTTAAGATCAAATACATGTCAAACTGTAAGATAATTTCTTCTAGCTAGAAATAACAAATATTACAGATCGGTACGATATAACCTTAGCTGTTGGTGAGACAATCTCTTTGATATTGAGAAAGTTTGAAAGTATGTCATATATCAGTGTAAGAATAGACGCTCCTTGGTAAGGAGTAGTAGAATTCTGGGTAAATTGTACTTCTAATAGGTTTTTGTGATATTTTTAGGGTTCTCTACATATATGATCATATAATCTGAGAAGAGAGATGATTTAGCTTTCCCCTTTCCATTTGGATATCTTTTTGAATTTCCTCTTCTTGCTTAATTGTTCTGGTTAGGACTTTAAGTACTATGTTGAATAGACTGGCAAACCTGGACATACTGGCGTTGTTCTTGATCTTAGAGAAAAGTCTTTCAGTCTTTCAACACTGAGTGTGATGTAAACTGGGAGCTTTTTTTTTTTTTTTTTGAGATGGAGTCTCACCCTGTCGCCCAGGTTGGAGTACAGTGGCCCAATCTCAGCTCACTGCAAGCTCTGCCTCCTGGGTTCATGCCATTCTCTTGCCTCAGCCTCCTGAATAGCTGGGACTGCAGGTGCCCACCACCTCGCCTAGCTAATTTTTTGTATTTTTGGTAGAGACGGGGTTTCACTGTGCTAGCCAGGATGGTCTCGATCTCCTGACCTTGTGATCCGCCTGCCTTGGCCTCCCAAAGTGCTTGGATTATAGGCATGAGCCACCACGCCCCGCCAAACTGGGGGCTTTTTATTTATTACCTTTATTATGTTGAGGTAGTTTCTTTCAATTCCTAGTTTGCTTAGTGTTTTTATGGTAGAATTTGAATTTTGACAAAGTTGTTAGTCAAATGCTTTTTCTGCATCAACTGAAATAATGTCAATTTCTTCATTATTCTGTTAATTTGGTGTGTTATACTGACTGATATTTATTTGGTGTAACATTCTTGCATTCCAGGAATAAATCTCACTTGATCACTGTGTATAGCCCCTTTAACCTGCTATCAAATTCTGTTTGCCAGTATTTTGTTGAGGATTTTTCCATCAATATTCATCATGATGGTCTCTTGTTTTATTTTCTTGTAGTGTCTTTGTGTGTGGTTAGTATTAGAGTATCTCTGGCCTCAGAGAATGAGTTTGAAAGTGTTCTCTATTCTTCAATATTTTGGGAGAGTTTGACAAGGATTGGTATTAAATCCTTAAATGCTTGATAGACTTCATCAGTCAACCCATCTGATTCTAGGTTTTCTTTGTTGAGAGATTTTTGATAACTCCTTTGATCTCCTTACTGCTTATAGATCTATTAAGGTTTTCTATTTCATCTTGACTTTGTCTTGGTAGACTGTATTTCTAGGAATATATCCATTTCATCTAGGTTAAACAAATTTTTGGTGTATAATTGTTCCTATTAATTTCTCATAATCCTTTTTATTTCAGTGAAATCAATTGTCATGTCCCCACTTTCATTTCTCATTTTAGCCATTTGAGCTTCCTCCTTTTTTTTTTTTTGAGACGGAGTCTCGCTCTGTCGCCCAGGCTGGAGCGAGTGGCACGATCTGGGCTCACAGCAAGCTCCGCCTCCCGGGTTTACGCCATTCTCCTGCCTCAGCCTCCGGAGTAGCTGGGACTACAGGCGCCCGCCACGGCGCTAGGCTAATTTTTGTATTTTTAGTAGAGACGGGGTTTCACCGTGTTAGCCAGGATGGTCTCGATCTCCTGACCTCCAATCCACACACCTTGGCCTCCCAACGTGCTGGGATTTCGGGTATGAGCCACCGCGCCTGGCTCCTGAGCTTCCTGCTTTTTCACAGTTGTTCTAGCTAAAGGCTTGACAGTTCTGTTCATGTTTTACATGGTCAACCCTGTGTTTCACTAATTTCTCTCTTGTTTTTCTAGTCTCTATTTCGTTTATCTCTGCTGTAATCTTTATTGTATCTTTTTGTGTGCTAGATGTGTGAAGTTTCTTCTTTTTCTACTTCCTTAAGGAATACAGGTACATTGTTGATTTAGTTCCTTTATAGTATAAACATCTACAGCTATAAAATTCCTTCTTAGTATTACTTTTTCAGCATCTCACAAGTTTTAATATATTGTGTTTACATTTTAATTTCTCTCAATATATTTTCTAATTTTCTTTGTGTTTTTTTCTTTGACCCATTGGTTACTTAAGTGTTCGTCATTTAATTTCCACACATTTGTAGACTTTCCAGTTTTCCTCCTGCTATTGATTTCTAGTTTCATTCCATCGTAATAAAAAAAAGTACCTTGATGATTTTAATCTTTTAAGTGTATTAAGACTTTTTTGGGGGCTTAGCATATGGTTTATCCTGAACTATGCTCCATGTATACTTGAGAACAAAATGTGTGTTCTATTGTTTTTGGGTGAAGTGTTTTGTATATGTCTGTCAGTTTCAGTTGGTCTATAATGTTGCTCAAGTCCCCTATTTATTATTGATCTTTTCTCTGGATGTTTCATCAATTATTGAAATTGTGATATTAAAGTCCCCATAATTATTGTAGTTCAGTATTTTCCTCTTTTCAATTATGTCAAGGTTGGTTTCATAAATTTAGGAGCTCTCATGCTCAGTGTGTATATATATAAATCTATATATATGTATTTATAAGTATTGTATCTTCTTGGTGAATTGACCCTTTTGTCATTACATAGTGCTCTTCTTTGTCTCTTGTGACAGCTTTCAACTCAACATCTCTTTTATCCAATATCAATATAGCCACTTGCTCCTTTTTTAATATTTGCATGAATTGTCTTTTTTTCCATTCTTTCTCTTCCTCAATGCATGTCTTCGGATTTATAACAAGTCTTGTGTAGACAGTATATAGTTGCATCTTGTTTTTTCATCCATTCTGCCAAAATATATCTTATGATTAGCAATTTACTCTTGCCATTTTGCTAATTTTTTTGTCTATGTCTTATAGTTTTTTTCCCTTTATTTCTCCCTTACTGCCTTCCTTTGTGTTCAGTTGATCTTTAGTGATATTTATTTTATTTTCTTCTTATTTCTCTTTGTATACATTCTCTAGATATATCTTTTGTGTTACCACAGGGATTATATAAAACAGTTGCTAGAAAAATCAATTTTCAACTGATAGCAACTTCAATCACATACAAAAACTCTACTCCTTTATAACTCTCTTCACACTCCCATTTTATGTCACAAATTATCTTTCTATATTGTGTACCCATTAATATAGATTTATAGTTATGCTTTTTAAACTTGAAATCCTATTAAATAATTAAAAGTGGCATTACAAATAAGAATTATAATAACACAATTTAAAATATTTGTCCATACATTTATCTTTACCAAATAACTTTATATTTTTATAGGGCTTGAAGTTACTGCCTAGTGTCCTTTGTTTCAAGTTGAAGGACTTTCTTTAACATTTCTAATAGGAATGGTGTAGTGGTTACTATCAAGCAAGTGACATCAGTTGCCTGTCACGAGGAGTGAAAACCCTGACACTTCTGCCTACTGCATCTTGGTATTGGAGTTGCCAAGGAAAACACAGTACAGCCAACCGCTGAATAGATGAATGCTTTACTCACATAGAGCAGAGGCAGAGCATGATCAGCTCCACTAGTGATCATGGGTCTCCCATGGCCGCAGCTGACACAGGACAACTTGTCCGTACATACCTCTCGCGTGCTACAGAGGGACCCTTCCCCTCCGGTGTCTGAAAGGAAAGACAATTCTATGAACTTACCACAGTTTGTTTAACCATTCGCTGGAGGAAAACATTTGGGTTATTTCCAGCTTTTGGTTAATACAAGTAAAGTCACTATGAACAACTGTACATGTGTTTTCATGTGAACAGAAATGTTCATTTCTCTGTAATACTGTAATGCCTAAAACTTTCATTGCTGGGCTGTATGATAGGTATGTGTTTAGTTTTATTTTAAAAACACCATATAGTTTTATGAAAGCACCATCTGTTTTATAAACACCACCTACTCTTAAGTCCCGAAGACTTTCTCCTATGTTTATTTTTCTAAAATATCTATAGTTTTAGGCAAGGCGCGGTGGCTCACACCTGTAGTCCTAGCACTTTGGGAGGCTGAGGAGGGCGGATCACCTGAGGTCAGGAATTTGAGACCCCATCTCTACTAAAGATGCAAAGATTAGCCGGGCATGGTGGTGGGCGCCTATAATCCCAGCTGCTTGGGAGGCTGAGGCAGGAGAATTGCTTGAACCCGGGAGGCGGAGGTGGCAGTAAGCCGAGATGGCCCACTGTACTCCAGCAGGGAAGAATTTGTGATCTATTTTTAGTTCATTTTTGGTAAGATCTGAGATTGAATGCAAAGTTCATTATTTTATCCATGGATGCATAGTAATTGTCCCCAACACAATTTATTGAAATGTTATCCTTCCTCCATTTAATTGTTTTTACAGATTCATTGGGCATAATTGTGTGGGTCTATTTTTGGATTTTCTAGTCTGTTCCTTTGGTCTACATGTCTCTGCCTCTGTCAGCACCACATTGCATTGTTTTCTGTAGACATATAGCAACACCAGGCACAGGGATTCCTCTCACTTTACTCTTTGAAAATTGTTTTCACTATTTTTGGTCCTGTGCCTTTCCACATATATTTTAGAATAAACTTATTTATGTCTATAAAACGCTTTGTTGGGACTTTGATAAAAATTGCACTAAATCTGTAAGTCAACTTTTAAAGTACTGACATCTTTAATATGTTGAAATTTCCAATTCATGAACACGATATATATCCATTTATTTAGGTCTATGATTCCTTTCATCAGCACTTTCTGAATTTTAGGATACAGATCTTTTATGTATTCTGTTAAAATTTGGACATAATTTTGTACCTAAATATTACCTTTTCTTTGAAATAATTTTAAATCATATTGTGTTTTAAAGTCCATCTCCACATGTCTATCGTTAGTATGTTTGTGTGTTGATCTCACATCCTAAAAACTTGCTGAATTCACTTAACTAGTTCTACTCAGAAAATCATGTCATCTACAAACTGGGAGTGTTTTAATTTTTTCTTCTATTTCTTTTATATTTTTAAAATAGAGAACCCACAGTTTAGTTTCATTAAGAGAAAAAAAAAGAAACTTTCAATCATAGAAGAAGAAACTTAGCCATACACTCCAAAACTACTCAGATTACTCATGCAATGAAGACAATATTTTGCTAATAGAAGTGATTTGCTGCTGCATTTGTCTAACATTAGCAACTGTAATCAGAGCAGTACAACTAGATCTTTATAGTGTTACAGTGTCAGACACATTTTGCTTCTCATCACGCCACAGTTCTCTTGGTGCACTTCGGCTTCTTTCTCTTCCATAAAGTCATTTTGATATTGAAGGATTTTGTCAGTTTCCTCGGGAGTTTTCCCCTTGATCATATTGGCAAGAGTGTTATATGTAACATCAAGGAGACTTTTGAAGTCTAAGTAGTCTGCAGCCAGAATAAGTTTAAAAAGTGCTCCTTGGTCAACTTTAAGGAATTCCTGATCCCACACAGGAGTATGGTCTGTTCCCCTTTCTTTGTTCTCATCACCCTGGGGAGGAGGAGGGTCATCCTTGTGGCGAGCGCACCATGGCCTGACCTGTTTAAATACTGCTGCATTGACGTTTGGTAGAGGAACTAAGTCATCATCTCCTTCACCATTCATCATCCACTCAAAATCTTCCAACATGGTCTTGTTAATCACAGATTGTTTGTCAGTTTCCCTATCAACTTCAAATATCTCTGCATCAGAACTCTGCATCACGAATGGGGCAACTTTTTTTTTTTCCTTGAGATGGAGTCTCGCTCTGTGGCCCAGGCTGGGGTGCAGTGATGCCATCTCGGCTCACTGCATGTGATGTGATTCTATCTACATTGTTTCAAGAAATATTACAAGAAAAATCAAAGCAACACCCTCGAATGTTGGGGGGCTTGTCAGTTATTCCCGCAGCCCCCTGCACATCAGTGCAGCCGAGGACCCTGAAAAAGACTTTTAACCTGCCAACTAACAAGACACCACGTATACAGTAAAACATTTGAATGTTAGAGGGATTTTAAAAAATACTTTGTAAGCATTTACAGTGCAAACATGCAGCATATTAATTCCAGTTACATATTTTTACAACAATATATACAGTGAGTCAGCTCAGAGCCTCATTCACAAAATAATTTACCCTCTTATTCCTTTAGGATAAATTTTACCAAAACCTCTGTTAGACATTTTTTTAACAGAAACATAGACCAAGCACTTCATACAGGTGCTTCAGGAGCTACTTGTAGCTGCTAGAACATCCTTTCTACTCAGCTAGAAGCTAAGCGGTTGTTGGGAGAAGGGGCATGGCGGGAGGCAGATAGGAGGAGGAAGCAGCTCCTACCAGTCAACAAAGCGTTGTATTTACTTTCAGTTTTAAGTGACCATTTTCGAGGTCTCACCAAATGCACTTTTTAATGATAATATTTTAAATTATAATATACAGAATTCTGCTTAGACCTTAGAGGCTTTTAGGAAAATTGAAGCATAAACTTGTTTTCATGGTAAAGGGGATTTTGAATTTTTTTAAAGCTACAATAAGTTGAGATACACACGCAGAGACACATGCACACATATATTCAGATTAATGAAGAAATCGTATTGTGAAGTCTGTAACATCAGAGGCCTATTTTTAGTGCTAAGGTTAAACAAATAATCAGTAATTTTGATCTTATTTTAGTTCTGAAATGTATATGCTCTTTTAACCATGAGTACCTTGAAGATCAAAGAGTATACCTAGCATGAAGGGAAACTTCGCTCATCTGTTAAAGATAACTTCAGAATTTAAGTGAACTCTATCTTGCAATCTCTGAGAGGAAAATAACTTGAAAATGGGCAAAAGAACGCATGAAAAATCAGGCAGGGTACAGTGGCTCATGTAATCCCAGCACTTTGGGAGGCCAGTGTGGGGGGATCACTTAAGGTCAGGAGTTCGAGACCAGCCTGGCCAACATGGTGAAACCCCCATCTCTACTAAAAATACAAAACTGAGCCAGGCATGGGGGCAGGCGCCTGTAATCCCAGCAACTCTGGAGGCTGAGGCAGGAGAATTACTTGAACCCTGGAAGCAGAGGTTGCAGTGAGCCAAGATCATGCCACTGCACTCCAGCCTGGATGATGGAGCAAGACTCCACCCCCTGCCCCCCAAAAAAGAAAGCATGAAAATTCAGGCAGTGTGCATAGATCCTATGGAAAAGAAAGACTGGATGCAGGCCAGGATTTTTTTTTTTCCAAAGTTCATTTTATTTAATTATGTATTTATTTATTTTTACCGTGGTAAAATATGCATAACATAAAATTTGCCACTTCAACCATTTTAAAGTGTGTAATTAAGTGACTTTAAGCATGTGCACAATGTTACGCAAGCATCACTGCTATCAATTACCAGAAATTGTAGATAATCCCAAACAGAAACTGTGTATTCATTAAATTTCCCATACCCCCTATCCCCAGCATGGAAGTTGAGACTTCCCTCTTAGAGGGCTTCAGAGGCAGGTTAAAAGACTCTTTACATTCCTCCTCTTGTCATTGGTATCACCCAAGTGAAAACATGTAGAGATCTCTGGTGGTGGGTGGGGTGCGGACCTGTACATCATGGTAATCTGCGTTCTACTTTCTGCTTCTGTGAATTTATCTATTCTAGGCACTTCATAAATGTGGAATCATAAAATATCTGTCGCTTTGCCTCTGCCTTATTTCACTTAGCATAATGTTTCAAGGTTCATTCATGTTGTAGCAAGCACCAGGTATTTCATTCTCTTCTTAAGGCTGAATAATATTCCACGGTGTGTACGTGCTGTGTTTTGTTTATCTGTTCATCTGTCCACACAGTTGGGTTGCTTCCAGCTTTTGTTTATTGTGATTAATGCTGTTGTGCACCATGGTATACAAGTATCTGGTTGGGTCTTTCTTTGAGGTCTGTATCTAGAAGTGGAATTATTGAACACATGGTAATTCTCATTTTTTGAGGAATCACCAAACTGTCTTTCACAGAGGATGTGTCATTTCCATCCCCCAGCACTGGCACAAGAGTTTCAACTTCTCACCAGCACTTGCTATTTTCCATTTTTTTCCCAATAATGACCATCCTAAATGGGTATGAATTGGTTTCTAATTGTGGTTTGGCTTTGCGGTTCCCTAATGACCAGGTATGTTGAGCATCTTTTCAGGTACTTACAGGCTATTTATACATCTTTGGAGAGATGTTGATTCAAGTATTTTGCCAATAAAAAAATTAGTTTTTTATTGTTAGTTTTATTGTTGGTTTTATTAGTTTATCGGTTGTTAGTTTTATTAGCTTATCAGTTAGTTGTATTGTTGTTTTGAATTGCAGAAGTTGTTTATCTATTCTGGATATTAAACTCCTATCAAATATATGCTTTGTAAGTATTTTCTTCCTTTCTGTGGGTTGTGTTTTTACTCTCTTGATAGTAGTATCCTTTAATGCACAAATTTTTTAATTTTGATAAGTCCAATTTCTCTACTTTTTTCCTTTTGTTGCCTGTGTTTTTGGTGTCATATCTGAGAACACTGACAAATCTAATGTCATCAAGATTTCCCCCTAGTTTACTTCTAAGAACTGTATCATTTTAGCTCCTAAATTTATGTCTTTAATCCATTTTGACTTAATTTTTGTATATGATGTAAGGCAAGGGTCTAATTCATTCATGTGCATGTGAATATCCCGATTTTCCACCACATTAGTTGAAAAGATTGTCCTTTCCTCACTGAATAGTCTCAGCGCCCTTACTGAAACTCATTTGATCATGTATGTGAGGGTTTATTTCTGAGTACTGTATTCTAGTGCATTCATCTTTATGTCTACCCTTATGTCAGTACCACAATATTTCATTACCATAGCTTTGTGGTAAGTTTTGAAATCAAGAAGTGTGAGAACTCCAGGGTTGTTCTTCTTTTTCAAGATTGTTTTGGCTATTCGGGGTCCCTTGAGATTCCATATGAATTTTCGAAAGGGTTTTCTGTCTTTTTTTTTTTTTTTTTATTATACTTTAAGTTCTAGGGTACATGTGCATAGCGTGCAGGTTTGTTACATATGTATACTTGTGCCATGTTGGTGTGCTGCACCCATCAACTCGTCAGCACCCATCAATTCATCATTTATATCAGGTATAACTCCCCAATGCAATCCCTCCCCCCTCCCCCCTCCCCATCATAGGCCCCAGTGTGTGATGTTCCCCTTCCCGAGTCCAAGTGATCTCATTGTTCAGTTCCCACCTATGAGTGAGAACATGCGGTGTTTGGTTTTCTCTTCTTGTGATAGTTTGCTAAGAATGATGGTTTCCAGCTGCATCCATGTCCCTACAAAGGACGCAAACTCATCCTTTTTTATGGCTGCATAGTATTCCATGGTGTATATGTGCCACATTTTCTTAATCCAGTCTGTCACAGATGGACATTTGGGTTGATTCCAAGTCTTTGCTATTGTGAATAGTGCCGCAATAAACATACGTGTGCATGTGTCTTTGTAGTAGAATAATTTATAATCCTTTGGGTATATACCCAGTAGTGGGATGGCTGGGTCATATGGTACATCTAGTTCTAGATCCTTGAGGAATCGCCATACTGTTTTCCATAATGGTTGAACTAGTTTACAATCCCACCAACAGTGTAAAAGTGTTCCTATTTCTCCACATCCTCTCCAGCACCTGTTGTTTCCTGACTTTTTAATGATGGCCATTCTAACTGGTGTGAGATGGTATCTCATTGTGGTTTTGATTTGCATTTCTCTGATGGCGAGTGATGCTGAGCATTTTTTCATGTGTCTGTTGGCTGCATGAATATCTTCCTTTGAGAAATGTCTGTTCAGGGTTTTCTGTCTTTTAACCATGAGCATGAGATGTCTTTCCACCTGCTTAATGTCTCCTTTAATTACTCTCAGCAATATTTTGTAGTTTTCAGTGTACAAGTCTTTCACTTCTGTGATCAAGTTTATTCCTAGGTATTTTCTGTGATGCTATTGTAAGTGGAATTGTTTTTCTTATTACCTTTACAGGTTGTTCATTGTTAGTGTATACAAATACAACTGGATTTGCCTATTGAATTTTTATCCTGTAACTTGGCCGAATATGTTTATTAGATCTAATACTTTTTCCTTGTTTGTTTTTGTGGAATCCTTATGGTTTTCTACATAAAGATCATGTTAGTGACAAGACATAACATTACTTCTTAGTTTTTAATTTCCATTCCTTTTAAAATTTTTTTCTTGTTCATTTGCTCTGGACAGAACATCCAGATTTATGTTGAATTGCAGGAGTAGGCATCTTTGTCTTGTTCCAGATCTTAAGAAAAAAAAATTCAGTCTATTAGCATCAAGTATGATGGTAGCAGGGAGTTTTCTTACATATAGTGTTGGAAAAGTTCCCAGCAGGGCATGGTGACTCAGGCCTGTAATCCCAGCACTTTGGGAGGCCACAGAGTGAGACACCATCTCAAAAAAAAAAAAAAAAAAAAAAAAAAAAGAAAAGAAAAGAAAAACTTTCCTTCTATTTATAGTTAAAATCATAAGAGGATGTTGATCTTTTTCAAATGCTTTTCCTGAATCAATTGGGATGGTTATGTGGGTATTTTTCCCCTTCCTTCTTTGAATGTGCATTACATTGATTTATTTTTATATCTCGTGAACCACCCTTTCATTCCAGAAATAGCAATCCTTTTCATATGTTACCGAATACAGTTTGCTAGCATTTTCTTGAGGATTTTTGTAACAATATTCCTCAGGGATATTGGTCTGCAGTTTTCTTTTCCTGTACTGCCTTTTTCTGGCCTTGGTATCCAGGTAATTCTGGCTTCATAGAATGAGTTAGAAAGTGTTCTCTCCTCCTCCACTTTTTGGAAGGGTTTGAGAAATCTGATGTAAACCTTTCTTTAAAATGTTTGTTAGAATTCACCAGAATAGCCCTCTGATCCAGGCTTTTCTTTGTCAAGAAAAAGACTTAACACATTTAAATTTAAGGCACAAGTTGGTAGCTGGTTTCAATCCCACCTCCAGCTGCCTGACTTCAAACGTGAATCAACAGACAGCATATGCTATCAGATCCCAGAGGGTCCTCTCATATTACCTAACTTGACCCATACAGGCCCTAAATGGGTAGAATGAGATTTGTCTAAACCTTAGGAGAGAGCATATGCAACCAGATTTCAGCAATTTTTATGTCATCCCCTAATCTGTCTCATGCAATCCCATGTAATACTAAATCTTGGAGAGTCTTATCTCTCCTAGACTGCTCCACTCCATTCTTTGTTTGGAGAACCTGTATCACCCTCCCCTTTTCTCCCACCATGTAGGTGAGAACATGTGCTCCCAGATCCCAGGGGATCTATCTTATCCCCCAACCTTGTCCACATGGCGCCATATCTTCCAGAGGAACATTGAAGCTGTATTGGCCCATGTAGGGTGGGGTCAGGCACACACACAGGCAAGGCCAACAGCGAACTCATTTGGTCTATAAAGACACATCAAGCCGTTTATAGATTCAGAGTTTATTACAGAGACAATGAAAGGAAGAGTAGCCAAAGGTAGCAGCTCCCAACCCTTGTTCCACCTGCCTAAAAGGGCACCACTAATGTAAAAAGGGTCAGATAACTGCAACACAACTCGTGGCAGACTACGTTCCTGAGGAACAAATTCTAGATGACAGTAACGGGGTATAGTTTCTTTTAGACAGTATATTGTTTGAACTTTTATTAAAGTTGAATGGACTCTTATTAAAGTTTAATGTTATTTAGGCTTATGATTCAGGGGAGTCTACAGTGATTGATCCCATTTAGGTTATGGAAAGAAGACTTTTGTTGTCAGTTTTGCCCAAAAGAAGTTAATATGAGGATTTCATTTGACCAAACCTAAAATCGTCTTTTCCTCTACCTTCAGAAGCATTAAAATCCATGTGGCTGGCCCACATTCTAAATTATTTTTCATTTAAATTGTAATGCACTAGAAAACCAGAAGTGATCTTCAGGCAAGTCGAGCAAGGAGAACCTCCATTGTTCTTTTTTTTTTTTTTTTTGACAGTCTCGCTCTGTCGCCCAGGCTGGAATGCAATGGCACAATCCTGGCTCACTGCAACCTCCACCTCCCTGGGCTAAAGAGATCCTTCCGCCTCAGTCTCCTGAATAGCTGGGACCACAGGCAAGCACCACCATGCCTGGCTAATTTTTGTATTTTTTGGTAGAGACGGGGTTTTGCCATGATGGCCAGGCTTGTCTCGAGCTCCTGACCTCAGGTGATCCACCAGCCTCTGCCTCCATTGTTATTAGAGGAAGTGTAAGAACAGAAAGACCCCAGGCATTATTGATTGTCGTCAAAAAGTATCCAGGAGGAAATCCTAGATAATCAGAAGTGGGCACTTGAAAACATTTCTCTCAAGACTCTTCTTTTAGAGAACTTTACTTTGGGAAGTTTAGAAATGATGTATCTAATGTGGGAGAGTAAGGTGGAAAGTAAGGTACAGAATGTAACTAGGCACCACCAATATTACTTAAAGCTGACAAACTAGTTAGTAAAATTATAGTTAACATTACGAATATAAAAACTAAGAAATAAAGGAAACTAAAATTGGAGGTTGATGAATGAGTAGAAAGATAAACATACTGAGGCTAGGTGCAGTGGCTCATACCTATAGTCCCAGCACTTTGGGAGGCCGAGGTGGGAGGATCATGAGGTCAGGAGATCGAAACCATCCTGGATAATGCGGTGAAACTCCAACTCTACCAAAAATACAAAAAATTATCCGGGCGTGGTGGTGCGCACCTGAGTCCCAGCTACTCAGGAGGCTGAGGCAGGAGAATGGCGTGAACCCGGGAGGCGGAGCTTGCAGTCAGCTGAGATCGCGCCACTGCTCTCCAGCCTGGGTGACAGCGAGACTCCGTCTCAAAAAAGAAAAGATAAACATACTGATTTTGTCATTGGTTATGCAATAGGAATTACTAAATAATGTTTAAACAAACCTTGTCCTGTTAAAATTGCTCCAAATAATGGGAACGTTCTATACTTGCATTTTCAGCACAATAATTACTTGACACAAGTAGCTTTTGGGCACATTAAATGTGGCTAAAGTGACTGAGGAACTGATTTGTTGTTATATTAAATAATAAAGGCAAATAGTTACATGTGGTTCGTGACTCTCATCAGGCCACGGAGCTCTAAATAAATATTTAATTATGGAAATTACATAATATTCTAGTCAAGAATTATAAAGAGCCTGACGTTTTACCCAGTATGCAAGCTAATATGTTAGCTTGCCAAGTTTCATGGATTCTGGCAGGAGATACAAGACTTTTGGGTCAAAGACAAAGGATTTTATTGCTCACAGCCACAACCATATCAAGGGCACCAGCATTTTTTTGTGCTGTGATGGCATTCAGGGTACACTTATGAGAAGCTTTCAGTATAAAATTATTTTTAGGCCGGGCGCGGTGGCTCACGCCTGTAATCCCACCACTTTGGGAGGCCGAGACGGGCGGATCACGAGGTCAGGAGATCGAGACCATCCTGGCTAACACGGTGAAACCCGTCTCTACTAAAAAATACAAAAAAACTAGCCGGGTGAGGTGGTGAGCGCCTGTAATCCCAGCCACTTGGGAGGCTGAGGCAGGAGAATGGCGTGAACCCGGGAGGCAGAGCTTGCAGTGAGCTGAGATCCGGCCACTGCACTCCAGCCCGGGCGACAGAGCGAGACTCCGTCTCAAAAAAAAATAAAAATAAAAATAAAAAAATAAAATTATTTTTAGAAACAAAACATTTAAAAGGGATTAACAGCTTGTCTAGACTAAAGTAGACCACACTATGGACTTGTAGAGTGGTAGTGTGAACGCCAAATGTCCATGCAATTGAGGTAAAACTTTTGTTTTCAGAATGTTGTCTCTTAATTCTTTTATCTACTAGTATCTTAAGCAGTGGGTTCGGGGCCATATTAGGTTTTACAGGACCGGCCTAACATTGTTGCCTGGAATGTGGGTAGCAGCAGGATGATAACAGCCAAGTACACACAATAATTTTTATAAGAAATAAAAACTAAAAACTCTAAGGAGTATGTCTAAGGCTCTCTGAATCAATAGAAACTAAATATCTTGAAAAGTAGGTGGAAAATGAAGTTGAAGATGCATCAGGGAAATGACTGTTTTGGCAAAAATAAGTGAACAGATGGGAAAGAGGAAAATTATAATTTGATGGTGAAGACGATCACTGTTGAACAACATTGATACCATAAATAGACACAGAGGCAAGAGAGAGTAATGAACCCAATCCAGAGAAGTGGAAAATGACTTTTACTCCCACCAGTTTTATACTTCTGCTTGTGCATTTATGTCTGTGATGTGATAGGGATATTAGAACCTGGGCTATAAGACTGTTCTTTAAATATAGGTAACTCTTGACATCCTAAATTTATTTTCATGATGAGTGGAATGGAAAAGAGAGAAATGCAACCGGAAGTATATGGACTAATGAGTATCCTACCAATGTAATTTGTACTTGACAGTTGGAGAATCTGGACCCTGTTATCCCTCTCTAATCTAAATCCTGTCTCTGATATAGTCCTGACAATTTTTGTGCACTGATTTTCCTTTTTATTCTACTTACTCTTCACATTTCTTATTTAATTCACTACATTATCTGCTTTTCCAGTTCCTAGAATTAATCTTAAAGACTATTGTGCTCTACTCACTATTTCTTTCTTTTATTTCTCTTTACCACTGAGTTTTGAAAAATCACATTTTAAAATGCCAAAATACCTGCGTACATTCAATGCCAGTTTGCCAAAGAGAATTTTTCTGAATTTTTTTTTCCAAATATAGAAAATATACACTTGGAATTACTTTATTCTGTGGATAATATGTCAGAAACCAAAATATCTAATCTGTAATAAGGCTTATATATATGTCTTATTTTATAAGAAAGGATTAAGATACCTTATTTTTTCTCACTTTTAGAGGACTATTGACTTGGTAACTTCTTAGAAAAGGGTAAATAATTAAAACAAAACAAAACAAAAACATTTATTTCAGTTTTATTCACAACTTTGGGGAGTATACTTGCTCCCTAAAGAACAAAAGTATGTTTCTGGTAAACTATGAGATCTGGGCATAAATATATTTTCTTCAATAAAAATGCCCTGTAAGTATGTACTGTAGGCCCTCTTAACCTGAGTATGAATTCACTGGCCTTGTGTTATCAATATTTAAGAAAAAGAGATGGCTTTCCAATATTAGAGATCAGAGAACAAACACTGGAAAGACCTGTAAGAATCGTCAAAACCTGAAAGCTCTCAGAGCTGTTGAGTGATGCCAGGGAAAACGATAAGGGAGAAAGCATCAGGGCCCATCCTTCACAGAAACACACACACAAAAACAGAGCAAAATCTGTCAGAACCAACTTTGTCAGAACTCTGAAAAATAGTCAATGGTTTATAGCAACCGAGCAAATGCTAAGCCAAAACAGAGGCAACTAAAACGTGTTTAAGGAAATCTGTGTCAAACCACTAGCTGACAAGATAAAGGAACAAAAACTTCAGAGGCTATCTTAGCCCATTTGGGCTTCTGTAACAAAATACAATAAACTGGGAATAAACAGCAGAAATTTATTTCTCACAGTTCTGGAGGTTAGAAAGTCCAAGATCGAGGTGCCAGAAGAGTGGGTGCCTGGTGTCAGCCTGCTTTTTCATAGACAGTGCCTTCTCACCGTGTCCCTACATGACAGAAGGGGCTACTTAACTCGCTGAAGTTTCTTTTATGAGGACATTAATCCCAATCACGAAATATCAGCTAACAAGATCTAATCATTTCCCAAGGCCTCACCTTTCACACCATTACCTTGGCAGTTAGGATTCCAACATAGGAATTTTGAGAAAACACATGTACCATATCAGGTGCCATGAAAAACAAAGAATACAGTCTTTAAAAAAAATAGTTTATAAAAGTCAGTATACAAATAAGCAACTACAAACCATGGTGAACAACAGTAATGGAACTTTAAAAGAGAAAAAAATATTTTCAGGGTGACCACATTATACCATTTAAAATGTCCAGTTTTCAACAAAATATTCTAAGTCATGCAAAGAAATAAGAAAAAAATGGCTAATTTACAGGAAAAGAGAAAAGAGAAACTATCCTTGAGCAAGAACAGACATTGAACTTTATAGACAAAAACCTTAAATCAAATGCCCTATAGATGCTCAAAGATCCAAAGGAAACCATGGAAAAGTAACAAAGCCGAGTGCAATGTATAAAAACTAGAAAATATCATCAAGGAAGTGGAAACATAAAGGGAACAAAATAAAAATTTAGGAAATGAAATGTACAATATGCAAGATGAAAAGGTCATCAGAGGCGTTCAACAATACATTTGAGCAGGCGGAAGGTAGAATTAACAAACTTGAAGATAAGTCATTTGAAATTCTTCAGTTTGAGAAACAGAAAGAAAAAAAGAATGAACAATAATGAACAGAGCTTGAGAGACCTGTGAGGCATCATCAAGCATACTAATGTATGCATACGGAGAGAAAAAAAGGAGGGAAAGAAAATGACTGAAACTTTCCAAGCTTGATTTTTTAAAATGAATCTACCTATCCTAGAAGCAGCAAAATGGTGCTGGAAAAGTAGATACCTACATGCAAATGAATGAGCTGACCCTTACCTTACACCATATACAAAAATTAACTCAAAATGGATCAGAGACCTAAATGTAAGTGCTAAAAGTCTACAACTTTGGAACACAATGGAGGAATCTCTTCACAACACTGGATTTGGCAGTGGTTCTCCAGATCAGACATCAAAGGTACAGGCAGCAAAAGAAAAAGAGATAAATTGGAATTTATCAAAATTAGTAACTTTTGTGCATCCAAACACAGCCTCAGCAGAGTGAAAAGGCAATCCACAGACTGGGAGAAAATGTTTGCTAATCACATATTAATCTGATAAAGGATTAATATCTAGAATACATAAATAATTCCTACAACGTGACAACAAAAAGAAACAATCTAGCTTGAAGATGCCCAAAGGACATGAATAGAGACATCTCCCCAGAGAAGATACACAAATGGCTCAGAAGCACATGAAAAGGTAGCCAACATCACTAGTCATGAAGGAAATACAAATCAAAACCACGAGATACCACTTCACACTGATTAGAATGGTTATTAATTAAAAAAAAAAACAAACAAGTGTTGGTGAGGATGGAGAACAATTTGAATGCTTGCACATTGCTGGAATGCTATAGCTGCTGTGGGAAACAGTACAGCAGCTTCTCAAAAATTAAACAGAGAATTACCATATGTCCCAGAAATGGCACTTGTGGGAATACATCTAAAGACATTGAAAGCAGGGACTTGAACAAGTATTTATATACTCATGTTCCTAACAGCATTATTCACAATAGCTAGCTCATGGAAGCAACCCAAGTGTCCATTAATGGATGAATAGATAAATGAAATATGGTGTATACATCCAACCGTGCATATTCAGCCTTAAAATGGAATGAAATTCTGCTCATTGCTGTAACACGAGTGAACCCTGAAGACATTATGCTAAAGGAATGAAATAACCCAGTCATAAAGGACAGATATTGCATGATTTCACTTATATGAGGTATCTAAAGTAATCATACCCATAGATACAGAAATTAGAATGGCAGTTGCCAGGGGGTAGGGGGAGGAAGGAAGAGGAAGTTATTGTTTTTAATGGGTACGGATTTTCAATTAGGGAAGATGAACAAATCTTGGAGATGGATGGTGGGGATGGTTGCACAGCAATGTGAATATACTTAATTCCACTGAACTGTACACTTAAAAATGGTTAAAATTATAAACTGTATGTTAATGATAAACTTTATGTTATTTTATCTCAAGAAATTCTTATTAAGCTATCATGAATGGATTTAGCAGCCACTGATGCTAAATCATCTTCACAAAGATGATTATTGCCTACAACCATTATTTCAGGTTACACAGTGGTGATAATCTTTTCATCCTTGTGAAATTATCAACTCAATTTTTTTCTACAAAGAAGGCCTTTTCCTCTTTAACTGTGTTACCTTAAAACAGTTTGTACTGTATGATGTTTAATAATAGTCATCATCTTTTAATGATAATCAGTTTCATGCAGTTTGAATGAGTGTCAGGTGATATGGCTTCAAATTCAGAATATTTAAGAATCTCTGCTATTTGAAAAATGTGTGTAATATTTGTGAACTGAGAAAATAACCCAAAGTAGCTTCAGAATAATAAGAAAATAGTTATTCTAGGCCAGGCGCGGTGGCCTATGCCTGTAATCCCAGCACTTTGGGAGGCTGAGACAGGTGGATCACAAGGTCAGGAGATCAAGACCATCCTGGCTAACACGGTGAAATCCCATCTCTACTAAAAATACAAAAAATTAGCTGTGTGTGGTGGTGGGCACCTGTAGTCCCAGCTACTCAGGAGGGTGAGGGAGGAGAAGCTGACATCATGCCACTGTACTCTAGCCTGGGTGACAGAGCGAGACTCCGTCTCTAAAAAAAAAACAGAAAAAGATAATAGTTATTCTAGCCAGCCAGACTTGTAAGCAGCCATTCTGGTGGGTGTGTAAAGGGATACTCATTCTTATTCTCTCTCAGTCGTACTCTCCATTGCTCTGATTACTCTTGTCTTGGTCTAGTTGGCCTGGGAGTAATGGACATTTTCATAAATTAACTTCCTGAATTGAATAAGAAATGATTACTTTAAAAAAAGGAAAGGACCCATATCACTTTGCCTTCTTCATCACTGAGGTTTGCTTGACAGTCTAGTTCAGACGAAGAGAAGGTGGTTCCTAGCCTGGCTTGTGATAGGGACTTCTCAGAGTAAAGCCAAAGGAACATTCTTAATGGCCTCAAGTGTCTGCACTTGATTTTTATGTCTTCTTCAAATGGGCTAAAATCTTTCCCATAGCGGGCGTTGGTTTTCCTGAGTGGGGGCTTACCCTCCATTCTGCACATGATCTCCTCCCTCCCACCTTTTGAGCATCAGTGTCAGTGTTACCTCTTCAGAGAAGCCCCCACTGACTACCCCAAGAATTCCCGTCCTTGTCTTCTGCTCTGTTGTCTCTCATCATAGTCCTTATCATCTCCACCTCTAGATGCTAAGCTAGGGGAAGGTAGGTAATGTCTTGTTAATTATCAGAAATCCACTGCCTAGTAGTATCTAGCAGATTTAGGTCCTTGTTCCTTTCTTAAGAAATATTTGAGCACATATATGCTCAGTGAGGCAAAGACAAGCTCCCTGTCCTCAGGAAGTTGACATTTTGTTGTAGTCAACATACTTAGGATACTTTGTGTAGTGAGAGAACTAGGAGAATAAAGAAAGATAATAACAGAGGTGTGTAGTGCCACTATGGATGGTCACAGACTCAATTAGCTTAAATTCTTTGATAATATACTTCAAAGAATAAAGTAGAAGCCTGGAAGCAAGTCTGACTAAACTTCACAAAGACCTGTTCTTACAGCGTAAAGCAATGCAATCCAAAACACAATAAACAGACTTTGGTTTCTGGTGTGACACGCAAAGAGTTTGGAAGTCATTATTCTTATCTTCCTAGTAAGAATAAGGTTGAACAAACTGAAAACTAACAACCCTTCTTAGCTCAAGTAGAGAATTGAGATCATGGGACAAACTACTATCAGGACAGCTGGAGAAACAGATGGACAGATACAAACAGGCAGATACAGACGGGCAGATACAGACGGACAGACACAGACAGGCAGATACAGACGGGCAGACACAGAGAACCACAGCTTACCAGGAGCAGATGCCCAGAGGCAGATGTCCACAGCAGTATGGGTAGCAACACTTTAAACTGTAATTCATAAATTGCTGGAGGCTCAATGTGGACTAACTTTAGAGTTAAAAACTCAGAAGAAACCTGATCTTGGAGGCAGCCCCCACACTTCACAGAGTTTTACTTGCAAGATCCCTACCGGGTTCTCAGTATGGAGATCAGAGAAAATTCCTTTGATGATTTTTATCAGGGTGGAGGGGAAAAGTAACCATTTTGGAGACGTGCTCAGAGCTCTCTGCTCCCCTTAACAAGGCCCACACTCAGGGGAGCTACTCGACCAGAACCCAGCCTAATGGGTTTTTATGAAAGCCTCAGTGGCCTGGGGAAGGCCATACCAGCCCCCTTCAGACTTTAACATGGAGGAAAAGAAATACATAACTTCAGTTCACTAAAAGACTGAGATCTAATCAGAGGATTATGGAAGGCTTGCCCGCCTGCCACTCATTACCACTGCATCAATAGTGCTCCTGCATGATAGCTTGGAATTACAGTTAAAAGAACTGACGGCTCAGACCCTATTTCTGGAGTCTATGAACACCCAAAGACAAAAGCGGAGACAGAAACAAGGACACTAGAGGAAATTTTTGCATTTGACATTACAGCTATGGCAGAGAGGAAATACAGTTGAACTCTTAGCCAGATAAACATTAAACTTTACAGTAAAGACCTATCTACTGCAGTTCCTTGTATCTGATACATCGTATTCGGCTTCCAATAAAATTTGCAGTGCATTAAAAGGCAAAATAACACCATCTGAAGAAACAAAGCAAGCGTCAGAACTGAACTCAGAATTGGCAGAGATTTTGGAATTACCAGACTTGAAATTTAAAATGACTCTGATTAATATGCTAAGGGCTATAATGGAAAGAGCGAATACCATGCAAGAACTGATGGCTAATGTAAACAGGGAGATGAAAACTCTAAGAAATAATCAAAAGTAAATGTTACAATTCAAAAATGAAACAAAACCGAAGACTGCTTTCATGTGCTCATCAATAGATTGCATATAACTGAGAAGCACTCCGTGAGCTCAAAGATATGTCAGTATATACTTCCAAACATTAAATGCAAAGAGACAACAGATTTTTTAAAAATGGAACAGAATATCCGAGAACATGAGATAATTATAAACGAAACATGCATATAATAGGAATACCAAAAAGAGAGGAAAAATGAACATAAGAAATAGTTGAAGTAATAATGGCTGAAAATTTTCAAAATTAATAACGGGCACCAAACTATAGACCAGGAAACTAAGAGAACACTTATCAGGATACATATCAGATAACATATACCTAAACATATCATATTCAAACTGGAGAAAATCAAAAACAAAGAGAAAATCTTGAAAGGAGGTGGGTGGGGGGAAGGAATGTTACATGTTGAGAAACAGGGTAACAACCACATCAGACTTCTCTTCAGAAAACACGTGAGTGACAGTGGAGTGAAATATTCAGTGTTGACAGAAAAAAATTCACCAATTTAGAATTTCATATCCAATGAACAACTCTGTGTCCACAAATTCTATAACATAGATGAAATGGACCAATTCCTTAGAAGACACAATATACCAAAACTCACACAAATAAGAAATAGACTACTTCAGTAGGCCTATATCTATTAAAGAAATGGAATTAATAATTAATAACTTTTTTATAAAAAGCTCCAAGCCAATATAGTTTCACTGGCGAATTCTGCCAAACATTACAACAGAAATTATCTACAATCTTCTCAGTAAAATAGAGGGGATACTTTCTAACTAACTCTATAAGCCACCAGTGGCCTAAGACTAAAACCAGACAAAGACATTAAAAGATAAGAAAACTACAGACCAATATTTCTTATGAATATGGAAGCAAAATCCCTCAACAAAATATTAGCAAATAGAATTCAACAATATTTAAAAGGAATTATATACCATAATTTGGATTAATTCCACGTATGTATGCACAGCTGTTTCAACACTGAAAATCACAGCTATAATCCCAGCATTTTGGGAGGCCGAGGCAGGCAGATCATAAGATCAGGAGTTTGAGACCAGCCTGACCAACATTGAGAAACTCCCTTTGTACTTAAAATACAAAAATTAGCTGGGCGTGGTGGTGCGCACCTGTAATCCCAGCTACGCAGGAGGCTGAGGCAGGAGAATCGCTTGAACCCGGAAGGCAGAGGTTGCAGTGAGCCAAGATTGTGCCATTGAGGCTCCATCTCAAAAAAAAAAAAAAAAAAAGAAAAAGAAAAGAAATTAATCCAATCCATCTTGTCAACCGGTTAAAGAAAAATAATCATATCAATGAGCGCAGAAAATGCACTTGACAAAATCCACTCCCCATTTATGATAAAAACTCTCAGCAAACAAGGAATAGAGGGAAGCTCCTCAACTTGATAAAGAACATTTACAGAAAACTCGTAGCTGACATCATAGTTAAATGCTCAGAAAGAAAATGCCCGTAAGATAGTAATCAAGGGAAGGATTTCTTCTCTCACCACACCTATTCAACATCATACTGAAAGTCCCAGCTAATGGAACAAAACACGAAAATGAAGGAAAAAGCTTACAAATAGGGAAGGAAGAAATAAAACTATCTTTGTTTGCAGATGATATGATCGTCCCTGTAGGGAAACCCCAGAGTTGACAGAAAAACATCTGGAACTAAGTGATTATTAGCAAGATTGCAGCATACAAGCTTATTATACAAAAATCAATTACATTTCTATAAACCAACAATGAAAATTGGAATTTGAAATTTAAAACACACAATTTATATTATCATTAAGACAATGAAATACTTAGGTATAAATCTAACAATATACATGCAAGATCTATATGAGGAAAAGTACAAAACTCAGATGAAAGAAATAAATAACTAAATAAATGGAGAGATATTCCATGTTAGTGGATAGGAAAATTCAATATTTTTAAGATGTTAGTTCCTACCAACTTGATCAATAGATTCAACGCAATCTCAATCAAGTTATTTTGTTGACGTCAACAAACTGATTCTAAAGTTTATACGGAAATGCAAAAGACCCAGATAGTCAACTCAATATTGAAGAAAAGCAAAGTCAGAAGACTAACGCCTCCTGGCTTCAAAAATCAGTATAAAGCTACAGTGATCAAGGCAGTGTCATATTGGTGAAATAACTGACAAGTATTAATGGATCAATGGAACAAAATAGAGAACCCAGAAAAAGACCCACACAAGTATCAGCAACTGATCTTTGACAAAAGAACAAAGGCAAGACAGTGGAGAAAAGATAGCCTTTTCTACAAATGTTGCTGGCACAATGCGAAACAATAAAAGCTATGCTCCAAAGTTGCTTCCACATTTTCAGGTATCTTCATAGTAGTACCCCACTCCTGGTTCCAATTTTCTGTATTAGTCTATTCTCACACTGCTATAAAGAGCTACCTGAGATAGGGTCATTTATGACGAAAAGAGGTTTAATTGTCTCACAGTTCTGCAGTTCTCCCAGTCATGCTTCCTGGTAAGCCTCAGGAAACTTACAATCATGCCAGAAAGTGAAGGGGAAGCAATCACAGCTTTACCATGGCAGACAAAAGAGAGAGCAAAGGGAGAAGTGCCATACACTTCTAAACCATCAGATCTTGTGAGAATCCACTATCACGAGAACAGCAAGGGGGGAAATCTGCTCCATGATCCAATCGCCTCCCGTCAGGCCCCTCCTTTAATTTGACATGAGATTTGGGCGGGGACACAAATCCAAACCATATCAGGCAGTGAAACTACTTTTTATGATACCGTGATGGTGGATATTACATCACTGCATTGGTGGAAATCCCACTAAAAGACAGTATGCATTTGGCAAAACTCAGAACTCAGAACTGTGGAGAAAAAAAACAGACAAAAACAGACTATCTGCTTTCTCTCATTGTTTTGAGAAATTATTTTTAAAGTATTTCAATTAAACTACAAGCATACAATTGTAAATGTTTCCGTACATATCTTTTAAACATAAGAACAATGTCCTACATTGTCTAGCCATTATTCTCAAAGTAATGGTAATTTTCTTTAATATTTCTCATGTCCTGTCGATAGTCATGTTTCCCCAATTGTTAATGTCTGTTTCAGGTGCTTTTTTCTCCAACCAGGATCGTATCAAGAACCACGCTTCGCAGTTCGTGATCATGCTGACAACCTCTGGGAATCTGGGAAAACTCTGGGCTCCAAAGGTCCCTCCCAGCCGGTCAAAGAAGCAGAAAAAATTATAGTACTTCCTTCGGGCGCACGGGCTTACGGGAAGTGTAGTTTTCAATGTTACGCGCCTGCCGCGTAGCGCTTCGGGAATGGGGCTTCGGCGCTCGCTCTGCGCATGTGTAAACCCAGCCCCACCTCCTGCCGTCCGACCTCCCGGGCCTGAAAGGGACAAGGTGTCCGAGTCTTTAGGTCTGCGCGGGAGCCGAGGCTGCGCACCTGGGGTGAGAGCGTCGGTGACAGGGCTCCGCGCGGCCCAGGAGCCTGGGGACGGGCGGGCTTGTGTGCGGGGGACTGCAGCAGGCAGTCTCAGGAGTCCCCAGGATGGCCCTCCCCTCTCCTCCGCGGCCCCGTGCGCGGGCCCGGGCCCAGTCCTGTCCGCAGGTGTAGGGGCTGCCGGGCCCCGCGGGGTTGCGGGCGCGGGAAGGGCAATGTGCGTGGATAAGGTTGACGGCGAACAGGAGGAGGTTACTAGTAACTCGGGTTCCTATTCTGAGAATTAAATAAGTTGTCACCTGTAAAGCATTTTGTCAAGTATCCGTTATAGTCACTGTGTGAAATGTAAGCTGCTCTCACAATTATGAGACACTTATTCTCATCGTTTGGTATTTCACCTAACCCTCCCAGCGACCCTCCTTGGTATAAACGTGCCATTTTTAAAAAATGGACGAAAGTTCATGGGGATGGGTACCCCAGAGCACACACTAGTAGGTGAGAGAGGTGAGATGCAAATGCGGAGAGATGTGACTCCCTGTCCTGCTCTTTCTAATATGCTGCCTGCCTGAAACCCAGACTTTTCAGTATCTGCCTAAAGCCTTCAGAGCGCTTATGCAGAGCGGCCTGTCACCAGATCTGTGTAGATGTTTGTGAAGTGAATGTGGACAGAATCTCACCAAGTGGTAAATACATCCTGCGATTTGTCGGGTCTCTACAGAACCTCTGATTCAGGCTGAGGCTCCTGAATCCTCTTGTACTGTTCCTGCTGTCTCCTCAAAGGCACAGATTGATATTCTAGTGCTGTGCTGCCCAGTAGAAAGATAAGGCAAACCACAAACAAACACAATTCATAATTTTTGATTAGGTGCAGTGGCTCATGCCTGTAATCCTAGCACTTTGGGCGGCCTCGGCCGGTGGATCAGTTGACGCCAGGAGTTCGAGACCAGCCTGGCCATCATGGCAAAAACCCGTCTCTACAAAAAGACAAAAATTCGTTGGACGTGGTGGTGCACTCCTGTAATCCCAGCTACTCAGGAGGCTGAGGCACGAGAACCGCTTGAACCCAAGACGGAGGCTGCAGTGAGCCCAGATTGAGCCACTGCACTCCAGCCTGGGTGACAGAGCAAGACTGTCTCAAAAGAGAAAAAAAAAAGAGCTTGGAATTTTTCAGTAGCTACAGTGAAGAGAAGAGGCAGGCAAAGTCAGTTTTACTGCTTTATTTTACTTAACTCATTGCATCCTAAATACTCGACTTGTGGCACTGGCCAAACCTCAGGTGTTCAGTGGTTCTGTGTGGCTGATGGCTGCAGTGCTGGATAGCACATTTCGAGTGAATCTCAAGAGTCAGGTTTAAGGTATTAGGTGGTTTCAATTGAGTTTGTTTCTCAGGCCCAAGTCCCAGCTCCTCTGGAGCAAAGCAGCTCGTATGAGGCAGTAAAGAGGGAGTCCTAGAGACTACTGCCATAGAAGAACAGCCTATATGACAGGGACCTCTTTTAGAGTGTCAAAGAAGAGGCAGAAGATTCTAGAAAGGAGCAAGTCCTGATTGCTTCCCCAGAGGCAGTTCTTGATTCCGTATATAATGTATGCATCAGATTTAGTGATGTTGCCACATCCAGAAGCCATCACAGACCGTGTGACTTTGCTGTGGACTAACTTGCAGAAGGCAGTTCCCTGGGGTTGAGAAGGATGAGTGACTGTCAAGCTGAGTGGAAAAAGACACTTTACTGGAGGGCTGATGAGGTCACGATATCCAGGGAAGACGTAATCAGCTGTCCAGATGCCAAACAGCAGCCTATTTTCCTCTTCACTTCTTCCACATTCTGAGTCCCTCTCACACAGTGTTCATCATCACATGTGGCGTTTGGAGTAATACTAATGTTCCCGCTTTCCTGGTAGTAGAGGAAGAATTTCCTGTATTGGAAACCCAAAAATATTGGGCCTGAAATTCCTTGCGTAAAACATCCCATCTTAATTTTTTCCGTGGAAGTGCTAATTCTGGGTGTAAAGACAGTAAGAACTTGATTAATAAGTCAGTCTGAGTAGTCCTTTTTTAAAAAATTATTTAAAAAATTTTTTTTTCTTCTATTTTTAGTAGAGACAGGATTTCACCACGTTGACCAGGCTAGTCTCGAACTCTTGGCCTCCAGCAGTTCACCTCCCAAATTGCTGGGATTACCACGCCCAGCTGAGTAGTTCTTTGACATTAGCTTTAATGAAGGTAAGCAGCTTCATCTTTGTATACCTGAACTTGCTTAATCCTTTGTTTTATTTTTACTTTTTTCTTAGTCAAAAGGGAACATAATTGTTAATAAATCAACATAATTATTAGTAAATCAACAAAAAACAGTATTACTTTACTCAGTGAAAATGCAAGTTTAAGCGCACATAATCCTATCAGAGATGCACGTATTCAGGTGTGGCTATCTTTGAGTGGTCCCTCCTGTCCCTTTTCAAGAGTGGAAGGGACATTCTGCACTGGGAATCCTTTTTTCCAGCTGAGTGTGATGATATTTTTTTTAGGCACATGAATAGGACTACATGCTCCTTGTGGGATTATGTCGCAGTGAAAAACCATTATCAAGTCGAACCATCTCATGTCAGGGACCATCTCTGTAGGAACTGTGAGGCAGACCAGGTCTTTCATGACCCCATTGCTTTTTCCTCTTTCCCAGCTGAACCTCCACAGCTCTTCCAGGAGCAGCAGAAAATGAACATCTCTCAGGTGAGTTCGGTTTTTAAAAACCAGTTTGTTTTACAGTAGGCTTTGTAAGGGTTTATGTGTCTTTACATTAACATGGAAAAGTAGAAACAGAAATGGATCAGACACATTCCTAGAAGATGTAGAAATGCAGATTAATAGCTGAGCAAAGTGGCATGTGGATAGATGCAGATCCTTCGATATTACAAATTTACCCAATTAAGCTTCAGATTTGTTTCTGAGGTTATTGACAGCGATGGTGGAGTGTCAGACAGACGATACTTAAAGGTTTACATTGATGAGAAAGATAAAGCAAACCGATTTATCATGGAATACAAACATAACGAAATGTATTTATTGTTCTTCAAGAAGGTGACTTAGTTAATAAATTGCCAAATAACAGAATATTACTTCTTCAATAGAAGTAGAAACTGTAATGCTAAATTTGAACAGGTTCAGTACTGTTTTTCAAAAACTCCAGTGAAAGAGTTGAATTTAACATTTTTCTGATGAGTCAACTGAATGTCTTTAAAATCACTCTCCATAAATACTTTGAATAGCCATGATAGGTTGCTCAGCAGATGGTCCAAAATTCTGTTCTCTTTCAGATATTTCCCCACTTAGCATTTAACGGCAACTCTCCATGGGATGCCTTGGTTTTTCTTGCCACTTGCCTGGGCTGTCCAGTGTCCCTACCCAGAGTATAATCACATCCAGTGGTGTGGTCTTTTCCTGTCCTTGCTTGGCTTTTCTGCAGCACTTGCCTCAATGACTCACTCTGTCCCGGAACATTTCTGTTAGTGATACTTGCCCCTCGCCGGTGCTTCCCCGGCTGATGTGTTCATGGAGCCACCTTCCTTGTCCTTTCACTTGGCTCAGCCTCCGTTTCTGTCCTTGGCTCTTAGTCTTCTCTGTTGTCTGCAAATTATTTTGTCTTCCCTTGTTTTTTTCTTTTTTTGAAACTGCTTTTTTGAGACTCAATTCACAGTTCACATATATTACCATGTACCCATTTAAAGTGTAGAATTCAGTGATTTTTTTTTTTTTTTTAGTATATTCTCAGATAATGTGCTAATATCACTGCAGTCAATTTTAGAACATTTTTATTGCCTTAGAAAGAAGCTGTGGACACTGTAACTACCACTTCATTCCCTCTGAGCCCCAAACAACCACTAACCTCTTCTGTCTCCATAGTTTTGCTGAACTACTCCCTTTATTATTTCTTTTAGGCAGTCTTGCCTGTGATAAATTCTCTCAGGTTTTGTTTACCTGGGAAAATTACAGTTTCTCCATTTTTCCTGGATATGGAGGTTATTGGTTGACAGTCTTTGTTTCAGCGCTTTGAATATGTCATCCCGTTGCCCTCTGTCCTCCATAGTTTCTCATTAGAAATCAGCCTGTAATATGATCACTTGTTTCTCTGTTGTGGCTTTCCCGATTATCTCTTTGTCTTTTTAACATTCAGATTCTCATGTCCAGGTATGGATTTCTTTTCTTTTCTTTTTTTTTTGAGACAGTCTTTTGCTCTGTCACCCAGGCTGGAGTGCAGTGGCACGATCTCAGCTCACTGTAACCTCTGGTTCAAGTGATTCTTGTGCCTCAGCCTCCCGAGTAGCTGGGATCACAGGCGTTCACCACCATGTGTGGCTAATTTTTATATTTTTCATAGAGATGGGGTTTTGCCATATTGGCCAGGCTGGTCTGGAACTCTTGGCCTCAAGTGATCTGCCCACCTCAGCCTCCCAAAGTGCTAGGATTATAGGCTGAGACACCACCCCCAGCCAGTGTGGATTTCTTTCTCCAAGTTTATCCTACTTAAAATTTGTGAAGCGTTTTGGGTGTGTAGATTGATCATTTTCATCAGATTTGGGGGTTTCTTGGGCATTATTACTTCCGATATTTTTTTAGACCCTTTCTGTCTCTATTCTGTTAGTCTATTTGACATATGTTGGTGCTGTCCAACAGTTCATTTCTTGTTATTTTTCTTTCTGTTTCTCACCGCATAATCTCAGTGGGCATGTTGTCCAGTTGGTTGATTCTTCTACCTGTTCAGACCTGCTGTTGAACAGGTTTTTTTTTGGTAAAATGTTTGTTTTAGTTTTTTACTTTTCTACTTTAAAGTTTCTATTTGGTCCCTTTTTATAGTTGCTGTCTATTTATATCCTTTATCTGGTGAGATGTTATTCTAATACTTTGCTTTGGTCCTGACATATCATTTCTTCTAAGTCTTTGACCATATGTCAAATAGTTGATTTAAAGCCATCATCTATTTAAGTCCAGTGCCTGCTTCCTCATGAGCAGTTTCCGTCGATTATACTGTTTTCCCGCGTGTGGGTCTTACTTGGTTGTTTCTTTTCTTGTTTTGCATTTTTTTGTTGAAAACTATACATCTTAAATAAAATAAGGTGGCAACTGTAGAAAACATTCTCAATTTGCAGGGGTTGTTGTTGAAATTTGTCTAGTGACTTTTTAACTGATTCAGTAGAGCCCGTGTTTGTTGTCATGTGTGGCCGCAGAAGTCTGCAGAAATTTTCTTAAATGCCTGAAACCTTAAGTAAGGCTCTCAGTCTGTGCCAAAGAGCCTCATGAGTGCTGGGGCATTCCTTCAACAGTCATCCAGGCAATTTATAACTCCGTGTTAACCTTCACTTCCTGTTCACCCCAAACCTCAAGGTCACCCAGGGTGACAGTTTAGGGCCTTCTCACATCTTTCCAGAGCATCATCACAGCCCTGGGCGTATGCTCAGCTCTATGCATGTAGGTGACCTAGAGTCTCTAGAATCTGTAGGAGCTTTTCAAAAGCTTTATGAACATCCCATTCCCCAGTTTTTCCTTTCTAAAAAACTTTTCAATTAGGCTGTTATTTATGTCAGGTGTTAGCCACTGCCTCAGGTAGCTGCTAAGTTAAACAATTGCCTTTGAATGTTTTTGGCAAATGCCTGCGAATGTTTTTGGCAAATGCCTTCAAGGATAAGGCTTTTCACACTGGGGAACTCTGACTTAATTCAGACAATCAGCCTTGCAAGTCAGTTCTTCCCGGGAACCACAAATTAGGTCAGGTAATGAGGGTTTTCTGGGAATGAGACTTTGGCCAACCTGTGACCCAGTCGGCCTCATCCAGTGGATACCAGGCTGCTGGATTCTCCTGTTGTTTCAGACGTTTCTCAAAGCTGATGCTAAGCTGGAGTGAGAGGGATGGAAATAGGGCAGGTTGAAATGACACAAGATCCTTGTTCTTACTGTGATGCAGCTGTTTTTCTCGTATCAATGGTCTGCAGATTGCTGTAAGCCTTTGCAGCTGTTTTTCTCGTATCAGTGGTCTGCAGATTGCTGTAAGCCGTTGGTAGCTTCTAGAGTTCTGAAAAAGTTGATTCTGCAGTTTTTGCCAGTTTCTCATTGCTTTTATCTAAGAAGGAATTTTCTTGGATCTTCAGTATCTTCACCGTCATCACTTGCTAATTTGAATTTGAAGTCTTTTTGTTGTGGAAACTTTCTCTTTTCTCAGTTTCTAAGACTCTGCCCCCTCCTGAGTCTATTATTATTTTTCAGAAAACATCTCTGGCTTTGTGGCCTACACTTTTTCTACTTTGTGGTTCCTCAGACGTTGTTTTTTGTTCTTTTCTTTCCTCAATCCCTGTGTGCTCAAGGAGCTGTCTGTCTCTGACAGCCTCACTCACCACCTAAATTGCTAGTGACTCCTAAATGCTTGTCTTCATCCCCATCTTACCTTCTGTGCTCTAAAATCATGTGTGTTCTGGTTGAAGGAACAGTTCTAGCTATGTATCACCATGAACAGAACTCTCACTGAACCTTCTAACACATTTTTCTTCTTTCCCAAATACCAGTTTTGGCACCACCAAGCAGCTGCTCCTTTTGAAATATACATTACATTATTATTTTCCATAAGAGGAACAACTATTCCTCTTATGTAACTGAAACTCTGTACCCTTTGACCAATGCCGCCTCATTCCTCACCCCTCACCCCCAGCCTCTGTAACCACCATTCTACTGTCTACGTCTATGAGTTTGAACTTTTTAGATTCCACATGTGAGATATAATTTGAAGTATTTGTCTTTCTGTCAATTAAAAACAAAATTTTTTAAAAAGAAACTGCTCATACGGCTAGATTGAATAGCTGTACAAGAAAGTAGTTATTCAATGGGTGTCGCTTCTCTTCTGTGGTTACATCCCTGTTCTTAAATCCATTGCTGTGACCTCAGGGTAGGAAGTGGTCTCTTACGCTGGTCTCTTTGGTTACAACTATTGTAGCTGTTCTCTGCTCTTCACGTGCTCTACCCTTGTATATTTGTATACATTTATTTGTATGTAAGTTTGGTCAGGGTATCTCCAGACTTCACATGTATCTGTTCCTTAGTCCCCAGAATTTACAGTGATGATGGCCAGGGAGGGTGTGAATGTCCTAAAGGCTACCCCAGATAATCTGCGGAGATGTGGAAGAAGGAAGGAGGTGGTTGGAAGGAAGTTGTTTTACGCTGAATTTTTTTGTCTTAAAAATACCTAGAATTCATAAATATATATAGATAAATTATGGCAAGTTAAAAAATGTTTTAATTGAGTAACATATGTTAAGACAATATTGGGTCTAAAATAAGCCTTTATAACCGTTCATTTTAGAGCCTCAAAGTAGTAGCTGTCAAAGATATTTTCTATGTCACCTAATTCTGAACCCTTGAACAAACCGTTGTTACATTTGTTGTGATAAATGTTGTTACAGGCATCAGTGTCATTCCAGGACGTGACTGTGGAATTCAGCCAGGAGGAGTGGCAGCACCTGGGCCCTGTTGAGAGGACCCTGTACAGAGACGTGATGCTGGAGAACTACAGCCACCTCATCTCAGTGGGTGAGCACAGCTTACCATTGGGCTGTCTTGAGAATCTATGTTCCCTTTTTAAAAAGTATCAAGACACATGGACCCTTTATAGAGATTAAAGGGCTTTGGATTAAAAGGTCTGAAGTCGTTGAAACCTTTACAGAAACAAAAGCAACGTTTCATTACTTTCCCATTAAAAACTTCAAATGAACACCCTGTTAATGCTTTGCTGCCATATCTTTTTTCCCCTTGTGGTAACCCCAAAGCCCGTGAATCTGGTCCATGTATACCCTCAATTATTTTGTTTATAGGATATTGCATTACTAAACCCAAGGTGATCTCCAAGTTGGAGCAAGGAGAAGAGCCATGGTCCTTAGAAGATGAATTCCTGAACCAGAAGTACCAAGGTGAGTGGGCCTTACCAGAAGGGGCCCCCTGGGGGTAGTTAGACTTTAGAGGGAGAGCACCTTTGAAAGTTCTTTTTTAACAGCTTTATTGAGATATAATTCACATTCCTACAATTCATTCCTTTAAAGTGTACCAGTCAGTGACTTCAAGCAACCACAGATCAAAACTATTCTGGGAAGAAATATTGCACTTTCATTCAACATGTATGGACATTTTTTTCCTGTCAGGGTTCCCTGAACAATATAGTATAACAACTATTTACATTATATTAGGTAGCATAATTAATATGGTGATGATTTAAAGTATACAAGAGGATGTGCATAGGTTATATGCAAATGCTGTGCCATTTTTATCAAGGACTTGGGCATTTATGGATTTTGGTATTCAAGAGAATCCTGGAACCAACTCCCCAGGGGATGACTGTATATGTAAACATCACCACAGTTAATTTTCATCACCTCAAATAAACCTATACCCTTTAGTTACCACTCTCCTGTCCCCCCTGCCCTCTGCAGCCCTAGGTAGCCACCAGTCTACTTCTGTCTCTATAGATCTGCCTATTTTGGACATTTTATGTAAATGGAATCATATAGAATATGTGGTCTTTTGCAATTGGTTTATTTTGCCAAGCATAATGTTTACGAGTGCTGTTATAGAATGCATGTTTCATTCTTTTTATGGCGAAATAATGTTCCATTGTATGGATATACCACCTGTCTGTCCATTCATCAGTCAGTAGGTATTTGGGATTCCACCTACAAATAATGCTAATATAAACATTTATTTACAAGTTTCTGCATGGACAATTGTTTTTATTTCTCTCGTGTGTACTCCTAGGAGTGAAACTGCTGGGTCATTTGGTATCTGTGTCTTTATCTGTTTAAGGAACCACCAGACTGTTTTTCTAAGTGCACCTTTCTCCATCCCTAACAACAGCATGTGGGGTTCTGATTTCTTCACATCCTCACCAATACTTATTATTTGACTTTTTGATTTGAGCCACCCTAGTGAATGCGAAGTGATATCTCACTGTGGTTTTGATGTACATTTCTCTATTAGTCAGCTAGGGTTATCATAATAAAATACCATAGGCTGGGTAGCTTAAACAACAGAAATTCTCATGATTCTAGAGGCTGGAAGTCCAAGATGAAAGTGCTAATAAGTTGGTTTCTGGTGACGTGTCTCTTCCTGGCTTGAAGACAGCCACTTTCTTGCTGTATTTTCATGTGGCCTTTCCTCTGTGCACATGCAGTGGGAGAGAATACTCTGGTGTTTCCTCCTCTGCTCATGAAGATATCAGTACTACTGGATTAGGGTCCTTCCCTATGACCTCATTTTTACCCTTTCTGCCTCCTTGAAGGCCTTGTCTGCAAATACAGTTACACTGGGGGTTAGGGCTTCAAGACAAGAATTTGGGAAGGGCACAAGTAAGTCTATAACAATTTCCCTGGTCACTAATGATATCAGGCATCTTTTTATATGCCTATTAGCTTTTGTACTAATAAATGATTCCAGGAATCTTAAAAAACTATAGTTTTCAATGTCATTTTTAGAACAGAAAAGTAAAATCATCTTAATTATTAGAAGTGAAGCACAATTAAGGTTTCTGTTTGAAGTCATACCAACAAATAGCATCACGTAAAGATGGACATCATTTAGATCAAGCATGTTGCCAAGTCACTAAATGTAAATTATTGGATCACATTGATTGTCTAAAAAGGATATCCCTAAATAAGTAACATAGAAAGATCATTATAAAACATCGGTAAAGTTGTTGAGTCAATAAAGATAAAATAATGTAGGTTTCATGTTCTGTATCATTCAGATTTGAATTCAGGCAATAAATTCATTAAAGTAGGAAGAGCTCTTGTTCAAGAGCACAGGGAAATGAAAACCTTTAAGGATTTGAATGACTGCACCAAATAATATAATGTTTCCAAAACATAAAATAATGGAGTTCTAAGAACTTAAAACTCATTAGAATTAGGACATCATAATATGTCTTATCTGATTAAACAGTAGGTACAATGGACAACAAGTAAATATGCCTAGAGAGGGTATAAATTACATTTGTATTAAAGTGAACCATACATTTGTGTATATGTATGCTAATACAAAAAACAAAACTTTAATGTTTTAATGGAATAATGATAAAATAGAGTATACTATTAGTCTAAAGAGAAAACCTCAATAAATTCAACAAATTAGAATAAACACAAACAGCATTCTCTGAACCTAGTTTGCTAAATCTAGAAATTAATAATAAAATGAAAAAAATCCACTTGAAAAAATTTTAAAGTATCTCTTTTAAACAATATGCAAAAAAGTGTAATGCAATTTTGGATTTGATTTCTGTAATGAAATAATTGTAGCTGCAAATTAGAAACCATCAGATATAGCTAAAGTAGTGGACAGAAGGAAAGTCGTAATCTCATTAATAAATTAAGCAAGAACGGCATCAAAAATACAGTAATGAAAGCAGAATTTAAAAGTAAAATTAGAAATTAATTGGCTAACACGATGAAACCCCATCTCTACTAAAAATACAAAAAATTAGCCGGGCATGGTGATGGGCGCTTGCAGTCCCAGCTACCCAGGAGGTTGAGGCAGGAGAATGGCGTGAACCCGGGAGGCATAGCGTGCAGTGAGCCAAGATCACGCCACTGCACTCCAACCTGGGTGACAGAGTGAGACTCCAACTCAAAAAAGAAAAAAAAAAGTAGAAATAAATGGAAAACAGAAATGGAATATTTCTTTACAATAAAAATAAAATGAATTAAACTTTAGCTAACCCTATCAAAGATAAAACAGAGGAAACACCTATATAATAAATTCAAGGGGGGATACATTTGTAAAGATGTAATGCTATACCAAACACAATCCCATTCATAAAGACAGTGATACAGGAGGATTTGCTGCTCTACCAGATATTGAGGCTTTATGTAAAACTCTGTGTAGCTAAGTAGCATGGAGTTGGGGGGTGGGATGGTTTAGTAAATTAGTGAAACAGAGTAGAAAGTTCAAGAAAAAACATGCACTTGATAGAGAGTGGTCTTAGATGACACTGGAGAACAATGGGGAAAGGATCTTGAGGTATCCATATAGATCAAAACAAAAAAATCAAATTCAGTTGGCTTAAGACCTAATTATCAAAGCAAAAGTAGAAATATTCTAGAAGATCATAGAGAATAGGTTAATGACTCTTCTTAGGGAGGGATTTAATAAAAATACAGAATGCATTACCAGGGGAAGGATGGAGTAAATGTATTCCTTTCTACCCACTAAGTGCAGCTGAATATATGTATATATTATATAGGCATGCCTCAGAGATACTGCAGTTTCTGTTCCAGACCACTACAATGAAGCAGATTTCGCAATAAAGCAAGTTACAATTTTTGTTTTCCTAGGGCTTATGAAAGTTATGTTTACACTATACTTTAGTCTTGTAGATGTGCAATAACATGTCTAAACAACAGCATGCATGCCCTATTTAAAATATGTGATTGCTAAAAACTGCTGAGTCAGACACAAAGTGAGCACTGGCTGTTGGAAAAATGGCGCCAACAGACTTGCCCAACTCAGGGTTGCCACAAACCTTCAGTTTGTAAAAAATGCAATATCTAGCCAGGCACAGTGGCTCACACTTGTAATCTCAGAACTTTGGGAGGCCGAGGCAGGCAGCTCATCTGAGGTCAGGAGTTCGAGACCAGCCTGACCAACATTGCGAAACCCCGTCTCTACTAAAAGTACAGAAATTAACCAGGCATGGTGGCGGGCACCTGTAATCCCAACTACTCAGGAGGCTGAGGCAGGAGAATCACTTGAACCTGGGAGGCAGAGGTTGCAGTGAGCCGAGATTGTGCCATTGCACTCCAGCCTGGGGGACAAGAGCGAGACTGTCTCAAAAAGAAAAAAACAAAAATACAGAAGCCTCCTCTTCCACCCCCAGGGCATCAGGTCAGTCGGGGACCGGACTTCCATCCCCACGAGGCAGGCAGTGATGCTGCATCTCACTCCCGCTAGTATAACTTCAGAGGAGGCTCACTAAAACTGAATATTAATTTCGATAAAGTCCAACTTGTTTTCTTTTACAGAACCTGCTTTTGTTGTTCTGTCTAGAAACTTCGAAACTCAAAGTAACAGATTTAGGAGTCCTATTGTCTTCTAGAAATTTTACAGCTTCACTTTTTACACTGAGTTGATAATCCATTTTGTGGTAAATTCTATATAAAGCATGAGTTACGTGTCAAGTTTAATGTCTTTGGAGCAGGGAGTCCGGTTATTCCAGCATGACTTTTTGAAAAGATTTGTTACTTCTCCACTGAACAGCATTTCCACCTTTCTTAGAAAACAGATGGCTGTGTATTTGTGGGTCTATTTTTGTAGTTTCTATTCCTTTTCATTCATCTATATGTCTTTCCTTATGCCAGTACCACATTAACTTGATTACTCTAGCTTATTAAGTTTTGAAGTCAAGTACTTCTCCAGGTTTCATCTTCTGTATACATTTTTAAATGAGGTTCATGATCTTTACAAAGGAAACATGTTGGCTTTTAAACTGGGGTGACATTGAATCTGTAGAGCAAATTAAAGAGAATTGACAACAAGGTACAGTCTTCCAGTCCATACACAAAATATCCCTACTGATTTATTTAGTATGTCTTTGATTTCTTTCATCAATGTCTTTTAGTTTTTAGAACACAGGTAGCGAGGCTTTTTAAATTTTTGTTTTTAATTTTGTTTTGTTGCTGTGGTAAATATTGTTTCTCTGATTTAAAATTCCAGTTCGTCATTGTGTGTTTGTAGGCATAGATTTGTATATTGGCCTTAGATTCTGCCCTTGCTAAAAACACTTATTAGTTCGAGGAGCTTTTTAGATTTTTAATTATTTTCTGTGTAAATTTACTCTGTATCTTTGTGTTTTTATTCTTGCTTTTTTGCACTGGTCAGTCCTTCCAGTGCAATCTTGTGTAAAGGTACTGGTAATGGGCATCCTTGTCTTTTTCCTGATCTTAGAGGGAAAAAACTCAGTCTCTCTTGAGTATAATGTTAGTTATAGACTTTTTATAGATTACTTTTATTAAATTAATAAATGGATTTTGAATTTTGTTAAAATTTTTGGCATTGATGTATTGGCTGATTTTAGTTCTTCAGACTACTGATAGGAGATTACATTGACCTAAAATGTAGCATAAAAACTATAGTTTTTATAGTATTACAGTGTAGTAACTGGCATTTTTGAGGTAAATTTCACTGATATATTATCTGTGTTTATATATTTCTGTGCACTTTTTGGGACATTTTTGCATTTATGTTATGGGAGATACTGGTCTGAAGGTTTCTTTTCTTGAATAGTATTTGCCTAATCTTGCTATGAGGATGAGGCAGGCCTTATAAAATGATTTGGGAAATACTCCATCTTTTATTTTCTAGAAGACATTGTGTAGGATTGGTATTATTTCTTCCTTGGATGTTTGGTAGAATTCACTAGTTAAAACCATTTGGTCCAGAAGTTATTTGGAACTGCACATACACACATGCAGACATATGCACACATACACACACACACACATTTAGAGGAAGATTTAATTACATTCTTAAGCCTTATTTACATATGCAAACATAGTTAAAATTTGAGTAAATTACACATTCAGTTAACATATCCTCCATTATAATGAATTAAGTTAATATGTTATGTTGTCATAAATATCCTTTTCACTGACCGCTCCTTTAGAAATAAATGTCTTTTAGATGATTCTGCCATTATGTTTTAACGTTTGACATAGAATATGTTCTCTGTGGTTAGAGTACACATTGACTTACCCCTTCTTTCCACTTAGATTGTCCAAATAAAGGTAGTTTGCTTTTATAGTTAGAAAAAGAAAAAGAGAGAGAGATTAGAATGCTCTTACAAAACGATGTCAGAGCTAGCTACTTCACTTTTCACCATATAAGGCTATAATAAGAAGTGAGTAGTCTGTAACCCAGAAGATGTCTTCACAAGAACACAGTCATGTTGGCACCCTACTCTCGGACTTCCAGTCTCCTGAACTGAGAAAAACAAATGTTTATTCTTTAAGCCATTTAATCTATTGTAATTTGTCATAGTAGCCCAAACTAAGACAGAGTTATTGTTAATGCTGTTTTATGATCTCGTGAATGTCTGTTAGTAGTTAGTCCTCTCTTGCATTTTTGGTATTGATAATTTGTGTCTTCTCTTTTTTT
>NW_012120932.1:3981642-3982060 GCF_000951035.1 Colobus angolensis palliatus
TCGATTTCTGGTATAATTTCTCTGTGACTCAAGATCATCCTCTGTATAATTTATTTCATATATATTTGTGAAAGTTTGTCTTACAGTCTAGAATGTAGTCTGTTTTGATGATTGTTCCATGTGCATTTGAGAAGAATGTGAATTCAGCTGTCGAATGCATTGTGTCTTCAGGTTTGAAGCCGTGGTTATCGCAAGTGCTGCTTTATCTTATCTCTTCTGCTTGAGTTTTGGGCCTACTGTGTATTCCTGCCTCTGCTCTTCTGTGCTTCTTTTCTTCTTCTTTCCTTCCCATAGCTGCTATGAGTTCCCGTCAGTGCCGTAAAACAACTTATTATATTCTTGCCCTTGCAGATCAAGACATTTGTTCCATAAATTAAATAATAATTTGGTTCTAGACAGAATTTTGGTAGTGGCTGCT
>NW_012120932.1:3982870-3991956 GCF_000951035.1 Colobus angolensis palliatus
TAAATAATAATTTGGTTCTAGACAGAATTTTGGTAGTGGCTGCTGTGACTATCTCCTGGCATATCCCAAGAATGGAACTTTCTCAGGATTCTTCATAGCTCATGGAAGGAAACATACAAGAGCCTGCAGATCCTCTGTACCTATGGCAGGGGAAAATTAGCTCCCTGCCTCAGACTCCATGGAACCACAGGAGTGTATCATTTTGGTTTGGCCTGTGCATGAGAAAACATCAAAAGTGTTTCCTGTTCTGTTAGACCACCGTTGTCTCAGACCTCTGACTGGAAGGAGCAGGCTTTCCTTTGTGCTCTTTTTGTCTGTGCCTGTCAGCGCAGAATTGTAGGTTTCTTCAGCACCCGGTCAAAGATATAGAATAGCCTTGGAATTCTCCACTGTGTCATTTCTTAAGTCCAGAAGTTCACTTTCTTTCCATTTTGTAGTCTTTGTTTATATTTGTTAATTTTTTGTTTTGTTTTGGTTTTTGTCTCGGGATTTTTAATTGTAAGAGGGAAGATGTGGGAGGAAAGGGGCTACTCCACCTTGACTGGCCCCGGAAATAATTCCTGTTTTATAAACAGCATGCATGAGGAGAGAATCTGTTTGTGTGCATGAATTATTTAATCTTTGGAAACGTAATCTTTAATAAAATACATAACAAAACACGAGCTGGGCACAGTGGCTCATGCCTGTAATCCCAGCACTTTGGGAGGTCAAGGCAGGAGGATCACTTGAGCTCAGGAGTTTAAGATCAGCCTGGGCAACATAGCAAGACCCTGTCTCTACTAAATATAAAAAAATTAACAGGACATGGTGGCATACCCCTGTAGTCCCACCTAGTGGGAGGATCGCTTGAGCCTAAGAGTACAAGGATGCAGTGAGCTATGATCGCGCCACTGCACTCCAGCCTGGGTGACAGAGCAATACCCTATCTCAAAAACCAAAATCAAAATCAAGACATGAGTATAAGTTCTTCTCCATGACAAATGTAAGATTTATAGTATATTTTAAATTTTTCTCATTTTAGGGTATTTTAAAGTTGATCACATCAAAGGGATCTGGGAAAAACAAGAAAAACCTCTGTGGCAAGAAATATTCATCAGTGAAGCTGACAAAACATTAAGTAAAGAGGGACAGAAAGTTTTAGAAAACCCATCTAATCTGGAAATAGCTCCAGAGTTTTCAGAAAAACTACCCTGTAAATGTGACTCACATAGAATGAAGTTGCCAATTGCTTCTGAATTAATTATAAGTGAAAGAAAATATTCAAGAAAGAAGGCTGAATACACGAATGTGTGTGAGAAATTGCAGCTTGATATTAATCATGAGAAAGCTCATCCTGGACAGAAATCTTATGAACATGGTAAAAATGCGAAAGCTTGCAGTTATAAGAAAGATCAGCATTGGAAATTTCAAACTTTGGAGGAATCTTTTGAATGTGATGGATCTGGACAAGGTTTACATGATAAGACAATTTGTATTACACCTGAGAGTTTTCCAACAGGAGAAAAGTCCTGTAAGGATGATGAATTTAGAAAAAACTTTGATAAAACCACTTTATTTAACCACATGAGAACTGACACAAGGGGGAAGTGCTCTGATCTTAATGAATATGGGACATCCTGTGACAGAACAACCACTGTTGAATACAATGAAGTTCACATAGCTATGACACACTATGAGTGTAATGAAAGGGGGATTAATGTCAGTAGGAAGTCACCCCTCACTCAATCTCAGAGAACTGTTACAGGACAGAGTGCTTTTCAAAGCAATAAATGTGGAGAAAATTTTAGCCAGAGCTCAGCCCATATAGTACATCAGAAAACACAAACTGGAGATAAATTTGGTGACTATAATGAATGTACAAATGCACTCTACCAGAAATTAGACTTTACAGCACATCAGAGAATTCACACAGAAGATAAATTCTACCTTTCTGATGAACATGGGAAATGCAGAAAATCCTTTTACCAGAAAGGACACCTCATTCAGCATCAGAGGCCCCACTCAGGAGAGAAACCTTACCAATATGAAGAATGTGCGAAATCCTTTTGTTCAAGTTCACATCCTATTCAGCATCCTGGAACTTACGTGGGATTCAAACTTTATGAATGTAATGAATGTGGGAAAGCTTTCTGTCAAAATTCAAACCTCAGTAAACATCTGAGAATTCACACAAAAGAGAAACCTTGTGATAACAATGGCTGTGGGAGATCTTACAAGTTACCCCTCATAGGACACCAGAAAACAGATGCAGAGATGAAACTCTGCGATGGCGGTGAATATGGGAAGACATCACATCTCAAAGGACATCAGAGAATTCTCATGGGGGAGAAACCCTATGAATGTATTGAATGTGGGAAAACTTTCTCCAAGACATCACATCTCAGAGCACATCAGAGAATTCACACAAGTGAAAAACCCTATGAATGTGCTGAATGTGAGAAAACTTTCTCTCACAAGACACACCTGAGCGTACATCAGAGAGTTCATACGGGGGAGAAACCCTATGAATGTAATGACTGTGGGAAATCTTTTACCTGTAACTCAGCCCTGAGAGCACATCAAAGAATTCACACCGGCGAGAAGCCCTACGAATGCAGTGACTGTGAGAAAACTTTTGCCCATAATTCAGCCCTCAGAGCACATCATAGAATTCACACGGGGGAGAAACCTTATGAATGTAATGAATGTGGAAGGTCTTTTGCCCATATTTCTGTTCTCAAGGCACATCAAAGAATTCACACAGGGGAGAAACCCTATGAATGTAATGAATGTGGGAGATCTTTCACCTACAATTCAGCCCTGAGAGCACATCAGAGAATTCACACAGGTAGAAAACCCTATGAATGTAGCGACTGTGAGAAAACTTTTGCCCATAATTCAGCCCTCAAAATACATCAGAGAATTCACACAGGGGAGAAACCCTATGAATGTAATGAATGTGAGAAAACGTTTGCCCACAATTCAGCCCTTAGAGCACATCAGAACATCCATACAGGGGAGAAACTCTATGAGTGTAATGAATGTGGAAAAACTTTTTTCCAGAAGACACGCCTCAGTACACATCGGAGGATTCACACAGGGGAGAAACCCTATGAATGTAGCAAGTGTGGAAAAACTTTCTCCCAGAAATCATACCTCAGTGGACATGAGAGAATTCACACAGGGGAAAAACCCTATGAATGTAACATATGTGGGAAAACTTTTGTCTATAAGGCAGCCCTCATAGTGCATCAAAGAATTCACACAGGGGAGAAACCCTATGAATGTAACGAATGTCGGAAAACTTTCTCCCGAAGAACACACCTCTGTGCACATCAGAGAATTCATACTGGGGAAAAACCCTATAAGAGTAATAAATGTGGGAAAACGTTTGCTGATAATTCAGCCCTCAGGGCACATCACAGAATTCACACAGGGGAGAAACCCTATGAATGTAATGAATGTGGGAAGACTTTCTCCAAGACATCACATCTCAGAGCACATCTTAGAACTCGCTCAGGGGAGAAACCCTATGAATGTAATGAATGTGGGAAGACTTTCTCCAAGACATCACATCTCAGAGCACATCTTAGAACTCGCTCAGGGGAGAAACCCTATGAATGTAATGAATGTGGGAAAACCTTCTCTGAGAAGTCGTATGTTAGTGCCCATCAGAGAGTTCACACAGGGGAGAAACCCTATGAATGTAATGTATGTGGGAAGCCATTTGCCCATAATTCAACCCTCAGAGTACATCAAAGAATTCACACAGGGGAGAAATCCTATGAATGTAATGATTGTGGGAAAACGTTCTCCCAGAAATCACACCTTAGTGCACACCAGAGAATTCACACAGGGGAGAAACCTTATGAATGTAACGAATGCGGGAAAGCTTTTGCCCAAAATTCAACTCTGAGAGTACACCAGAGAATTCACACAGGGGAGAAACCGTATGAATGTGATGAATGTGGGAAAACTTTTGTCCGTAAGGCAGCTCTTAGAGTACATCACACCAGAATGCATACCAGAGAGAAAACCCTAGCATGTAATGGATTTGGGAAGTCCTGAAGGAATGCATCCCTTACTACACGTAGTGCAGAAACTCATGTCACATAGGCTGGAAACCTGTTTCCCTTAGCCATTTCCTTTTCCATTAGGCTCATAGCTTGTCAAAAAATGCCATTCATCCAGGTAGGACTGACCATGGAATGTGGTGCTAATGATAGATATTACACTTAACCTTGGCTGTTAAAAAAAAAAATACCCCACAGTCTTTCTGGTTCATAAGATGGATTGGAGGTCATTTCTGCAGCAAACACGGGTCCTGTGTGTTGAAAACCATAGAGCACAAGGTCAAGGAAGCTAGAGTCTGAAAAGCTGGAACAGAATTCACTTCCGGGTCTGCACCAGGGTTTTGTTTTTGTTGCTTTAAAGCAAGAATTAAGTTTATAGTCTGTTAAGCTCTTGCAAGTTTGACTTATGAGTTAAATGCACATAGTTTAACCTAAACTTTCTATTAGAGTGAGATGAAACCCTATGAGTATAATCAGTTTTAGAAAAACTTATCAGTTTATTGTGCATCAGAGACTTCACATGAAGAAGAAAACTTGTCAACATCCAGGATGATCAGGAGCCTTCATTAAAAATCAGAAAATTTAAGGAAAAACCCAGAAGCCTTCACAAAATGAATTGCATTAAACATCAAATAATTATAATAAAATTTCATATTTTGAATAAATGACATTTTTCCTAGGTAATTTTTTTCTGAGGAAATATGTCAGTTTTAGAATTGGAGATACAATATTCACCTAGAACTGACATACCAAAACTTCTGTTTTGTAGTATCGAAAATTTTATAGAACGTATATAAGAAAATATTTGCCTATGGACAAACTCACTGTAGAATGTGAAGTTAAACATGGAATAATTTGAATTCTGTGGAGAATATGAATAAATGTGAATAGTCTGAGCTATGTGGAACATCTCTGGGTCCGTATATAAACATTATAACTCACTGGTGAGTTCTAGTGGGCGTGAACAGCCAAACCTGCACTGGGCATAGCCACTTCCTTTTCTGACTGACTGTCCTCTGTTGGCTTCCCTCAGCTTGATGCTGTTAGATTTTGGCCTGCCTGCTATGTCTGGATATTAATTAGTCTTGTCCTAAAACTAGTCTTGCCTGGTTTTTCTAGGACCTTGGAGGTCCCTGAGATTTCCCTGGCCACCGTGTGTGTGTGTGTGTGTGGTGGGGAGGAGGGGTTCAGGTTGATTCTTACACACTTTTTTTTTTGGCCTTTATTTTTATTTTATCCCACTCTACTGATTTATTTTGCACAGAGTGAATATAAAGTAAGTCGTCTCCTCCCCTCCATTGTATGCACATAGCCTCAGCATCCTGTTCAGAATATTTTCCTCCAACATCATACCTACTCACACTGTGCATTGCAAACCAGTGGTATTTCTACCGAACTAAGCAGGTTTTGGAATTGGAATGAAAAGGCCTACTTTGTCCCAGAAGTACAATCCTGGTACAAAAAAGCAGACTGACTCACTTTTGGTAAAACAATACAGTGTGGCATAATCTTAGCCAAGAAAGATTTTATTAATGTGCCATCATTTTAGCCTACAGTTGGAGGAGCACAGAAAAGAAAGTAGACAAGATCATTTTTAAAACCTAGACCAGTAACAATTTCTCCCAGCATTGAGCATCTTGCTTTCTGCAAGTTTGTTCTGGTAGTAGGTTGAGCACGAGGGCAATAAATCAGTTGACCTGAGAAAAATGTCCCTAATTCCCATCTGTTGTTATATTGTGAGCAAGGATAGTGTGAGGGAGAATGATGGCATCTTCAGAATTAGAGGACAGGTATATTTCCTTGACACTGTTGTTAACAGTTAATTGAGTAGCATCACTGCAAAGACGACGTATCAGCACCTCCAGGGCTGGCACATCAGACACTGAGGGGCTGCTTTGGGCAGCTTGTGAGGAAAAAGGGAGGGATGATGAAGGAGTTGCTGTGGGACTGGCCCTGGCACTGCTTACCTTCCTCAGGTACTTATCGCTCCTGGCAGAAAGGTGCCATCTGAAATATGTTTCCTTCTTTTTTATTCTCCTTAGTCTCTGATACCATGATGCTACTTGAGCTTGCTGCACAGTGCCCAAGGGAATTGAGGGTCAAAAAGCATGTCTTTCTACATGCTTAATTTTCAAGAAAGAGTATAGATGAAAACGAGTACTCTTTTTAAAAAAAATTATTTGAGCGTGTATTTACAGACAAATTACAATGATAGTTTGTATATACTCCTCACCCAGTTTCCCCTATTAGCATATTACTGTGGTATGTTTTTATAACTAAGAAACATTAATAACATTATCAATTAGACACTTTTGGTTTTCCAGATTTCACTAGTTTTTCCCTATTGTCCGTTTCTACTTCATGATCATGTTTGGACTCAGAAAAGGATACCTTAAAGTGAAGTCCTCGCAAGCTACGTTTCCTCTGTCGGTTATGAACAGGTAACTCCCTAGGCAGTGAAGCGAGTGACACCTTGAGAAATGGCCACAAGGCCTAAAACTACAGAACTGCCACATTACAAAAAAAATGTGGTACTTGAACAGTGGCAATTAAACAAGAGTCCATTGCCAAGGAAAACTCCCAAGGCCCAAAATGACAGTGCTTAAATGACAGTGATTAAGGGAAAGGGTACCACATAGTAATACCATTAAAGTCAATATTTACATCACAGCCAAAGGCTTCCCCACAGCAAGGGGTCTGGGTAAGGACCATGCACGAGCTCCGTTTTTCCTTGTGCAAGTGTTGTATGGACACAATTTCACTATCACATAAGGAATCGACATGTGCACAAAACAGAACAGAAACCCCAAAATGGATTATCCGCTGGTGTCTCTTACACCCTGCTGGACACATAGACATATTCTTGCTGGGCAACAAGCCCCAACAGCAGAGGACTCTGAAGGTTCCAGTGAGACCAGGCAGAAATCATCAGCCTCACTGTTAATGGGAAACACTGCTGACGCACTGTTAAAACCTGCTCCAAAACATCTTGGACTCATGGACGAAAAGCAGCCCTATTCATCAGTATGTTTTATTCCTTGACCAATGATCAGTCATATGCAAACACTTGAGCTCACACTAATTCCAAGTCTGCTGGTCTTACCTTTTACAGCAGTCCACTCCACCCCCATAATTTTTGGTCAGAGCCTTTTACAACAAAACAATCACTCTTCATTTGACAGAATCATTTGGCTTTCAACAGCATCTAATCAATAGGCGATCGAAATGCACATACAGATTTGAAAAAACTGTAATCACCCCTGAGGGCTTGTGAATTTAAACCATCCTGTTTACTTCCTGTTGTAATGCCAACAGGAAGTGCCACATATTTTATACATTTTTTTCTCCCTGATCGTCAGCTATCTGTATCGTATGATATACATCAATTGAGATTTATACTTCTATTAGCATACATGTATACTAATTGAATTCTCTGTGAAACGAGAACCATATGAGACAGCCACATTAGTATTGTTTCACATAGTCATTCCCTGAGCTCCAATCTGTTTATTGATTAGAAGGACATAGATCAATAGTGGAAGTATATTTATTAGATTGGTCATTTTACAGCGTCTTCGTTTTTCTGAAGTGGAGAAAGTGTTGGCAGTCTTTTGCCCTAGGGGGCATCGGAGTCAAAGCTAAGAGAGCATATTATTTTGTAAACTTCTCTCAGGACATCAGAATTATCCTTGATTTTTCCCTTTTGTAACACACACTTACTGGGTCTCTTCACTCAGCCTGATACACTTTTCTCTCATTTATCATTAATTTTAAAACAAACCTTTCCTCCTGAAGTCAGGAACTCATTTGGTTATAGTGACAGTAACAAGCTGAGACATGCCAGGACTTCCTCACTGGTCCATTCGCACACATATGGGGATGGATTGGATAAGTACAGAGAAATAATGGCTATTCCACCCAATAGGCATCACAACATTTGCATAGGCAGTCCCGACCTGCTGAGATGCAGAGCGAGGATCATCCACCCCATTAATCTCTTTGGAATTTTTGTCATTAGTCAAAGTAATAGGCATACTGTCTGGTTTTGTAATATTACCAGACACTTGGACCTTAATTTTAGCCCCATTATAGGGACTTCTGGAAACAACAAAATTGTTGTGAAGTAGAGAAGAGTTGTATATCAATTCCCTTTTATTTTCTACCTTCTCCAATGCCACCACAAAAACACACCCATTTATCCAACCAAGACCCGTCCTTAGTCCTCTCGTGGTGAGTTGAAACACACCATACTGGAGATTCATAGATCAGCTCTCGGCTCTCCAATCCTTTGTCAGATCTCATATTTTTAAGCAAATATTTTAATTACTCATTTCAATCATTTATCAAACCATTACTTTGAGGTTAATATGGAATACAATATTTCTTTCCACAGCATTGCACTGCATGGGCAGTCAAGTGAGTAACTTCATCTGAAGAAATGTAACAAACAGGATAAACTGATACAGAATATTTTGTGCTGGTCCTTTGATAATATTAGAAGCATTCAGTCACTGGGTACTTGAAGCTAACCCCAGAAAATGTATCACGTTCTGTCAATATTCGATTAACTTCATTAGAACAATCAATACTCATTTAACTATACCAAGAATAAGCAATACTTAACAGTTAGTTACTAGAACTTCCAATGAAAATTTAGGTGTTACTCTTGCAGGAGTTCCCTTGTGTGCAATAAGCCATTTTTCTCTTACTTCTTTCAAAATTTTCTCTATATAGCATTCAACATTTTCACCATGACGTGTCTTGGTGTGAAGCATTTTGTGTATGTCCTACTTGGGGTTTGTTGAATTTTGTAGATGTTTAATGCTTATTCTCAAATTTGGGAAGTTTTCAGATATTGTATCTTTAAATACATTTTCCTGCTTTTTGCTCTCTCTTGTCCTTCTGGTAGCTTTTTCATGCATATATTGGTGCGTTTAATGGTGTCCCACCTTCTTCTGAGGTCCTCTTCATTTCTGTTTGTTGGATTGCATACTTTCTATCCACTTATCTTTTTATTTTTATTTTTATTTTTTT
>NW_012120932.1:3992371-3995484 GCF_000951035.1 Colobus angolensis palliatus
TATTGATATCCTCTTTTCATAAGCCATTGTCATCATATCTTTCTCTGCCTCTTTAAACATGGTTACTTTTAGTTCTCTGAACATTTTTAAATTTTTAATTTTTGTGGGCACCTAGTAGGTGTGTATATTTATGGGGTGCATGAGATGTTTTGATACAGGCAGGCAATGTGAAATAAGCACATCATGGAGAATGAGGTATCTACCCTCTCAAGCATTTATCCTTTGAGTTACAAACAACCCAGTTACACTCTTTAACCCATTTTGCATTTAGGAAAAAAGAAAGTTGCAGCTCACTGCCAGTGCAGTATTCTTGGGGCAAATGGGAAATGGGGCATTTTAAAATATGCTATTATTATTGACTGTACTTACCCTGTTGTGCTGTCAAATAGTAGGTCTTATGTATTCTTTCTAACTATTTTTTTTGTACTCCTTAACCATTGCCACCCCTCCGCCCAACCTCCCACTACCTTTCCCAGCCTCTGGTAACTATTAGTTCTCTGAACAAAATTTAAAACTGCTTTGAAGTCTTTGTCTGCCGAATCCCACATCTGGGCCTTCTCATAGGCAGTTTATATTACCTGCTTCTTTTTTCCTACCTATAGGTAATACTTTTCTATTTTCTTGCATGTCTTATAATTTTTTTGTTGAAAATTGGATATTTTAAATAATACATGTTAGCAACTCTGGATACTGATTCCCCTGACCACGGGGCGTCGTTGTTTTGTTGTTTGCTTGGTTATTGAGTGACTTGGATGGACTGTTTTGGGGAAATCTATTCCCCAACAGTATCAAGCCTCTAATGTCACTCCTCACAGAGCACAGCTTTGGGCACTGGCACAGTCACCTTGAGATGACAGTAGTTTTGGCAGAACTCATGGAGGACGCCTCTTTTCCTGTTCTGTCTGTTAAGCTGTCTGCAGAACTCATGGAGGACGTCTCTTTTCCTGTTCTCCCTATTAAGCTGTCTGCCTCTGTGGGTCATACCCAGCTGTTAATGTTCGCTAATTTCCAGCTGATTTCTTTCTTATGCATGACAGTATCCTGGGTCATAAATTCCCCATAGTTTAATCCAATTAAATTTGCGTTCCTTTTCCAGGGTAGATTTTGAAGCCAGTCTTTCAAGTTTGTTCTGACCCCAGGAGGAGTCTTTGTGGCTGGCTTTTTCCCTGGTCTTCCTAAGGAGGAGCCTATAGTATGGCTTATTGTCATGGAGCTGCAAGCTTCCTCTTAATTGCTTACCAACAAAATCTCTATTGTTTTCAAGAATTCCCTTAGAGTGGAACTCCCCCAACTCTGTTTTAAATGAAGTCAGAGCCTTTGGGAAGAGCATCAGAGCTCTCTGTTTTTATAACCTCTCCCCCCAGGAAAAAAATCTCTTCACCACTTCTCTAGAGGTGGGGCTGGAGACAGTGGCCCATTTTTCTCAAAGTGACACTGCTGTTTTTGTGGGTGGAAGGTGCTGGTGAGGGCAGTAGTCTCTGAACTTACCAGCTTACCTCTCTGGTCTGGAATCTTTCCCTCTGAGCCAGCTGGGGTGAAGGTAACAAGGTCTCAGCATTCTCACCCTGCCATGTGTGAAATGGAGCCTTTGAGTGGGGGATAGAGGAGCCTCTGAGTGGGGGATAGAAGGAAGCTCCTGACTTCTTGGCTGCACTCACCTGGAATTCAGCCTCTGTGCTCAGGAGTTGGGAGAATAAGCTATGCTGGTGGCCTTAGCCTCCAAAGGAGCTATCATAGCTCTTGACGGAAAGCTGAGGATAGAGAGAACTCCATCTTCGTGGCCATACCTTCCAGAGTAGAGATTGTGTTACACTGAGCAGTGGAGAGGGAGTAGAGAGAGGGAGTAGGTCCGGGCCCAAGTCTCCAACTCTCACTATTCTTACTCAGAATTTTATGAAGAAATTTTTCTTCACTTACTTATCCTTTAAGATGATTTTCAGAGACTTTAAAAGGATGTTATTTTTAAGATAATTTAAACCGGTTATGGTTGTTTCACTGGAGAATATTTAAATACAAATATTCAGATACCAACATTCAAAATGTGTGATATCCAGTGAAAAATTACCAAGAATACAAAGGACAAAAATGTGACCCATAATGAGGATAAAATCAATCACTGCAGAAGACTCATAAATAACAGAGATGATAGAATTAGTAGACAAGAACACTTAGAAAGCTACTGTCAAACTTCTTGCTTGAGCTTCAATGTGTAAATAGATTGGAAGTTCTCACTTCTGTTCTTACGACAAGCAGAGCCAGAAGAAATGAAAAAGCTTGGCCGGGCATGGTGGCTCAAGCCTGTAATCCCAGCACTTTGGGAGGCCGAGATGGGCGGATCACGAGGTCAGGAGATGGAGACCATCCTGGCTAACATGGTGAAACCCCGTCTCTACTAAAAAAAATACAAAAAAACTAGCCAGGCGTGGTGGCGGGCGCCTGTAGTCCCAGCTACTCGGGAGGCTGAGGCAGGAGAATTGTGTAAAGCCAGGAGGCGGAGCTTGCAGTGAGCTGAGATCCGGCCACTGCACTCCAGCCTGGGTGACAGAGCAAAAAAAAAAAAAAGAAAGAAATGAAAAAGCTTTTCTTTAAAGCCATCACAGAACTGAGGTCACAGGGCAAATTGTTACCCTAAAATTTAGAGAGATAGGCACTTCCAGAGATATACAACTGAGACCTGCTTACCTAGAGCAGAGACCACAAAAACCATAAGCTGGTAGAAACTCTTCAGTAGTAATTTTGATGCATTACTGGAGGCTTAGTGTGAATATGATAGGGACAGGAGAAAGAGAAATTCTGGGCAGGAGAGGGTAGGTCCTTGGCAAAAGCCCCACCTTGAAGCCAAAAAGCCTAATACCACTGTCCAAAGTGAGAACTTACATCCCTGTTTTCCCACTCAAATGTTGCCATTTCCAAAACCACCCATGGCCTGCCTCACCACTCCATCCTGTGCCCATAAAAACCCCAGGCTCAGCCGGACATGGTGGCTCACGCCTGTAATCCCAGCACTTTGGGAGGCCAAGGTGGGTGGATCACGAGGTCCGGAGATCGAGACCATCCTGACTAACATGGTAAAAGCCCGTCTCTACTAAAAATACAAAAAAAATTAGCTGGGC
>NW_012120932.1:3995874-3996690 GCF_000951035.1 Colobus angolensis palliatus
TGGCTGGACTTCAGTGGAGGAATACCTTCCCACTCTGTCCCCTTTTCAGCTTCCCTTCCTGCTGAGAGCCACTTTCATTGGCAATAAAAGTCCCCCACGTTTACCATCTTTAATTCATTTGTGTGACTTCATTCCTCCTGGATGCCAGGCAAGAACTCAGGGTCCACGAGTGCAGGTATAAAGGCTGTCCCGCTGAGCCTCCACTGAGCTGTTCATACTTAAGTCGTCCATGGATGGCAAAGCTAAAAGGGCACTGTAACACTCCTTCTGGGGCATCAGGGGTTGCGGGCACCCTCCTGTAGATGCTGCCATGAGGGAGGTATGGAGTTTGCACTTGCTGATGCCCAATAGCACTACCCCCAGCTCCGGCACCCAGTCTCCTGCGTGCTCCCCTCCCATGAGGGGCGGAGTAAGGCAGTCCAAGTGAGTGGAGTTTGCTTCTGCCAGTGCCTCCATGCACTCCCGTTCCTGCCTGTGAAGGGGCCTGCTGCTTCAATTACTTTGAGTAGGAGAAACTTAGTTCTAAAAAGGCCCCAGTTTTAGGGTGGCCCTAACACTTAAATATGTTTTACTTGTAGGAACTCCAACAGGGCTCATGGTAGAGATATAAGAACGACCCCTCATGGCTATAGTTGGGAAGGGGAAGAGGAATCACTATAAAATACACCTAGAAACTTCTCCAAAAAAAGCATACTTGGCCAGGCATGGTGGCTCACGCCTATAATCCCAGCACTTTGGGAGGCCGAGGCAGGTGGATCACGAGGTCAGGAGATGGGAGACCATCCTGGCTAATACAGTGAAACCCCATCTCTACTA
>NW_012120932.1:3997810-4000727 GCF_000951035.1 Colobus angolensis palliatus
AAAAAAAAAAAGAATAGATAGATAATATAAACAAAGAGATGGAAACTCTAAGAAAGGAAAAATAAAAGAAATGCCAAAATTGAATTAGGATTAATATCAGAATATATAAAAAACTCATACAACTCAACAACAAGAAAAAACTCTCAAATATCCAGCTTAGAAGTGAGGAAAGGACTTGAATAGACATTTCTCCAAAGAAGATATGCAGCATAAAAGGATCAAGAAAATGCAAATCAAAACCACAGTGAAAACCACATCAAAGCCACTAGGATGGCCAGTATACATGTGCACATGCACACACAATCACGCATGTTGGCAAGGGTATGAAAAAACTGATGGCACGTTTTTGATGAGAATGGAAAAACTCATAGTGCAGCTGCCACAAAAGACAGTATGGTGGTTCCTCAAGAATTAAATATAAAATATCATATGATTCACCAATTCTACCTCTAGATACATCCAAAAAAATTGAAAGCAGAGACTCAACAGATATGTGTACACTGATATTCACAATAGCCAAAAGATGAAAACCATGCAAATGACCATCAATGAATAAATGGATAAACATTCAATGGAATATTATTCAGCCTTAAAAAGAATCACTTTGATATGGCTGCCATCAAAAAGTACCACAGACTGTGCATCTTAAACAACTGAAATTTATTTTCCCACAGTCTGGAGCTAGAAGTCCAAAATCATGCGTGTCAACAAGGTTGTTTCTTCTGAGGCCTCTCTCCAAGGTTTTTGTTTGCTTGTTTTGTTTTGTTTTGTACAGAGTCTCACTCTGTCACCCAGGCTGGAGTGCAGTGGCGTGATCTCAGCTCACTGCAAGCTCCACCTCCTGGGTTCATGCCATTCTCCTGCCTCAGCCTCCTGAGTAGCTGGGACTACAGGCACCTGCCACCACGCCCAGCTAATTTTTTGTATTTTTTTAGTAGAGACGGGGTTTCACCGTGTTAGCCAGAATGGTCTCCATCTCCTGACCTCCTGATCCACCCCTCTCGGCCTCCCAAAGTGCTGGGATTACAGTCTTGAGCCACCGCGCCGGGCCCATGCTGTCTTTATGAGCTATAACACTCACTGTAAAGGTCTGCAGCTTCACTCCTGAAGTCAGCGAGACGATGAACCCACCAGGAGAAATGAATAACTCCGGACAGGAGGAACAAACAACTCCAGACCCGCTGTCTTAAGAGCTGTAACATTCACTGTGAAGGTTTGCAGCTGCACTCCTGAACCCAGCCAGACCATGAACCCACCAGAAAGAAGAAACCCTGAACATGTCCGTACATCAAAAGGAACAAACTCCGGACACCATCTTTAAGAACTGTAACACTCACCAGGAGGGTCCACAGCTTCATTCTTGAAGTCAGCAGGACCAAGAACCCACCAATTCCAGAACAATACAAACACTAAAATAAAACTTATAAAGGTAAAATACAATATCTGATATAAAAATTCACTGGATTAGATTAACAACAGATTAAACATTGCAAAGGAAAAGATTCATGAACAAAAATCATAGCAACTAAAACTATCCAACATGTCACACACAGATTTAAAAAAAGACTGAAAAAGATGAAAAGGGAATCAGTAAACTAGATAAACTGCAAGCAGCTAAAATATGTATGATTGGAGTTCCCAAAAAGTAGTAAAAGGAGAATAATAAAAATGAGGGCCTGGTGCAGTGCCTCACACCTGTAATCCCAACTCCTTGGGAGGCTGAGGTGGGCAGATCACTTGGGGTCAGGAGTTCAAGACCAGCCTGGCCAACATGATGAAACCCTGTCTCTAATAAAAATACAAAAATAAGCTGGGCATAGTAGTGGGTGCCTGTAATACTAGCTACTTAGGAGGCTGAGGCATGAGAATTGCTTGAACCTGTGACATGGAGATTGCAGTGGGCTGAGATTGTGCTACTGCACTCTGGACCAGGCAATACAGTGAGACTCAGTCTCAAAACAAACAAAAATAAACAATGAGTATTTGAATACACAATGGCTGAATATTTACAAATGTCATGGTAACTACAAATTCACAATTCCAAAAATCTGAATAAACTCCAACATGAAAAAATTACAAGGCACATTAAAGTCAGATTGTTTAAGACTACTGATGGACAGTTAAATGCATCCAGATGTGGGAGCACATGTGATACAAAGTAACAAAGAATGAGATAAGAATGAAAGCATATTCCTCATTGAAAGAAATGCAATCAAGAAAACAAGTATAGCTTTTCCATAATACTGAAAGAAAATAAAAGTACTGAAATAGTTCCATAGTATTTGTACTCAGGGAAATCAGATTTTCAAAAGTGAAGGCAAAATAAAGAGCTTTTCAGACATGCAAAAGCTTAAAGAAATCAGTAGCACAACCACACCACAAAGAAACGTTAATGGAAATTCTTCAGGCAGAAGGAAATGATACCCAGTGAAAACTAAATCTATTCAAAGCAATGAAAAGCATCAGAAATTATAGCTAGGTGAGTAAATATTTGTTTCTTATTATGTAAATTTTTTTTTTTTAATTATACTTTAAGTACTAGGGTACATGTGCACAACATGCAGGTTTGCTACATATGTATACATGTGCCATGTTGGTGTGCTGCACCCATTAACTCGTCACTTACATTGCATCTCTCTCCTAATGCCATCCCTCCCCCCATCACATGACAGGCCCCAGTGTGTGATGTTCCCCACCCTATGTCCAAGTGTTCTCATTGTTCAATTCCCAGCTGTGGGTGAGAATATGCAGTGTTCGGTTTACTGTCCTTGCGATAGTTTGCTCAGAATGATGGTTTCCAGTTGCATCCATGTCCCTACAAAGGACATGAACTTGTCCTTTTTTATGGCTGCATAGTATTCCATGGTGTATATGTGCCACATTTTCTTTTATTATTATTATTATTATTATTATACTT
>NW_012120932.1:4003032-4004055 GCF_000951035.1 Colobus angolensis palliatus
GTAGATTTGGTCTTGTCACATATTCCCATATTTCTTGGAGGCTTTGTTCATTTCTTTTTACTCTTTTTTCTCTAAACTTCTCTTCTTGCTTCATTTTATTCATTTGATCTTCAATACTGATACCCTTTCCTCTACTTGATCGAACTGGCTACTGAATCTTGTGCATGCATCACTAGTTCTTGTGCCATGGTTTTCAGCTCCATGAGGTCATTTAAGGTCTTCTCTATGCTGTTTATTCTAGTTAGCCATTCGTCTAATCTTTTTTCAAGGTTTTTAGCTTCTTTGCAATGGATTCGAACATCCTCCTTTAGCTCGGACAAGTTTGTTATTACTGATCATCTGAAGCCTTCTTCTCTCAACTCGTCAGTCATTGTCCGTCCAGCTTTGTTCTGTTGCTGGCAAGGAGCTGCGTTCCTTCGGAGGAGAAGAGGTGCTCTGATTTTTAGAATTTTCAGCTTTTGTGCTCTGATTTCTCCCCATCTTTGTGGTTTTATCTACCTTTGGTCTTTGATGATGGTGATGTCCAGATGGGGTTTTGGTGTGGATGTCCTTTCTGTTTGTTAGTTTTTCTTCTAACAATCAGGACCCTCAGCTTCAGGTCTGTTGGAGTTTGCTGGAGGTGCACTCCAGACCCTGTTTGCCTGGATATCACCAGCAGAGGCTGCAGAACAGCAAATATTGCAGAATGGCAAATGTTGCTGCCTGATCCTTCCTCTGGAAGCTTCATCTCAGAGGGTTACCAGGCTGTAAGAGGTGTCAGTCGTTCCCTACTGGGAGGTGTCTCCCAGTTAGGCTACTCGCGGGTCAGGGACCCACTTGAGGTAGTCTGTCCGTTCTCAGATCTCCAACTCCGTGCTGGGCAAACCACTGTTCTCTTCAAAGCTGTCAGACAGGGACGTTTAAGTCTGCGGAAGTCTCTGTTGCCTTTTGTTCAGCTATGCCCTGCCCCCAGAGGTGGAGTCTACAGAGGCAGGCAGGCCTCCCTGAGCTGCGGTGGGCTCCATCCAGTTTGAGCTTCCCCGG
>NW_012120932.1:4004105-4010768 GCF_000951035.1 Colobus angolensis palliatus
CAGCTATGCCCTGCCCCCAGAGGTGGAGTCTACAGAGGCAGGCAGGCCTCCCTGAGCTGCGGTGGGCTCCATCCAGTTTGAGCTTCCTGGCCACTTTGTTTACCGACTCAAGCCTCAGCAATGGCAGACGCCCCTCCCCCAGCCTCCTGCCACCTTGCAGTTTGATCTCAGACTGCTGTGCTAACAGTGAGCGAAGCTCCATGGGTGTGGGACCCTCCGAGCCAGGCATGGGATATAATCTCCTGGTATGTTGTTTGCTACGACCATTGGCAAAGTGCAGTATTAGGATGGGAGTGTCCTGATTTTCCAGGTACTGTCTGTCAGGGCTTCTATTGGCTAAGAAAGGGAATTCCCTGACCCCTTCTGCTTCCCAGGTGAGGCAACACCCCACTCTGCTTCGGCTCACACTCTGTGGGCTGCACCCACTGTCCAATAAGCCCCAGTGAGATGAACCTGGTACCTCAGTTGGAAATACAGAAATTACCCGTCTTCTACATCACTCACACTGGGAGCTGTAGACTGGAGTTGTTCCTGTTTGGTCATCTTGGAACCTCCCCTCATGTAAATTTCTTTTAAAGATAACTGTTTAAACAGAATGATAACAATGTGTTGTTATTGCAACATATGTATATACAAATAAAGTAGATGACAACAAAGCATAAAGACTGAGAGGGGAGAAATGTCAGTATACTATTGTAAGGTTTCAATAGTATATGTGAAATGGTATAATTCACTTGAAGGTAGATTGTGATAAGTTTAAGATATGTACTATTACCCCACAGCAAACACAAAAGTAGCAAAATAAAGAATTATAATTTTAAGCAAAAAAATACCAGAGACAAGTGTCAATCAATTTAGAAGTTTATTTAGCCAAGGTTAAGGACGTGCCCGTGACACAGCCTTAGGAGGTCCTGAGAACATTTGCCCAAGGTGATCTGGCTACAGCTTGAATTTACATGTTTTAGGGCAATATAAGACATGAATCAATACATGTAAGACATACACTGGTTAGGGCTGGAAAGGTGAGGTGTATTATCTAGGGTTCTTTAGAGGGACAGGATTAATAGGATAGATGTATATATGAAAGGGAGTTTATTAAGGAGTATTGACTCACACTGTAACAAGGTGAAGTCCCACAATAGGCTGTCTGCAAACTGAGGAGCAAGGAAGCCAGTCTGAGTCCCCAAACCTCGAAAGCAGGGAAGCCGACAGTGCAGGCTTCAGTCTGTGGCTGAAGACCCATGAGCCCCTGGCAAACCACTGGTGTAAGTCCAAAAGTCCAAAAGCTGAAGAACTTGGAGTCTGATGTTCAAGGCCAGGAAGCATACAGCATGGGAGAAAGATGAAGGCCAGAAGACTCAGCCAGTCTAGTCCTTCCACATTCTCCTGACTGCTTTATTGTAGCCACGCTGGCAGCTGATTTGATGGTGCCCACCCAGAAGAAAGGTGGATCTGCCTCATCCCGTCCACTGACTCAAATGTCAGTCTTTGGCAACATCCTCACAGATACACCCAGGAACAATACTTTGCACCCTTCAATCCAATCAAGTTGACACTCAATGTTAACCATCACATGGAGCAATGTGAAGGGGGAGGAAGGGGTAGTGGGGGGGTTGTGGCCTCCAAGTCATATGTGGATTGAAAGATTTCCTGATGGGCAATTGGTTGAAAGATTTTATCTAAAGACCCAGAATTAATAGAAGGGTTAAAATAAGGGGTTGTGGAGACCAAGGTTTTTCTTATGCAGATAAAGCCTCCAGGTAGCAGGCTTCAGAAAGAATAGATTGTAAATGTTTCTTATCAGACTTAAAAGGGTACCAGACTCAGTTAATTCTCTCCTGGATCAGGAAGAAGACTTGGAAATAAAGGAGATTTTCTATGGAAGGTAGATTTTCCCACAAGAGAGAGCTTTGCAGGGCCATTTCAAAATATGTTTGAGAAATATAGCCAGGCACATTGGCTCACGCCCATAATCCTAGCACTTTGGGAGGCTGATGCAGGCAGATCGGTTGAGGTCAGGAGTTTCAGACCAACCTGGCCAACATGGCAAAACCATGTCTCTACAAAAAATACAAAAAATAAGCCAGGAATGGTGGTGGGCACCTGTAATCCCAGCTACTCAAGAGGCTGAGGCAGGAGAATCGCTTGAACCTGGGAGACAGAGGTTGTGGTGAGTGAGCCAAAATCATGCCACTGCCCTCCAGCCTGGGCAACAGAGCAAGACTCTGTCTCAAAAAAAAAGAAAAAGAAAAGTCCCCTTACCAACAATGCCCTTTGAAGAAAATACTCATAACAACAGTGCCTTTAGTCAGAATGCCTTCAGCAAAAATGTCCCTTGCCAACATTAACACCCTAGAAACAATGATCTTAGAAATGGTGTCCTTAACAATAATATACAACAAAATTCTAAGCAATAATACCCTAAGCAACAATATACTTAGCAGTAATACCCTCAGTAACAATACTCTTAGCAACACGAGATTTAGGATCAGTGCTGGTAGAAACAGCATCATTAGAAACACTAGCAATAGCAATAATGCCTTTAGCCACAATGACCTTCAACAGTTCTCCTACGGACATCACCCATAACAACAATGGCTCCAGGAACAATGCACTTATAAATAACTTCCTTAGCAACAGTGACCTTACTATCAATGCCAATGGACACATCACCCTTAGGCGTTCCATGGCAGCAGCATCATTAGTAACCACAGCCTTTGTAACAGTGACTTTTAGCAAAAACATTAGCATAGTGCCCTTAACAAAGGCCCTTAGAAGCAATGCAACTACAGGCCGGGCATGGTGGCTCACGCCTGTAATCCCAGCACATTGGGAGGCTGAGGTGGGCGGATCACTTGAGGTCAGGAGTTTGAGACCAGCCTGGCCAACATGATGAAACCCCATCTCTACTAAAAATACAAGTGTTATCTGGGCACGTTGGTGCACGCCTGTAATCCCAGCTACTCGGGAGGCTGAGGCAGGAGAACTGCTTGAACCGGGAGGTGAAGGTTGCAGTGAGCTGAGATCGTGCCACCACACTCCAGCCTGGGCAACAGAGGGAGAATCCATCTAAAAAAAGAAAAAAGAAACAATGCAATTATCATCAATTCCCTTAGCAACAGATCCTTTAGAACATAATACTCTTGACAACAGCACTCTTAGCAACAACATCCTTGACAGCACTGTACTTAGCAACAATGCCTTTAGCTAAAATGGCCTTTAGTAAAATCAACTTTAACGACAATGCCCTTTTAAAAGATGCCCCTTATAACAATGTCCTTAGCCAGAATCCCTTTAGGAACAATGCCTTTACCAAAATGTATTTACAACAATGTCCTTAGCAAGAGTCCTTCAGTATCAATACTCTTAGAAACAATGCTCTTACTAACATTCCCTTAGGAACAGCACTATCACTGACATTAATGCTTTTAGCAACAATGACCCTTAAAATAATGCCCTTAAAACAATGTCCTTGGAAACAGTTATATTTAGACTTGATGACCTTTCATAACAAATGCCCTTAATAACAACCCCTTCAGCAACAGTGTCCTTAGCCTCAGTTCCTTAAGTAACAGGACTCTTAGCAGTAACACCCTTAGATAAGATGCCTTTACCACAATGCTTTCAGTAATATTGTATTTAACTTCAACACCCTTAGAAACAATGTTCTTAGCAAAAATGGCCCTTAGCAACACAGCTCTTATGGATTCACTAAGAAACAGTCCCCTTAGAAACAATGCCTTTAGCAATAATCACTTTAGCAAAAAGACACTTTACAAAACTGCCTTGCAATAATGTACCTAACATCAACATTCTTAGCAATAATGAGTTTTAGTAAAAATTATCTAAAAGTGTTTTTAGCATCAGGGCCCTTAACATCAAAACCCTTAGATTTAATGACTGTAACAATAATATCTTTAACACAGTTCCATAGCAACAGCCCCTAACAACGATAGTCTTAGGAACAATTTCTTTACTATAATGCATTTAAGTTCAATGGCCTTAGCAACACTGTCCTTGGTAATACTAGATCTTAGTGACAATGCTCTCAGCAGCAGTGGTACTCAGCAATGATTTCTCTTACAACACCCTTAACAACAATACCCATAACAGCAGCACACTTTAAAAAACAGGCTTAGCAACAATGTCCTTAACATCAATGCCTTTTGGAACATCAACCTTAGCAACAATGACTCTTCATAAGAGTGCCTTTAGCATCAGTCCCCTTAGCAACACCACCATTCAAACCCATACACCTTAGCAACAACGATTCTAATAACGGCACACTTTTGTTTTTAGACAGAGTTTCGCTCTTGTTGCCCAGGTTGGAGTGCAATGGCATGATCTCAGCTCACTGTAACCTCCGTCTCCCAGTTTCAAGCTGTTCTCCTGCCTCAGCCTCCTGAGTAGCTGGGATTACAGGTGTGTGCCACCACGCCCAGCTAATTTTGTATTTTTAGTAGAGATGGGGTTTCACCATGTTGTTCAGGCTGGTCTCAAACTCCTGACCTCAAGTGATCCACTGACCTCAGCCTTCCAAAGTGCTGGGAGTACAGGCATGAGCCAGCATGCCCGGCCAACAGCACACTTTCAAACATTACCTTAACATCAACATCCTTAACTCTCTGCAACAATACCCTTAGAAATAAGTCCCTGAGCAATAGAGTCATTAACAGCAGTGTATTTAGTAGCAACGCTTCTTTGCTGTAATACACTTAAAAATAATGAACATAGTAACAATGCCCTTAGCCATTAAGGACTTTACAACAACCTTAGCAATGACACTCACAGTGACAGTGTCCTTCAAATGAGTTTCTTAGTAACAGTGGTCTTAGGACCAACATTTTAGCATGAATGCTTTTTGCAACAATTATTCTAGGAAAAGTGCTTCTAGCAACTAGCCCTTTAGCAACAACACACCGAACAACACACCGAATGCTCTAGCAAAAATGTACTTAACAACAACATCCTTAGCAAAAATACCCTTAGCAACAATGAGTCTTAGTAACAGAGCCTTAATGTCAATGTCCTTAGCTACAACGCCCCTAATATCATTGTCATAGTGACAATATCCTTAGCAACAATAGGCCACATCAACAACACATCTAGCAGCAATGTCCTCAGTGACAATGTGCTTAATATAAATCTCCTTACTCACAATGTCCTTTAGCAGCTCTTATAGGCAATGGCCTTAACAATAATATTCATAATAATATTTTCCTTACAATACTTAACAACCTTTGCCTTAGCTCAGCACCGTTGGAAAAAAGCCAGTTTAGCAAAACCTTCCTTGGCTACCAACCATAGCAACAATGCCCTAAGCAACAACACCTTTCGTATCAATTCCCATAGAAACAGTGGCTGGCCATCAGCAACAGCATGCTTAGCAAAAGTATCTTTAGAAGCAATACTCTTGGTATCAACACCTTAAAAACAACCTCATTATTGTAACTGCCTTTAACGAAAATGCCGTGAACAACCAGGCCCTTAGCATGGGTGCGGTATCAGCACTGTCCTTAGAACTAACCACAGCACTATTAGCAACAACTCTGTGAGCAGCACTATTCACGGCAATGTCCTTATTAACAATGTAATTAGCAAGAGTACCCTTAGCAATTGGCTCTTAGCAACAACACACTTAGAAACATCACTCATAGCAAAATCTTTTTCATTTTCAACACTCTTACTATCAAGACCTTTAAGAACAGTGACCCTAAGAAAATAGCCCATATCAACAATTTCCTTAAATTCAACACTCTTTTCTCAGGAATAACCCCTTTAGCATCAATGATCTTGGCAATAGTAGCCTCTACAGTGGTGGCCACGACCACAATGTTCTTAGTAACAGCACCTTTAGCAAAAAAAAAGACATGATGTTAATGTCCAACAACAACATTAACATCAATGCCCTTGGCTGGGCGCAGTGGCTCATGCCTGTAATTCCAGCACTTTGAGAGTGGGGGCGGGAGGATTGCTTTAGACCAGGGGTTCAAGACCAGGTTGGGCAATGTAGTGAGATCTCATCTCTACAAAAAATGAAAAGCTAGCTAGGTGATAGGGTTTGGCGGTATCCCCACCCAAATCTCATCTTGAATTGTAGCTCCCATAATTCCCATGTGTTATTGGAGGGACCCAATGGGAGGTCATTGAATCCTGGGGGCAGGTCTTTCCCATGCTGTTCTCATGATAGTGAATAAGTCTCATGAAATCTGATGGTTTTATAACGGGGAGTTCCCCTGCACAAGCTCTCTTGCCTGCCACCATGTAAGATGTGACTTTGCTCCTCTTTTGCCTTCCGCCATGATTGTGAGGCCTTTCCAGCCATGGGGATTGTGAGTCAATTAAATGTCTTTACTTTAAAATTTAACCAGTCTTGAGTTTGTCTGTATTAGCAACATGAGAACAGTCTATACACCAGGCATGGTGGTGTGTGTTTGTTGTCCCAGTTGCTTTGGAGACTGAGGCAGGCGGATCACTTTGAGCACAGGAGTTCAAGCCTGCAGTGAGCTGTGATCACACAATTGTACTCCAGCTTGGGTGACAGAGTGAGACCCTCTCCTTAACAAAAGAACCTCATCAATGACTTCCTTAGCCACAACCACCTTGGCAAAAATATTATTACTAACCATTCTCTTAGCAATTAAGTCCTTAGGAATAATGCTC
>NW_012120932.1:4010818-4012636 GCF_000951035.1 Colobus angolensis palliatus
AGAACCACAGCACTATTAGCAACAACTCTGTGAGCAGCACTATTCACGGCAATGTCCTTATTAACAATGTAATTAGCAAGAGTACCCTTAGCAATTGGCTCTTAGCAACAACACACTTAGAAACATCACTCATAGCAAAATCTTTTTCATTTTCAACACTCTTACTATCAAGACCTTTAAGAACAGTGACCCTAAGAAAATAGCCCATATCGACAATTTCCTTAAATTCAACACTCTTTTCTCAGGAATAACCCCTTTAGCATCAATGATCTTGGCAATAGTAGCCTCTACAGTGGTGGCCACGACCACAATGTTCTTAGTAACAGCACCTTTAGCAAAAAAAAAGACATGATGTTAATGTCCAACAACAACATTAACATCAATGCCCTTGGCTGGGCGCAGTGGCTCATGCCTGTAATTCCAGCACTTTGAGAGTGGGGGCGGGAGGATTGCTTTAGACCAGGGGTTCAAGACCAGGTTGGGCAATGTAGTGAGATCTCATCTCTACAAAAAATGAAAAGCTAGCTAGGTGATAGGGTTTGGCGGTATCCCCACCCAAATCTCATCTTGAATTGTAGCTCCCATAATTCCCATGTGTTATTGGAGGGACCCAATGGGAGGTCATTGAATCCTGGGGGCAGGTCTTTCCCATGCTGTTCTCATGATAGTGAATAAGTCTCATGAAATCTGATGGTTTTATAACGGGGAGTTCCCCTGCACAAGCTCTCTTGCCTGCCACCATGTAAGATGTGACTTTGCTCCTCTTTTGCCTTCCGCCATGATTGTGAGGCCTTTCCAGCCATGGGGATTGTGAGTCAATTAAATGTCTTTACTTTAAAATTAACCAGTCTTGAGTTTGTCTGTATTAGCAACATGAGAACAGTCTATACACCAGGCATGGTGGTGTGTGTTTGTTGTCCCAGTTGCTTTGGAGACTGAGGCAGGCGGATCACTTTGAGCACAGGAGTTCAAGCCTGCAGTGAGCTGTGATCACACAATTGTACTCCAGCTTGGGTGACAGAGTGAGACCCTCTCCTTAACAAAAGAACCTCATCAATGACTTCCTTAGCCACAACCACCTTGGCAAAAATATTATTACTAACCATTCTCTTAGCAATTAAGTCCTTAGGAATAATGCTCTGAGAAAAAAAAATGCTTTTAGTTTCCTTCGAAACACTGGTCATAGCAATAACACCCTTAGCAAAACTTTCTTTGCACAATAACTTCAAGGCCTTAAAGAACAATGCCCTTACAAAACTTTTTTTGACATCAATACCTGCCTTATACCATTTTGTGTTACTCAAAATAAATACCTGAGGATGGGTAATTTATAAAGGAAAACCATTTACTTGGTTCTCAATTCAGATGGCTGGGAAGTTCAAGATTGGACATCTGTGTCAGGTGAGAGCCTCAGGCAGCTTCCACTCATGGCAGAAGATGAAGGGGAGCTGCTGTGTGCAGGGCTCACATGACGAGAGAGAGAGAGACAGACAGACAGAGAGAGAGAGCGCACAGAAAGGTCTCAAGCTCTTTTTAACAACCAGCTGTGGCAAGAACTGATAGAAGACTCACTCAGCCTCAAAGAAGGGGATTAATCTGTTAATATGGGATTTGGTCATATGACCCAAACACCTCCCATTAGGCCCCATCTCCAACACTGGGGACCAAATTTCAACATGAGGTTTAGAGGGGACAAACATCCAAACCATAGCAATACCCTTAAGAACAGTAACCTTCCCAATAATACCCTTATCAAAAATGCTTTCACCAATAGCTTTCTTAGCAACAGACACTTACTAACAGCACCCATAGCAAAAC
>NW_012120932.1:4012686-4013557 GCF_000951035.1 Colobus angolensis palliatus
AATTTCCTTAGCAATAATAAACTTAGAAATAATGCCTTATCAACAATGGCTTTACCAACAGTGGCCATAGCAGCCACACCCTCAGCAAAAGCAACTTAGTGCAGATTTCTTAGCAAAGCATGCCAAAACACGCTAACGAACATACTAAGGAAACACAAAACACACTAATACTAATGAAGCAAGTGCCTTTGTAAAAACTGCCTAACATCAACAATCTTATCAACAAATTTCATAGGAAAAATTTCCTTAGCACCTTTGCTCCTAGCAATGTTGTCTTTAGCAACAGTTTTCTTAGCAATAGTGACCATCCAACCTTGATTTAGCAAATGCATCCTTAGCAAAAACTTCCTTGCAACACCACCCTTAAGAACAACGTCTCTAGCATAAGGGCCCTCCCAACAATGTCATTGGCAAAAACTTGGCAAAATGTGCTTAGCAACCGCACTCTTTGAAAAAGTTCCATTAATAGCAACATACTTAATAACAATGTCTTTAGCAACAGTGGTCACAGGAACTGCTCCTTCTGCAAGAGTGGCTATTGCAATTGTGACCAGAGCAATAATGGCCATATCAGCCATGCCTTTAGCTACAGTGGCAGTAGCAACTATGTCCTTGGTGGCAGTATGTGTAGCGAACATTTCTTAGCAACAACACCCTTATCTAAGGGGCCCTAGGAGCAAAATCCATTGCAACACCATATGCAGCAACAATGTCCTTAACTATTAGGTTGGTGCAAAAGTAATAGAGGTTTTTGCCATTTCACTGGCAAAAACCGCAATCACCTTTGTAGCAACCTAATACAATTCCCTTGGCGACAATCCTCTTAGCAACAGCACCCTTGGCAACAAAGCTCTTAGCAATATCCTTAGAA
>NW_012120932.1:4020352-4021724 GCF_000951035.1 Colobus angolensis palliatus
TAGGGGAGCATACACACAGGCTGTGGGGAAACCTCTACGGGAGCATACAGACAGGCTGCCGGGCTTCAACCCCATGGCAGTCTCTAGCGGTGAATATTTACAGCTGAAGCCCCAGGGGCATGTGTTACGGGGTGCTCTTTTAGTTTGCCATCTATAGGCGGCCTCTGTTACTCAGCTCAATTAGAGCCCTTTCCTTATCACAAGGACACAGCTCTTTCTGCATCTGGGGGCTTCTTGCCTTGGTGTACCAGAAAAATCAAATCACAGATGGGCTTGGAGAATGAGTGCGAGGTTTTACTGAGTAAAAGTAGCTCTCAGCAGAGAGGGGAGTCAGAAGGGAGATGGTTTTCCCCTGGAGTCAGGCTGCTCAGGGGTGGGACTCTTCTCCAACAGCTCCAGCCAAACTCTGCTGTTGTTCCTCTGGTCGATGGCCTGATGGCCTTCTGGTGTCTGTTGGCCTGCTCTTCTGCCAGTGTGCTTTTGATGACCAGCCGCTTGTGTCTGCCGATGCGTTCCTCATGATGTCCAGCTGCTTGTGTCCCTGCCTTGCTAAGGTCTCTGGTTTTTATAGGCCCATGATGGAGATGTGGCAGGCCAGGATGGTCTCAGAAAATGCTACACTTGGGCGTGAAAGCAGGAGTGCCTGTCCTCACCTAGGTCCGTGGGGGTGGAGCCCTAGCCAGGGACCACGCCCTCCTCTAGGCAGCACTTCCCTTCTCCCCTTCCCTATCATTTAAAGGGACCACCGTCTTCCCTTCCCAGTGAGAGGTGACAGAGTGCTAGCAGCCCTCACTCACAGCGCGTCCTCTGCCTCAGCGTCCACTGTGGCGGCGCTTGAGGGGCCCTTCAGCCTGCCGCAACACCGTGGGACACCAGCACTTCCGTATCAGTTTGGTACCCATGTAAACTTGTGTCATGGGGGTTTGTTATACAGATTATTTCATCACCCAGGTATGAAGCCTGATGCCCATTAGTTATTTTTCTGATCTTCTCTCTCCTTCTATCCTCCACCCTAATATTGCCCTCCGTGTGTCCACATGCTGTCTTCATTCAGCTCCCACTATAAAGGAGAACGTGCTGTATTTGGTTTTCTGTTCCTGTATTAGTTTGCTAAGGATAATGGCTTCCAGCTCCATTCATATTTGCGCAAAGGACACCATCTCGTTCTTTTTTATAGCTGCGTAGTATCCCATGGTGTATATGTACCACGTTTCCTTTATCCAGTCTCCCATTGTTGGGCATTTAGGTTGATTCCATGTCCTTGCTGTTACGAGTAGTGCTCCAGTGAGCATAGGTGTGTATGCGCCTCTATGATAGACTGCTATATATTCTTTTGGGTATATGCCTAGTAATGGGATTGCTGGGCTGAAAG
>NW_012120932.1:4027840-4028667 GCF_000951035.1 Colobus angolensis palliatus
AACTCAGGTCACTTTTGTTTCGGAGGCTCAGAGGCATTATTCTAAATTTGTGGGTTTTTTGTTTGTTTGTTTGTTTTGAGACGGAGTCTCACTCTGTCGCCCAGGTTGGAGTGCCGTGGCACGATCTCGGCTCATGCAGCCCTGCCTCCTGGGTTCAAGCAATTCTTCTGCCTCAACCTCCTGAGTAGCTGGGAGTAAAGGAGCCCGCCAGCACGCCCAGCTAATTTTTGTATTTTTAGTAGAGACGGGGTTTCACCATATTGGCCAGGCTGATCTCAAACTCCTGACCTCGTGATCCGCCCGCCTCAGCCTCCGAAAGTGCTGGGATTACAGGCGTGAGCCACCACGCCCAGCCTAAATTTGTGTATTTTTAAACTAAAGTGTCAAACTACATTTATCGCCGCCGCCTTAGTTTGGAAAAGTGGTTTGTTTCTGTTAAGATCGCTTTAGGTTTTCATCTCTTCATCTCACACAGGCTGGTCCTTCCAGTTCAGTGTTAGCTGAGGATTTCATTTCAGTCCTTATACAGATCAGTGATAAGAGCTGAATGAACCAGAGCTGAAAGTGGGCCCGTGTCCCTCTTTCCTACCTCTCTTTCACACCTGTGTCTGATTGAGTGCAGTATGCAACTTGGAAGAGCATGTGTATTCGAAGTGCACGTCAGCAATCACCATAGCTGGAACAGGATTGAGTAAGTAATCTGCCTGCCTCAGCCTCCCAAAGTGCTGGGATTACAGGCATGAGCCACTGCACCTGGCCTAAGATATTTATTATAACAATTCAAAATTAAAGAAATACATCATTCCTTATAACATTTCACTGGTTCC
>NW_012120932.1:4030857-4032331 GCF_000951035.1 Colobus angolensis palliatus
GTTGCAGTGAGCCAAGATATCGCCAGTGCACTCCAGCCTGGGTCACAGAGTGAGACTTTGTCTCAAAAAAATGGAAAAGAACAAAATGAACCAATTTATACAAAGACTACAAGGGTGGAGGGACTTGGATAGCATACAGGATATTCACAAGCAATTTTGGAAGAAAAACGGCAGATGAGTGCATTCTGTTTTGAAAGTCACAGCTCAGAGTCCTCCCAGGAAATGGCTGCAGTGTCCAGGGAGCTATCTTTCACAGTGATGAAAAGAATTCTAAGTTCAGAGTGGGCAGGTATCTGGAAGAACATTTTTTCCCCAGCATCCCTTTATTTATTGATACATCAGTGAGAATACTACCACAGCCCAATGACATTTATCATTTCTGTTGGCAGTGTCTCTGAGAGCAAGTTGCAAGATTTCCAAGGCTTCACTGAGTCTTCTACTGACATTTAGCTTAATCTTCACAAGTATATCTGACTACTGCAATGTGTTAATGATCAAGGAGTATGTCAAATTATGACATGTCTACTGCAGGAAATTATGGGGTAATACAGACAGTGTGCACTGGATCAACCATTATCTATGCCTGGTATTGCGACAAAAAGTGATTGATTTTGGCACCAAAATTAAAGTGTTCAACTGGCTCAACTTGTTCTTTGTACACTGTCCTTCATTATGACAAGTACGTATAGCAAAGGTACTGCCTTCAGTGTGAACTGTTGATTATTGATTAAGCAGATCACATTTGGATGGGCTGCAGTTTCTGCGTGTCTAATGGATGGGACCCTTCTGAGAATGCTAGAATAGGAAATCATGACACCGAGCCACTTCAGTCATCAATCTTATTCTTGCACTTTTTTTCTTGCTGGTAATTTTGTATAGCAGGTTGAGAAAGCTACTCTATGCTAGTATAGATGATACACCAATAATTTTGATAATGAGTTTTAGGATGTATTTTTCTTCTTATATTTTTTCCTTCCTACCATGATACTAGTAATTTATAAGGGATCTGTGTAGTTTGAATGTATCTGAGTAACTTTAGATCTACTGTTTGATTTGACCCAAAGAAGCCAAGAGGACATAAGTATTCCCATTTAGAAGCCCAAAGTCAGTGAGATGAAACCCAGCATCAAGAAATTGAAGCAAAGTTACTTGTGGATAAAGAAAGCATTAGGTAATTTGGCTAAAGCATAATAATTAGATTTTCTGGCTTTCAAAAATTTGGATTGCAGTAAAAGGAAACTTTATGCTATTTTTACAATGTTCAGTACAAAGGGGTGTATATCTAGAAACAATAAATTTGACATATTTCAGTACCTTTCAGAAAACATTAACCATAACCTATTTATTGTTATTAAAAGGACCAGGTGCTAAACCTTGGAAGAATATTAAGGTGAGAGTATTAAGGCATTTTAATTCAGCTTAAGTATCAGGTTAAGTGGAGAACTTCAGATGTAATATAATGCATAAAAGTGTT
>NW_012120932.1:4033866-4047504 GCF_000951035.1 Colobus angolensis palliatus
GGCCTCCCGAAGTGCTGGGATTACAGGGATGAGCCACCACACCTAGCCTCATACCTCATTTTATTGTGCTTTGCTTTACTGCACTTCTCAGATATTGCATTTTTTATAAACTGAAGGTTTGTGGCAACCCTGCATTGAGCATGTCTATCAGCACCATTTCTCCAACAGCATGTGCTCACTTTGTGTCACTGTGTCACATCTGGTCATTCTTGCAGTATTTTAAATTTCTATTATGTCCTTTATGTGATCTGTGATCAGTAATCTTTGATGTTACTATTGTAATTGTTTCGGGGTGCCATGACGGTGCCAATATAAGATGACAAACTTAACCAATAAATGTGTGTGTTCTGACTGCTCCATGACCATCCGTCATCTCTCTTTTCCTCTCTTGTGGCCTCTGTATTCCCTGAGACGCAACAGTATTGAAATTAGGCCAATTAATAATCCTACAATCACCTCTAAGTGTTCAAGTGAAAGGAAGAATCACATATTTCTCACTTTAAGTCAAAAGCTAGAAATGATTAAGCTGAGTGAGGAAGGCATCCTGAAAACCAAGACAGACGGGAAGCTAGGCCTCTTTCACCAAATGGCTGGCCAAGCTGTGCACGCAAAGAAAAAGTTCCCGGAGGAAATTAAAAGTGCTACTCCAGTAAACACACAAGTGATGAGAAAGTGAAACAGCCTTATTGCTGATATGGAGAAACTTTGAGTGGTCTGGACAGAAGATCAAACCAGCCACAACAGGCCGGGCGCGGTGGCTCATGCCTGTAATCCCAGCACCTTGGAAGGCCCAGGCGCGCGGATCACAAGGTCAGGAGATCGAGACCATCCTGGCTAACACGGTGAAACCCCGTCTCTACTAAAAAATACAAAAAATTAGCTGGGCCCAGCTACTCAGAAGGCTGAGGCAGGAGAATGGCGTGAACCTGGGAGGCGGAGCTTGCAGTGAGCTGAGATAGCACCACCGCACTCCAGCCTGGGTGACAGAGACTGGGAGACTCCCTCTCAAAACAAACAAACAAACAAACCAACAAACAAACAAAACCAGCCACAACATTCCCTTAAACCAAAGCTGAATCCAGAGGAAGACCCTAACTCTGTTCAGTGCTATGAAGTCCGAGAGACGTGAGGAAGCTGCAGAAGAAAAGTTGGAAGCCAGCAGAGGTTGGTTCGTGAAGTTTAAGGAAAGAAGCCATCTCCATAAATTAGCTTTTAACACTTGTTTAAGCAGGCGATCTCAGACTTTGGTTCAGTAACATTTCCTTCTCCTGCTCTTTCTCATTTTCCCCTTGCTTACGCTTGTACCTGTCCATCTTTCTCTAGTATTACAGTTTGGATAAATATTTGATCTTTGAATAATATTTTATGTTGTTGTATGCCTCTCATTTTATCCTCTGGACAAATTTGAGAGACAGTGCAAAAATTTCTTTATATCTTTATAATTTAAAGAATGATGGCAAATTTTTGAAAAGTGCTAGCTTTATTGAGGTATAATTTACACATAATAAACTGCACCCTCTCCACCCCCTCCCCTCACTGTCTACCAAAAAATATCTGATGATATCCTGGCAATCTGACCCTGCCTGGAAGACATCATAGAGAAACACAGCAATGTGCTTCCTCACTCTGCAGTTCTATTGGACTTTAATGGCCATAGATGTAGTATGGGCCACACAAACCAGTACTAAAATACAGCATTTTTTCCAAAAACGATGTGCTATAAAAGCATGTAAATGAAAGCTTTTATTTGTTTATTTTCAGCAACCAAGATACAAAATTATTAGGTATGCCATGAGACACAAACACTCATGGTCCACATCCACTGTACCATCCTTTGACGTTCATTGCAATGGATTCAATATTTGTGCCCCCCACACAAATTCACATGTGGAAATCCTAGCCCCCAAAATGATAAGATTAGAAGAGGGAAGTGCTGGGAAGTGATTCGGTCACGAGGGGCCCTCGGAAATGGGATTAGTGCTCTTATCAAAGAGGCCTGGGAGCACTGGCTTGCCCCTACTACCACCGCATGAGGACACAGCAAGAAGGCGCCCATCTGTGAACCAGAAAGCAGGCCTTCACCAGACACCAAATCTGCCAATGCCCTGACCTTGGACTTCCCAGCCTCCAGAACAGTAAGAAACACATTTCTGTGGTTTATAAGTCACCCCGTCTATGGTATTTTGTTGTAGCATCCCAAATGGATGAAGACAAGGTTCACTGTCAGTTCAATTGACCATGAAGGATTATGGGGCCTGTGTGTCCCTGGCACCGTGACAGGAACCGGGGAGAATACAGAGGGAAATTAATAATACTTTGGCCTATATTTTAATAACTTACAGTTTAGTAGAAATAAATTGAAAGGCATAGCAAGGGGGGAAAAAAAGAGTAATGTTTGTTGAACTTCACCATGTGCTAAGAGTCTACTAAAATAGTTTGCACCCATTGTCTTACTTCTAACTCTCAGCAAACCTACAAGGTAGGTCCTATTAGCTGATTTATAGATGGCAAAAGAGGCTCAATGAGGTCAAGTAACTTGCCCAAGGTTATAGAGTCATCAGTGGGAAGGTTGAAAGTGGTAAAGGGCTATTTATTGTCAGGAGAAATTAAGCGAGTTTACCATCATTCCTTTTCTGAGGCATTACATTAGTCCTGAAATAAAGCAAAATGTATCAAATTTATATACCATATATATTAATATATATTTTATTTTATTATTACTTTTTTAAGACAGAGTTTCACTCTTGTTGCCCAGGCTGAAGTGCAATGATATGATCTTGACTCACTGCAACCTCCGCCTCCCGGGTTCAAGTGATTCTCCTGCCTCAGCTTCCCGAGTAGCTGGGAATGGACTGTGTATAGGCATGGACCAACACGTCCAGATAATTTTGTATTTTTAGTAGAGATGGGGTTTCACCGTGTTGGTCATGGCTGGTCTCGAACTCCTGGCCTCAAGTGATCCACCTGCCTCAGCTTCCCAAAGTACTGGGATTACAGGCATAAGCCACTGCGCCTGGTCCTATATTTTACATAAGAAAGATGCTTTATTTCTCTCCCACTGGAATACACTTTTGTTTTTCTCTTTTTTTTAAACTTAAACTTGAAAGCCAACTTTTGTCAAAAGAGAAGAAAATAAAGCCATTTAAAAAAAATATCCAGCATTTAAAATAGTTGTCATTTATAGTAATATGCATATAACAGAAAAGTGGAAAATAATTCTGCATTTTAAAAGCTTAGCTTCTACATGGCAATTATGGGACATAAAGTTGACACTCGACCATTAACTGGACATATTCTAGATTTTCACATTTAATGATAATGGATTTGTTTGTGCTTCTCATGGTCAAACTAAAATGATTTATTTTTTACAAATTGTCTTTATCTTTGGCAAACAAGTCTTAATTTTATTAGTCAATTATTAGTCAACAGAGATACAGGAGCTTATTTGTTACAGGAAACTTGAGCACTCCATGGATTATCTAAGCTGAATTTGAAGAATATACTGTGGAGATCTTCTATGTGACACATATAAAGGACATAGTCAACTGGTTATTATTCAGAAAATACTTTTGGAAAAAAATTATCTTCTGGGGCCAATCATTGAGTTCTATTAAACTATAGAGGTAGAAAATTTTGAAATGAGAAATCAAAACATATTTTGATTTTATATTACTCATATTTTCATTTTATTCATAAAGTCTTTTGGAAAAAGACAACAGAAATTGTACCTTGTTGACAAGACTCCTAGGGCCAAATAGTCACACACTCAGAACTCACAGAGACAAGCAAGGATGGTTCCAGCAAGCACCAAGGACACAGACGTGTGAAGGAGGCTCTGAAGACACAGGAGGGCTGATGCGTGGTAGATGTCAGCCTGGAATGGCTGGGCTTCTGGACTCACTGCTTCCTCCTTCCAGAACCCAGCACCTCCAAGGCTGGGAGAAGAAAGTCTGGGGTCTACTGGAAATGACCAGGGAAATGACCTCTGGAAGTGGCTGTGACTGTTTCCAAAGACAAATACAATCTAGATTCTCAAAACAATGCAAAGGAACAAAAAATGTGAGTTTAGCAGTCAGTGAAACATTAAGATGAGACACAGGAGTAAACACATTTTTTTCCATAAAAGCAGTGGATGTTAAATAATGAAATACAGTGGTAAAACAATGAAAGCCTGGAGGCTTTAAGATGTAAATTAAAAATGGAGACCAGTGGTGTTAATATCATATGAGAGGATTAAATATGAGCTGCCGGTCCAACTGTGTTCTGCAGGCATTCAGGCAGATGCATGAGAGACAGGCTATGAGTAAAGCATTACCACAGCTGGAGTGGGGGTTATGGAAGCTCATCTTAGCTAGCACTTGGAGAAGAACTCACACATTGCAAACGTATCTGGTTACAAAACTGACATTTGCTGCAACTAAAAAAAGGCAAGTGATGGTCTAGGTGAACTGCCTTTTCTTTATCTCCTTCCAAAGGACAAAATAAAAAAATTTTTTTTTTTTTTTGAGATGCAGTCTTGCTCTGTCACCCAGGCTGGAGTGCAGTGGTGCGATCTCAGCTCACTGCAAGCTCCGCCTCCCGGGTTCACACCATTCTCCTGCCTCAGCCTCCCGAGTAGCTGGGACTACAGGCGCCCGCCACCAGGCCCGGCTAATTTTCTGTATTTTTCACTAGAGACAGGGTTTCACCATGTTAGCCAGGATGGTCTCGATCTCCTGACTTCATGATCCACCTGCCTTGGCCTCCCAAAGTGCTGGGATTACAGGTGTGAGCCACTGTGCCTGGCCCCACAAAATTAAATTCTTAATTAAGGAAACTGTTTCTTTTACATCTATTTTTTCATCCCAAACTCAAATGCCAAATATTTAGCTATTACACGTTTTCATTTTCTTAGAATACACTCTATTCAACTTGACAAGTCTTTTAAATTTTCCCTTTACATAGTTAGTTTCCTGTTTCTCATTTGTGTGATGTTTCCATCATGTGTTGGGTTTTATGCTCCAAGTACATGTCCTTTCATACTTTAATGGACACAAGTGTGCTTTATAAATATTTTGAAATCCATTTTAAGGTAATTTATTGAGTGAAAATTCTGTGCTCAGTATTTCATTGGGGTCAGTGATGGGGTAGGAGAAGGAAAGGACATGGCTTTTGCCCTCCAGGGAAGTTGCAGGGAAACTTTCTCTGATTTCATTATCAAAATGAGGCCCCTTTCTATGTCTCCATTTCAATACCTTTCCTACTGACTTCAGATCTATCAGACGTAATTTTTTCCCACTTGTGTTTGTGTAACTGTGTTCTGACTATCCACACATTAGGTGTGGGCTCTGTGAAAGCAGGAACCACATTCATCCTGTTCAATGTCATGTCATATCCCTAACACAGAACTAGGAGAGGCATAACAAAGATCTGTGAAAAAGTAAATGGATGCATAACTCAGTTGATCAATTAATGTACATCACTTGGCAGAAGAATAAAAGGGTTGCGAGAGTGGATGAAATAAGACTTTATATTTTGAAGGAGAAAATCTTCTGTGTATTCGAATGATCACAAATCTAATTAATAATGTTGATGAGGCTGTCTTCAAAATGGTGCTTGTAGAAAAAGTGAGAGAATGGCAAAACAAGAGAAATAATATGTATATTTAGCATTATGGATGTTTGCTAAGTGACAGTTTAACCACAAGAATACATTTTACAGGCTGGGAGCCGTGGCTCACACCTGTAATCCCAGCACTTTGGGAGGCCGAGGCTGACGGATCGTGAGGACAGGGGATCGAGACCATCCTGGCTAACATGGTGAAACCCTGTCTCTACTACAAATACAAAAAAAAAATTAGCCAGGAGTGATGGTGGGAGCCTGTAGTCCCAGCTACTTGGGAGGCTGAAGCTGGAGAATGGTGTGAACCCAGGAGGCGGAGCTTGCAGGGAGCCGAGATCACGCCACTGAACTCTAGCCTGGGCAACAGAGCGAGACTCTGTCTCAAAAAAAAGAAAGAATATATTTCACTCCATTGTCAAGAGAGAGATATATGTATAAAATACATATTAAATTATATGTATGCATATATCTTTTAAGATCGATTTTATTGAGATATAATTTATAGACAGTTAAAGGCACTCACGTATGTATAATACAATTAGATTGTTGACAAATGTGTACATACAGATGTATAATTGGTGCCACAATCAAGATATAAAATATTTCCATTACCCATAAAAAGTTTCCTGAGCCCCTTTTGTGGCCGATCAATCCCCACCTCCCTGCAACCAATGGTTTTCTTTCAGAGACTATAGGTTTTTGTTTTCAAATTTTCTGTGAATAGAATATTGCAGTGTGTATTTGGTACTTGTTTTCTTTCACTCAGCATGGTGTTTTTAAATTCATCTACGTTGTGTATATTAATACTTCACCCTCTGTTTTTGCTTAGTAGTATTCCTTTTATAGCTAGAAAGTAGTATCAATATACTGAAATATATTTGTTCATCACTTGTGGGTAGGCAACTATAAATAAATTTATTGCCATAAGCATGTGCATACAAGTTTTCTGTGAGCATATGTTTTCATTTTTCCTGTGTAAATGAAACAGGTGAGATTTTGGGGTCATATGGTAAATCAGTACCAAAGTGTTTTCCGAAGTAATGTATTATTCTACATTTTCATTGGCAATATGTGAGAGTTTTAGTTGTTCTACATCCTTACCAATACTTGGAATCATCAATCTTCTTAATTTTAGTCATTATTTTCTTTTTTTGTTTGTTTGTTTTTTTGAGATGGAGTCTTGCTCTGTCTCCCAGACTGGAGGGCAATGGCATGATCTTGTCTCACTGCAACCTCTGCCTCCCAGGTTCAAGTGATTCTTCTGCCTCAGCCTCCTAATCAGCTGAGATTATGGGTGCAAGCAATCACGCCCGGCTAATTTTTGTATTTTTAGTAGAGACAGGGTTTCACCATATTGGCCAGGTTGGTCTCGAACTCCTGACCTCGTGATCTGCCCTCCTTGGCCTCCCAAAGTGCTGGGATTACAGGCCTGAGCCACTGCACCCAGCCCTGATGATGTTTCTCTTTCTCTTTTGTTCTTGACCTTCCAGACTGCACAATTTCAGATGTGGGAGACTGGGTGATTTCTTTGATCTTCCCAACCAAATATGACTTACTTAAGGACTTTACCTGTAAAATACATTATTAAAGGTTAGAAGAGGGGTGACAATGGTGGCCTCCTTAGCTTAACCGAATGGTTATGGTTTTAGTTATGGTTGCAATCTTATGCTTGTGTGGTTCTTTGATTAGTATTTCCTTTCTCTGTCCTGTACCATTAATTTCATGAGAATAGGAAAATTATTCCTCTTTGAACTCACCATTGTATCCCCAGTTCTAGCACAGTGCCTGGGATTTCCTCCGTATGTGTTTTTGAAATGCACCCAATAGATCCATAGACAGATTTTAAAAATATAAACATAGAAACAAATCCTCTGGTCTTGAAGCTTGAAACTTACATTTGTTTTATCTGAGTTTCTTCCTCAGGAAATGGACTCTCAGGCCTCTCAAAAATGTCAAAGAACCGAAATTCAGCAGACCCCTGTATCCAGACAATGAGATGCCAGATTCGTTATTTGTCATGATTGAGTCCTTAGCCCTCCCTAGTTCCTGTTTTCCTACTCATAGTTACATTTCTTCCTTGCTATATAAGCCCCTAATTTCGGCTGGTTGAGGAGACGGATTTGAGACTGATGTCCCATATCCTTAGCTGCAGCATGCAATTGCCTCCTTCCTTGGCAATATTCATTGTCTCAGGGATTGACTTTCTGTGTGCAAGCAATAGGACCTAGACTGAACCCCTGGTATTTCAGTAACATTTTGTGTGTAAGAAAGAGGGTGGAGGAAGGAGAGTAGGGGAAATAGGAAGAGTGTCTTAGTATCTTTCTTGCTATAACAGAATACCACAGACTGAGTGATTCATAAAGAAAATAAATGCATTTAGCTTTGAGGCCTAGGAACTCCAAGAGCATGATGCTGGCATCTGGAGAAGGTCTTCTTGCTGCCTAACAACAGGGCAGGGGGCATCACGTAGTGAGAGAGCAAGAGCAAAAGGGCTTATGATAAGGAGCCCACTACTATGCTAGTGACATTCGTCCGTTCATGAGGGCAGAGCTGACATAAATCTCTTCATGAGAGAAGAGGGATTAAGTCTCCAATCTAGGAACTTTTGGAGGATACATTCAAACCACAGCAGAGAGACAGCGACAGAGATATGGAAAGAGGGAACAAGCACACATCACACATACAAAAACTGGAAAATATTTTTGTAAATGAAATGCCTAGAGCCTCCTTCTCTCATATATTGTATTTGTTGATATTTTCTCAAGTTAGACGTATCACTCCATAATTTCTCTTTTTCTTCCCCAAAATGATGTACATGTTTCTTCCTTATAACCATAAACCACAACAAGAATTGCTTCCTGGAAAATTTTAAATATCTCACTGCAATTCAAGTATCATACTTTATGTTTCTTTTTCATCTTCTGTATATTTTGAAAATGTAACAGCATTATTGTCTTATACAAAATAGGTGCTAGCGGAGTGAAGAGAAAACCAAAAATACCTCAATTAAGAAATGGTCAAATGATCCGAATAGACATTTTTCAAAAGAAGACGACACATAGGCCAACAGGCATATTTAAAAAATGCTCAATATCACTAATCATTAGAGAAAGGCAAATTAAAACCACATTGAGATATCACCTCACACGTGTTAGGATGGTTATTATAAAAAGACAAAATATAACAAGTGTTGGAGAAGATTTGAAGGAAAGGGAACTCTTGCACAGTATTGATGGAAATGATTATTAGTATAGGCATCACGGAAAACAGCATGGAGGTTCCTTCGAAAATTAAAAATGAACTACCATATGAACCAGCGATCCCACTACTGGGTATATATCCAAAGGAAATGAAATCTGTATGTCGAAGAGATATCTACAACCCCATATACACTAAATCTTATTTATATTAGCCCAAGATGTGGACACAATCTAAGTGCCCATCAATGGCTGAATGGATAAAGGAATGTAGTAAATATACACAATAAAATACTATTCAGACATAAACAATAATGAAATCTTGTTATTTGTGACAACATGGATGAACCTGGAGGACATTATGTTAAATGAAACAAGGCAGGCACAGAAAGACCATATGATTTCACTTTTATGTCGAATTTGAAGAAGTTAAACTCACAGAAGTAGAGAGTAGGCTGGTGGTTACCAGGGGCTGGACTTGGGGGTGGGCATGGGGGGATGTTGATCAAAGGATTCAAAATTTCATTTAGAAGAGGGGAAATATTCAAGAAGAGAGAGACTGCACAACATGGTCACTATAGTTAATAACAACGTATTGTATTTTTGAGAAAAATGCAAAGAAACAAAGTATTAAATAAGAACTTGTTATTTGAAGCTTTGGCACTATATGAAGGCCAGAAGGCACATGTATTGAGTTCCGTTTCTTGAGCATCCAAGTCAATGGATGGAATAACAGTGTTGGGGAGGACAGGTCACTCACTGCCAACACTGGATTCAGCTTTTCCCCCTGCTGTTTGACTCATTCTGCAGGAGGTGAGAATTTACCTGAAGAAGTTTACATATTTTTATGTGGCAATGTATTCCTGAGAAGATACCAAATTCTTCTACATGAAAAATACAGCATGAAACTGATACTAGAGCATATAAATGATGATTTTCTTTTAAGTTTCCAGGAATATCACCTGTGTTGTATTACTGAAAAGAAAAACATCATTTTATGCCATGAAAAACGGGATATCCTTGAATAATGTTGATTAAAAACAGTGCGTTTATTTAGTATTCATTGTGTCTATATTTAGAGTGTATATTTTTAGTATTTGTCATCTTGCTTAACAAACTTCTCAATCTCACTTAAAAAGTATTTTCTGGCCAGGCATGGTGGCTCACGCCTGTTAATCCCAGCAATTTGGGAGGCCGAGGTGGGTGGATCACGAGGTCAGGAGATCGAGACCATCCTGGCTAACATGGTGAAACCTCGTCTCTACTAAAATTACAAAAAATTAGCTGGGCGTGTTGGTGGGCACCTGTAGTCCCAGCTACTCTGGAGGCTGAGGGAGGAGAATGGCGTGAACCTGGGAGGCGGAGCTTGCAGTGAGCCGAGATCACACCACTGCACTCCAGCCTGGGTGACAGAGCCAGACTCTGTCTCAAAAAAAAAAAAAAAAGTGTTTCCCAAAGTTTTTGATATTTCTCCATAAAAGAAGAATAAGAAAATAAAATAAAATAAAACAAAAAAGCAAGTATCGGAAGTCAAATAGGTTTGAGAAATATTATGACACACATTCTTCTTGTATATCATAAAGCCTCTAACACTTTTCATAGTAAACCAATCAATGAAACTCATACTTCTTGCTTTGCTTAATCAAGAAATTAAAGTTTTCCAAACTTCTTTGACTACGGAATCTTTTGACAATAAGTATTTGTCATTGCACAGTTTGAGAGATATTGCTCTACAAAAGTCACTACACGGCACCACTAAAATATGGTGACAGATAAAATGGACAAAGGTCATACAGTGAAAGCTTCAAAGCAAAGAGAGTGAATATATGTATATTCATGTTTACTTTTTGGATTACAGTTTTCAGATTATGTTTGTTTTACATAAGCCAGTCTGCTTTCATAATAATTCTACTTTTCAGCCATTTTCTGATGAGACATTTATCATCATGAGAAAAATGTAGTAAAAGTTTGTTACACTGGGGATTAAGATATTTAGTTTCCATTCAAGATTTCCTCATACTGGAAGAGTTTCATCAAGAGCTTAAATTCCATGATTCTATGAGATGAGTCAAATCTGAGGTGCAGGCTCTGCACCTTCCCAGGCCTGCAGGGGCTTTGCACCTTACTGCGGAACAGTCGCCAGCTGTCATTGCTTCGTTCTTAGGTCACTGCCTTGAGTCAAGTCTTTTTTTTTTCCCCCCCCTTTTAGATGGAGTTTTGTTCTTATTATCCAGGCTTGAGTGCAGAGGCTCAGTCTCGGCTCACTGCAACCTTCGCCTCCCGGGTTCAAGCAATTCTCCCGTCTCAGCCACCTGAGTATCTGGGATTACAGGCACCTGCCACCACACCTAGCTCATTCTTTTTGTATTTTTAGTAGAGATGGGGTTTCATCGTATTGGCCAGGCTGGTCTTGAACTCCTGACCTTAGGTTATCCACCCGCCTTGGCATCCTAAAATGCTGGGATTATAGGCGTGTGCCACCGCACCCGGCCCCAAGTCAAGTCTTTTTCACAGACTTGGTTCACTATAAAACTAAGGTGGACAACTGTCATGGACAGAATTGTGTTGCCTCAAATTTATGTTGAAGTGCTCAACTCTACTACCTCAGAATGGGGCTGTATTTGGACAGAGGACCTATAAAGAGATCATTGAGGTAACATTAGGTTATATGGGTGGGCCCTAATCAGTAAGACTGATTTCCTTGTAAGACGAGGAGATGTTGACAGAGACCACACACAGACCACGAGACAATCATGTGAGAGCACAGTAAGAAGGCGGCCATCGGGAAGCGGGGGGAGAGAGGCCTCAGAAGAGACCAAATATGCTAGTTCCTTGATCTTGGACTTCCAGCCTCCAGAACTGTGAGAAAATAAATTTATGTTATTTAAGTCACTCAGGCTGTGGTATTTTGTTATGGCAGCCCTAGTAAACTAATAGAAATACTTTTAGGGACAACAAACCATGGACTTTGTTTTTCTAGGAAGATGACTTTAGCACTGTTACCTACTTCTACCTTCAAGTCATAAAAAAAGGCAGTGAGAAGCATTTCCATGGAGTTTGTGTCCTGTGAAACAGAATTAGTTAATAAGGTCAACACCTGTCAGCCGTGTATGATGCTGTGTCTCCAGCCTCCATCTGGACAGCAAAGGGGAAGGCATGGACAGGAGACCTGCCTTCAGAAGAGCAGCTGACAAAGGAGTCCACAGCCTGGGGACGGTGACGGCAGTAGCCTCCCGAGGCCTGGGATCCCACAGCACAACTGTGAAGGGAATGTCTTACTTGCTAGGCCCAGATGTGTAATTTCCTCCCATCACTTTTTTTGTGAAAAATTCTTCTGAATGTGTAACTTTGCCCCTAAGTAAATATAGTGTTGGACATTTTTCTGACTAGGAAGTTAGTAGGATATTTGCTTTTGTAGCATCTTTGTTAGATGACTTTTTATGGTTGCAAAGTCACTTAGAAAAAAGTTCATCTTCCCAACACCTCCCTGGACCACTGTCCCCACAAATGACATTGAACTCACAACATAAAGGAACTCACCACTACATAAATAGGTGCTTGACTGTGATTTAACACCTGAATCACTAAATTGATTGCAATAATTATCTAAAGAAAAACAGCTAAGCACAGCAGTAACGACAGCCTCTGAACTCTCTCCACGTCTCCTCCGGGACAGTCTCTGAGTTCTCTCCACATCTTCTCTGGGGCAGCCTCTGAACTCTCTCCACATCTCCTCTGGGTCTCCCGTGGAATCTGGTCACCTTTCAGTTCAGGCATCTCCTGTGAACAGCCCAGTTGGCTACTCTGAGTTCCGGGGGTAGCTGTCCTTGGTTTCTCTGAAGTGCCTGGAGACCATCCTTTCCGTTACCCATTGTAGTGCCTACGTGGCTTAGCTGGAGCCCTACCCTGCTTTTGTTGCCCAACCAATGCCTATGTGACAGAGCTAAATTCCCATTCAGCTTTAACTGTGCTTAGTTTTAGAAAACAGGATGTCTGGGGTCAGAAGTTCCTTCTTAGGACTAAACTGGTTGAAGCTGGCAAAATGTGCAATGGCAGCTTGGCCTCTGCAAACCCTCTAGCTTCATTATAATCCAATTTCCATGTTAAACGACGCTCCCACCGGCACCTTTACAATTGACAATCACCATGACAGTGGCCAGAAGAGACCAAAAACAGACAGAAAAGAGGTGGCTCTTTGATTCCAAAAAACCCTACCTCCCTTCCCAAGAAAAACTGAATTTTCTTCCCTTTCCTCTTAATACCCAGCCCCTTCATTAAGAATCCTCTGAGAAGTTGATTTGCAGTCTATGCTCCCACTTCTCCAATTCCATGGCCATTGAAAAAAGCCCATACTGTTTGATACTCACTCTCGGTTTCATATATTGGCTTCACACCAAACAAGAAAGAGCCTCTTTTAGGTCCTCTTAATCGGGACCCTGATTCTATTCCCACATAGAAACTGTTCCCACTCACTACTGGATTAGCGGAATATACGAACTGTCAGATGGCTCCATTTCAATGATTTGAATTTTAATTCTCAATTGTTTCTGTTCCTAAGATTTTTGGACTTTCTACCAACTCATAAAAAAAAAATCTTTAAAAAGGTAAGGCAACCTTCACATCTAAGATGCTCAGCTTTAAACTAGTAAGTCCTTAAGGATGTTTTTTTTCTCCAAGGAAACAATTCTCCTCTTTGCTGAGCAATAATAGAGGTTTTAATACTAAATAAGTACACAAAGTAAAGGAAACAGACAAAAATGTCTTCATAGCAAGGCTGTTAACAGATTTCTTTCTTTCTTTCTTTCTTTTTAATGGGGTCTCGCTGTGTTGCCCAGGCTGG
>NW_012120932.1:4048924-4050235 GCF_000951035.1 Colobus angolensis palliatus
AAAAAAAGGACCAAAATGCATTTATTTAATATACATCACGAGGGTTCAACCGAGGCTTAATTTAAAAGACAAAAACAAAACAAAAATAATACCACAGCTCAAGATACAGAGTCCTATACAGAAATCACAAAAAGGACAGACCATCTAAGGAAAAATTAAGAAGACAACACAAGGGCAGGCTGGGCAGCCTGGGTCAGGGCTCCTGGCTGGTGACCTGCTTTGAGTAGGTTTCTTGCAGGTACTTCTTAAAAGCTGTGGGGTTTTTCCAGAGCTCGGCAGCATGCGTGTTCAAGGGACTATCAATGTTGGGTTCTCCTAGAAGGCTCTGGCTGGAGAGCAGAATGGTCCTGACGTCATATAGGGCAGACCACTTGTCCTTCAGGATGTCCAGGCATACGTTACCCTGGGTGTCCACGTTGGGGAGGTAGCAGGGTGTGAGCCATTTCACCGTGGGCGCATTGTAAGGGTAGCCACGGGGGAACTCTAGTGAGAGCTTATGCCTCAGGTCTTCATATCCTGTTCCAGCTGCTCCATGGATGGTCCCTACCCATTTGAAAAGGTTGTCTGATTCAGGGAAGGCAGAAAGCCCTTTATCGCCAGACATCATGAGGGTCATCAGCTCCTGCTGTAGCCTTTTGCCCACGGGACCCCGGGCGGCGCCCCCGCTCGGCTCGGCTCCTTTACGGGCGGCGGTGACGCTTGTGGCTGCTGGGTCGCGGTTTGGGGAAGCCATCGGGCGGCGCTGCAGAGAGGCAGGAGCTCGGAGAACACGGCTGCAACTGCCCGGTGTCACCTACGTTTCTTAGGAAAGACGTTAGCAGTCTCTAAATCCTCATCCGCTGTGCGTGGCACAGCATTATTTTACCGCTTTCTGGGATTTATAGCTGGCCTCATTTGCACAGCGGCAGCGTGACGTGGCTGTGGGGAGCACAGAAGGTTTGTCCCCGGGGAAGCGGGCTCTTCTGGTTGCAACATGGTGCAGGCCAGTCCCCCGCAAAGAGGGAAGGTGCCGCAGCAAACCTCTGAGCAACCAAGAGGAAGAGCACCTGCTTGGAAAAGGTGACAAGCCACGAGGCCATGGGCCCAGTTATAAGGATTGTGTCACGGGAATGGTTATAAACCTGACCGACCTCAGAAGGTATATGGAGGAGGCAATTATCAAGCCCCTTGATGGTCTGTGGTTGGATGCCGCGTACTTTGACAACAGTGCGAGCATGGCAGAAAATGTAGCTGTGTATGTAGGGGAAAACCTCCAGAAAGTTTTTCTGTGGGAGTTCTTTGTAAACTATTAATAATGCAACTGGCAATTGT
>NW_012120932.1:4057480-4058525 GCF_000951035.1 Colobus angolensis palliatus
AAAAGAAAAGAACACAATACAACTATGTATATATATATGTATGATCTGAAGATCCATGTCAATTCCTTTATTTTACGATGCAGTGACATTGCAAGGAAGTAGAAAAACTAAGTTAAAAATGTTTAATTATGAAGAATAATATAGAAAGGGGATTTCTTGTTGAAACAAATAGGCTACAAGAGGCTTGGTGCCAGCTCTGCCTCTTAGAGGAAGGACTGTGACCCTGTCATCCCGCTGGATAATCTAGTGATACATTTTAACAGCTGATGTTAAAATAGATTCTACCAAGGCAAGGACAACAGTTTGCTTATGAGCAGTGAGGAGTATGTAGTCTTACCATAGTGCACCCTTTGGAAGGTGCTGCATATATAATTAGTGAGGCCATTCATATTCATTTTTATTATACAAATGCTGATTAAATGTATACCTTCTTCCATTCAGATGTTAATGTGTCCCTTCCTCAGTATATTTATTAGGCTATGTGTATATCTCAAGCATAGATTAATTTGTTTTGTAAGATTTCAAAACATTCCTTTTTTAGCCCTGTAACGAATATAAAAATGGATCCCTACGGCCTATCTTAGAAAATGTGCATTTCATAGAATGATTTAAAAAATCCTTTTAAATTGCCCATCTGCTTAAGCTATGTTTGCGGAACATTAGAACTATGTCATGTCTTAGAAACATGTGTCATACTACTATTTGCGGACATTACCGCATTTTAAGGAATAAAATAATATTATTAAGAAGTATAATTTTTTCAAGTGATACAGTAAGAATATTGCTAGAGATTTGACCTATTTGTGAAAAATCTTTGCATGATTATTAGCTTGCTAAAAATAAAATGAACTCTGCAAACGTGATCCAAGCTGTTCTGTATGAAATTATGTGCTGGCTGCACAGTCCCCTGGGAGACCAGTATGAGTCCCGATGCCTCTTTGCTGGTTTGTTTCATTTCTGGGGTTCATTTTGTTTAAAGGTTTTTATCATATTTTCAAAGTACAGAAGTCAGGCATCTCAAGTTCAAGTCTTGTCCCCCCCAAAC
>NW_012120932.1:4063761-4065739 GCF_000951035.1 Colobus angolensis palliatus
CTGTGCTGAAAGCAGAGGGAGACGGCAGGGACCGCTCCTGCCCTGCCCACCCCCTGCCCATTCTGGACAGTTCACTTCCAGCTCCGTTGTGTGTTCAGATCCTGCCTGCCTGCCTCTTCCCCTGCTGGTCTTTGGGGCAAGCCAGGACCTCAGGACCCAGGGAAGGTTGGCTGTCTGACCCCAGCTCGGCTCCTGGGCCCTTGGAAGTCACCACCTCTCCCCCAGGAGCGGTCCTGGGGCTACGTGTATATTAAAGGTCACCAGACTCCAAGTTATGCCTGCGGTTCTCTAGTCCTTGCTTTTTCACCTATTGTCAACACATCCTTGAAAAAATTCAATAGATGGGCCAGGCACGGCGGCTCACACCTGTAATCCTAGTACTTTGGGAGGCCGAGGCCGGTAGATCACCTGAGGTCAGGAGTTCGAGACCAGCCTGGCCAACATGGCGAAACCCAGTCTCTACTAAAAATACAAAAATTAGTAGGACGTGGTGGTGGGTGCCAATCATCTCAGCTACTTGGGAGGCTGAGGCAGAAGAATCGTTTGAACACAGGGACCAGAGGTTGCAGTGAGCCGAGATTGCGCTACTTCACTCCAGCCTGAGCAAAAGAGCGAAACTATCTCAAAAAAAAAAAAAAAAAAAAGGTTCAATAGGTTATTATGTGCAAGTTTATCAAAGATGTTAAGAAATTCGTCTTCCTTATTCACTTTGCCACTTTGCCATCTCGCTAATATGGCCCTCTGTGTTGGGGGTAAATGTGGTTTTTCTAGGTCTGAGATCTGGGAGCTGGAGCAGGGACGGACCCTGAGGTGGGGCCGGGATGAGCCACTAGGCCCCTCTAGGCCTCTCGAAGGGACTGGAATGTCAGAGTCTCCTGGGTCACGGCACCCCTTATGGCTCCTCACACACACTTCACCCCCTTTGCCGTGCTCTGTCTGCATCCCCTGTAGCTCTACAGAGTCCCACCAGCAGAAGCCTCTGCAGCACAGGCACACCCTGCTCCGTTCACCCGGAACTACTTCTTTGAAGCTGAGAGACACGTAGGTGAGATAGACAAAGGCAGGTGACCCAGGAGCAGGGTCTTTCACTCATTTGGAGCACGGGAGTTCAGGGCCCTCAGCAGCCTCCATGAAGGCTACCCCGCCTGGCTCCCCACCCCCCACCTACACATGCACAGAGCTGGCAGGTCTGTCCCCACCACCACTCCAGAGTGCAAGAAAGGCAGAGGCAGTGGGATGAGGACTCTGTGCTTCGCACGTTGGCTGAGCTAAGAGGGCCCATCTGCATCCCAGCCTTTGTCAGAGAGAGAAGGGGCTTCCCGGGGCAGGCATTATCTATTCTCCACCAGGACACCCAGGGTCAAGACTTCTCCCACTTCTGAACTCAGGGCCCAGCACTCTCGCACCCAAACTTCCACTATTTTGTGACACATGAAGCTACTGGGCTGTGGCACTTCCTGGAGCCTGCATGGCGATGTTCAGCCCTGTGACATCATCTCTGCAAACCTTCTCCCTAGAGCTGCCTAAACTTTGAGGTAGACAGTAAGTAGTGGAAAGATGGGTTGAACCGTATTTCAGAGTGGGCTCTTCATAGGTTTTTCTCATCTTGTTTTTAGAATTTTTTGTTGTTTGTGTAAAGACAGTGTTACGGAAGCGTAAGGTTCAGTGAAGGAACTCAGGAAGAAGGTGGGCTTGCAGCATCACTGTCAGCACCCATCCGTGTCCTGTTGCTTCTAGAAACCAAGCCCACATCAAGCACGGCACAAATCAAAGCCATCACCCTCTTATTAATAAAAAAAATTATCTATTGTGACCAAGTTAGATACCTCCCCGAAGAAGACAGTGCCTGGGACAGTGGTGATGGTGGCTGGAGGCACCGGGTGTCTTCGGCCAGTGCTGAGGGGGACTGACTGGGGGTACAGCTTTCTTGGGGAGCAAGAGCTGGGGATGTCACAGGCCCCATGGCACATTATTGCAC
>NW_012120932.1:4071431-4071732 GCF_000951035.1 Colobus angolensis palliatus
CTGCTTACATGCAGGGGAAGAGGCCAGAAGACTCTCTGGCACGTTAGATGCTTTGGTCAGCACCTGCTTTCTCAGACTTGCCGTTGGTGGCTCGCTTAGGAACGTGGGCACCTCAACTTTTGAGCCAGCCGCAGATTCACAGGTGGCTGAGGAGGGACCGGCAAGCTGTGTAAGGGACAAGGACGAAACCTTTCCCGGTTTAAAGCACTGAATGGGTTTGAGGACCCTGAGAGGTAGATCCCACCTGTGTTTGGCCCATAACCTCCCAATATGGGCTCCCAGCACCTGCTGAGTACACGGC
>NW_012120932.1:4076872-4079918 GCF_000951035.1 Colobus angolensis palliatus
TTCTGCCCAGCACAAACCACCCAGTCTTCCTAGCACTGGCAGGGCAAAACCGTCGACTAGACCCACAATAATGGAGGTCACCCCTTCCAGCAGAAACTTGGTCTTCTTAGGCAGACTCCAGGATGCTGTGCTGGCCAGTGGGGATTCCATGCCAGTGGGTCTTTGCTTGTGGGGTTCCATGGGAGTGGGTCTGCTTGGCTCCCTGGCTTCAGTCCCCTTCTCATGGGAGTTGATGGATCTCCTGCTCCACTGGAGTTCTGTGAGCCACCAGAGCGTACAGAAACTCCTGCAGCTCACTTCCCTGCGGAAGTGGCTGCCGACTGGAGTCCCTACTATGGGTCTGCACAGCTTTGTGCTTGGGACCCAGGGCCCTGGTGGTGTGGACTCACAAAGGGATGACCTGATCTGGGGTTTGCAAAAGTCTGTGGGAAAAGCACAGTTCCCCGGGCGGGCAGCACAATCCCTCACTGCCTCCCTTGGCTGGGGGAGGGAGGTCCCTTTGCCCTGTGCAGCTCCTGGGTGAATTGTCACCTGACTCTGCTTTTCCTTGCTCTCCAGGGGTTACACCAACTGCCTGGTCAGTCCCAATGAGGGAGTCTGGATACCTCAGTTACAAATGCAGAAATCCCTCGCTGTTCGTGTTTGTCTCAGTGGGAGCTCAGAGTGGAGCTGTTTCTACTCAGCCATCTTGGCCCCTCCCCCCAATTAAAATAATTAATATTCAAAATTGTAGTTCTGATTATGAAAGAATTATTAGTAGTTAAACCTTCAAGTGGTATTTCTGTAAATGTATAGCATTTACAGTTCTGGACTTGGTAACGCTTAAAGTGCATAACTTATGAGACTGCCCTATAGGCATACCTCAGAGATACTGTGGGTTTGGTTTCAGGCCACTGTGGAGATGAGCTCTTTGGGGCAGTGCCCAGTGGAAGTGCCATTGAGTCACGGCGAGACGGAGTCAGAGTGCAGTCCAGCAGTGGGGCAGAAATGAAGGCTTTGGAGGAGTGGAGGGCAGGCCAGAGAATGAGGGGGGTATGATGGGTGAGGGGAAAACACAGGGGGCTTGGGAGAAGGGCTTTCTAGGGGAAGGGAGGATTCTGGTGGCCAGTTCTGCAATAAAACAAATATGGCAATAAAGCAAATCACACAGAATTTTTGGTTTGTCAGTGCATATAAAAGTTAGGTCTATACTATACTGTAGTCTCCTAAATGGGCAATAGCATTATGTCTAAAAAAGTCAATGTACATGGCTTAGTCAAAAATGATTTCACTCTTTAAACACGCTATCAATCACCTGAGCCCTCGACATCAAGTTCTTTTTGCTGGTCGGTGGCCTTGCCTCAGTGTTGTGGCTGCTGACTGATCATGTGGGAGCTGCTGGAGGTGAGGTGGCTGTGGCAATTTCTTAAAACAAGACAACAATGAAGTTTACTGCATCAATTGACTATTTCTTTCGAGATTCCTCTGTAGCATGCAATGCTGTTTGGTAGCATTTTACCCACAGTAGAACTTCCTTCAAATCAGAGACAATTCTCTCAAACCCTGCCACTGCTTTATCCACTAAGTTTATGCAATTTTCTAAATATTCTGTTGTTGTTTCAACAAGGTTGCACAGCATCTACACCTGGAGTAGGTTCCACCTTGAGAAACCACTTTCTTTGCTCATCCAAGTTCTCATTTGTTAAAATTTTATCATGAGATTTCAGCAATTCAGCCACATCTTAAATTCTCTTCATATCTTTTCGTCTTAGTTCTCTTGCTATTTCCACCACATCTGCAGTTACTTCTTGCACTGAAATCTTGAACCCCCAAAGTCATCCATGAGGATTGGAATCAACGTCTTCCAAATTTCTTTTAATGTTGATATTTTGACCTCCTCCCATGAATCACAAATGTTCTTAATTTTAACCTCCTCCCATGAATTGCAAATGCTTTTAGAATGGTGAATCCTTTCTAGAAGGTTTTCAACTTACTTTGCCCAGATCTATCAAAGGAACTACTATACATGGTGGCTACAGCCTTCTGAAATGTATTTCTCAGATAATCAGCCTTGAAAGTCTAAATTACTCATTGATCCATGGGCTGCAGAATGGATGTTGTATTAGCAGGCATGCAAACAGCATTAATTTCCTTGTAGTTCTCCATCAGAGCTCTTGGGTGACCAGGTAAATTGTCAATGAACAATATTTTGAAAGGGATCTTTTTTAAAGCTCAGCTGTGAGCTTAAAATATTCATGTGATAAACAGATGTGCTGTCATTCAGGCTTTGTCCCAGTTACAGAGCACAGGCAGAGTAGATGCAGCATAGTTCTTAAGGGCCCTAGAATTTTCAGAATGGTAGTTGAGCTTTGGCTTCAGCTTAAGCCCCTAACAAAAGAGTCATCCTGTTCGTTGAAGCTTTGAAGCCAGGCATTTATTTTGCTACCTGGCTATGAAAGTCCTGGATGACATCTTCTTCCAATATAAGGTTGTTTTATCCGCAGTAAAAACCTCTGTGTAGTGTAGCCAGCTTTGTTGCTTATCTTAGGAGATCTTATGGATGATTTGATGCAGCTTCTACATCAGCACTTGCTGCTTTTCCTTGCACTTTTATCTTATGGAGACGACTTCTTTTCTTAAACCTCATGAACCAATCTCTGCTAGCTTCAAACTTTTTTTCTGTAGCTTCCTAACCTCTCTCAGCCTTCAGAGAATTAAGGAGAGTTAGGGCCTTGCTCTGGATTAGGATTTGGCTGAAGGAAATGTTGTGGTTGGTTTGATCTTCTATCCAAATCACTCAAACCTTCTCCATATCAGCAATAAGGCTGTTTCACTTTCATACCACTCATGTGTTCATTGGAGTAACACTTAATTTCCTTCAAGAACTTTTTTTTTGCATGCACAGCTTGGCTAACCGTTAGGTGCAGGAAGCCTAGCTTTTGGCCTGTCTTGGCTTTTAACGTGCCTTCCTCACTCAGCTTAATCATTTCTCACTTTGATTTATAGTAAGAGATATGTGACTCTTACTTTCACTTGAACACATAGAGACCTTTGTAGAGTTATTAAT
>NW_012120932.1:4080133-4084811 GCF_000951035.1 Colobus angolensis palliatus
CACATGCTACCAGAAAAGTGTCACTGGTAGACTTGCTTGATGCAGGGTTGCCACAAACCTTCAATCTGTAAAATATGCAATATCCGAGAAGCATAATAAAGTGAAGTGCAATAAAACAAGGTAAGCTTGTGTATGTATGCATGCACACACCAGTACACATCCACCTATCCACACACAAATCTTTGTACAAACAAATCGTGTATTTTCAAATCCAAGAATACATCATTTGCACCTTAAAAACATCTGTCATCCTTGTAGTGTCCTTTTCTGTCTTTGTTATCAGGGTAATGCTGGCCTCATAAAAAATGTTTGGAAATGTTCCCTCCTCTTCAACTTTTGGAGGAGTTTGTGAAGTGATGATACGAATTCTTCCTTAAACACTTTTTAGAATTCTCCACTAAGCTATCTGGTCTTGATTTTCTTTTTTCAGGAGCTTTTTGACTACTAACTCATTATTTTTACTCATTATTTGTTTTGATTTTCTACTTCTTCATGTTTCAGTCTTAGTGGATGTATGTTTCTAGAAATTTCTCTATTTCTTCTCAGTTAAACAATTTTGACCCATAGTTATTTAGACTGTTATTATCCTTTGTATTTCTATGGTACCAATTTTAATATCTCCTTTTTTGTTCTAATTTTATTTATTTGAGACTTCTCTCTTTCTTCTTAGCCTAGTGAAAGGTTGGTCAATTTTTATTATCTTTTCAAAAAAGCAGCTTTTAGTTTCATTGATCTTTTCTATTCTTTTTCTAGTCTATTTCACTTATTTCTGCTATGATCTTTGTTAGTTCCTTCCTTCTTCTAATTTTGGGCTTGATTTTTTTTTCTATTTCTTTGAGGTATATTTTTTTTGAGATCTTTTTTCTTCATTTAGCACTTATCTGTATAAACTTCCCTGTTAGAATGGCTTTTGCTGCATCTCATAAGTTTTAGTATGTTGTGCTTTCATTTTAGTTTGTCTCAAGATATTTTATTTTATTTTTTATGTTTTATTTGATCTATTGGTTGTTCAGGATTGTATTGGTTGATTTCCACATATTTGTCACTTTTCTAAATTTTCTCCTGTTTTTAATTTTCAGTTTCATGCCATTGTGGTCAAAAAGAATACTTGATAATATTTCAACCTTCTTGAATTTGCTAAGACTTGTTTTCTGGCCTAATATATGACATATATTGGAGAATGTACTGTGTATACTCGAGAAGAATGTGTATTTTGTTGTTTTAGAAAGGAATGTCCTGTATATGTCTGGTCCATTTGATCTATAGTGTAGTTCAAGTCAGCTGTTTCCTTATTGATTTTCTGTCTGAATGATCAATCCATTGTTGACAGTGGGATATGGAAGTCCCCTACTGTTGTTGTATTATTGTTGTCTACTTCTCTCTTCAGATTTGTTAATATTTGCTTTATATAATTAGGTGCTCCAATGTTGGGAGAATATATGTTTGCAGTAGTTATATCTTCTTGATGAATTGATCCTTGTATCATTCTATAATGACTTTCTTTGTCTCTTGTTACAGTTTTTGACTTAAAGTCTATTTTATTTGTTGTAAGAATAGCTGCTCTTTCTTTTCTGTCGTTCCCTCTCTTCCCTTTCAGTCTATGTGTCTCTGAAGGTGAAGAGAGTCTCTTATAGGTGGTGTATATTTGGTTCTTGTTTTACTCTCCATTCAGCCACTCTGGGTCTTTCGTTTCACTAATTTGGTCCACTGATATTTGAAGTAACTATTGATAGGCATTTTATAGTTTCTTTGTTCTTTTATTTCTCTCTTGCTGTGCATGATTTGATTATTTTGATTATTTTCTGTAGTGGTATACTTTGATTCTTTGCTGTTTCTTTGTATTAATTCTTTTTTAAACGTGTGGTAAAATTCTCATTTGTGTATCTATTACAAGTTTCGTCTTGGTGATTATCATGAGGCTTACATAAAACATCATATGCTATCATGTGCCACATAAGGATGTTTTGGTCAATGATGGGCCCCATATACAATGGTGGTCCCATAAGGTTGTAACATTTTTATTGTACCTTTTATATGTCTAGATACATTTAGATACACAAATGCTTATCATTGTACTACAGTTGCCTACAGCATTCAATATAGTACAATGCTGTATATAGATTTGTAGCCTGGAAGCAATAGGTTATACCATATAGCTTGGGTGTGTAGTAGGCAGTATTATCTAATTCTGTGTAAGTACACTCTGTGATATTCACACCATGACAAAATTGCATAATGAGGCATTATTCAGAACATATCTACATTAAGAAACGCATGATTGTAGTTATAATGATTTATTTTAAGTTGATAACAACTTAACTTCAATCATATACAAAAACCCTACACTTTGCTCTCATCCACTTTTTATGTTTTTTTTGATGTCAGAGTTTATTTCTTTGTATATTTTGTAATTATATTTATTTGTAGTATTTTTTGTCTTTTAACCTTTTAAAAGTTAAAGTGATTATACTGCATCATTACAGTATTAGGAGTATTTTGAATTTGACTGTATAGTTACTTTGACCAGTGACTTTTTATAACTACATATGGTTTCATGATACTAATTAGTCTTATTGCATTTCAGTTTGAAGAACTCCTTTTAGGATTTCTTATAAAGCAGGTCTAGTGACAATGGACTCCCTTAGATTATTTTGGGGAGTTTCTGAAAAGGTCTGGAAGTCCTAGCCAGAGCAATTAGGTAAGAAAAAAAGGCATCCAACATGAAAAAGAAGTGAAAGTGTCTCTGTTTGAAGATGACATGATCTTATATAGAGAAAATTCTAAAGGCTCCAATTAAAAACTGTTAGAATTAAGAAACAAATTCAGCAAATTTGCAGAACACATAATTAACATTAAAAAAAGAAAACCTGTTGCATTTCTATATACTAACAGTGAACTATCCCAGAAAGAAATTAAGAAAACAATCTCGGGCTGGGGGCAGTGGCTCACACCTGTATTCCCAGGACTTTGGGAGGCCGAGGCAGGTGGATCACAAGGTCAGGAGATCAAGACCATCCTGGCTAACACGATGAAACCCCATCTCTACTACAAACACAAAATATTAGCTGGGCATGGTGACAGGTGCCTGTAGTCCCGGCTACTCAGGATGCTGAGGCAGGAGAATGGCATGAACCCGGGAGGCGGAGGTTGCAGTGAGCCAAGATCGCGCCACTGCAGTCCAGCCTGGGTGACAGGGTCAGACTCCATTTCAAAAAGAAAAGAAAAGGAAACAATTTCATTTACAATAGTATCAAAAAATTGACTACTTAGAAATAAATTTAAATAAGAAAGTGAAATTTCTATATACCAAAAAACTGTAAAACACTGATGAAAGAATTTGAAGAAGACACATATCTCTATTACTCAGCATGATCTACAGATAAAATGCAACCCCTATCAAAATTTCAATGGCATTTTTCAAAGAAATGGTAAAAGCAATTCTAAAATTTGTACGCAACCACAAAAAAAGTTTTGACCAAACAGTCAGAACATTCTTGAACAGAAAAAGCAAAAGTGGAAGCATCACATTAGCTTATTCCAAACTAAATTATAAAGCTATAGTAATCAAAATAGTATGGAACTGGCACAAAAACAGACATGTAGGCCGAGGGAACAGAATAGGGAGCACAGAAATAAATCCATGCCTTTATAATCAATTAATCTTCAGCATTGGTGCCAAGAATACACAATGATAAAAGTTTAGTCTCTTTAATAAATGGTGTTGGGAAAACTGGATATCCACATGCAGAAGAATGAAACTGAACTTTTATCTCACCCTACATACAAAAACTGACTCAAAATGGATGAAAGATCTCAACCTAGGACCAATATTGTAACATTCTTAGACATAAATATAGGAGAAAAGCCCCTTGACATTGGTATTGGTAATAAATTTTCAGATTTGACCCCAAAAGTATAGACAACAAAAGCAAAAATAGACAAATGGGACTAAATCAAACTAAAAGATTCAGCACAGCAAAGGAGACAGACAATACAATAAAAAGACAACCTAAAGAAGGGGAGAAAATATTTACACACTATACATCTAATAAGAAGTTAATATCCTAATAAATTAGGAATTCAGACGATTCCAAAGGACCTTGTATTAGTCTGTTTTCATGCTGCTGATAAAGACATACCTGAGACTGGGTGATTCATAGAGAAAAGGAGGTTTGAAAGACTCACAGTTCCACGTAGCTGGGGAGGATGTGGAAGATCACAGTGGAAGATGAAAGGCACATCTTACATGACAGCACGCAAGACAGGATGAAAGCCAAGTGAAAGGGAAACACCTTATAAAGCAGTCAGATCTCGTGAGACTTATTTACTAACACGAGAACAGTACGGGAGAAACTGCCCCCATGATTCACTTACCTTCCACCAGGTCCCTCCCACAACATGTGGGAATTATGGGAACTATAATTCAAGATGAGATTTGGATAGGGACACAGCCAAATCATATCATGCTGACCCGGCTCCTCCCAAATCTCATGTCCTCACATTTGAAAACAAATTATGCCTTCCCAACAGTCCCCCAACATCTTAACTCATTTCAGCATTAACTCAAAAGTCCACAGTCCAAAGTCTTATCTGAGACAAGGCAAGTCCCTTCAAGCTATGAGCCCATAAAGTCAAAAGCAAGTTAGTTACTTTCCAGATACAATGGAGGTACAGGGAG
>NW_012120932.1:4088086-4089624 GCF_000951035.1 Colobus angolensis palliatus
TTGTATTTTTGGTAGAGGTGGGGTTTTGCCTTGCTGCCCAGGCTGGTCCTGAACTCCTGAGCTCAGGCGATCCACCTGCCTTGGCCTCCCATAGTGCTGGGATTACAGGTATGAGCCACCACGACTGGCCATGAGCAGCCTCTTCTGATATCTCTAGTGTGTTCTGTACACAGTTTCTTTGTCTGAATGCACCTTTCCTTTCTCCTCCGTTCCACTCCAGAACCGTAGATACTCAAGTCTATCCTGAACCGCATAGAGGGGGAGCTTTGAGTGCTATATGAATTTCATTTATGATATTATTCTACATTCCTTTGCAGAAGTAACTCAGGGTTCACTTAGGGGTTCACATGGTAAATTTGTCTTAATGCTCCAAGTGGGCTTAAAGGAACTTTCTTCTTGTCGGTCATAATGGTTGTGTACAACTGTAATGGGAATTTGAGTTTGTGTGACTAGTGTCATGAGCGTGCATGTTTGTGAGCACACCTGTGCATCTGCTATTTCTTCTATTGGTCTACAGACTTTTCCTTCTTTAGGATATTATCAACTTGAATTCAGATTTTTATCAAAAATTGGACCTAGCTCTTTTTATTCATATTTTCCGGCTACATTTTTTCCACTAATTTATTTTTGATAGGTTATATTTTGTGTCTTTTTGACACTTAAAAATTTTACCTAACAATCTTAACGTTTGATTTATGTAATTATTGTTCTATTATAACTTATTCTGTCATCTCATTTTATGATTTTTCATACTTTCTTTCCTGTTTCTTTTTTCCTCTCTATTTGTGCCTCTCACTGTACAGATCAAATCTTTTTCCATTTGGTTGAAATCTGGAAAATTTAACATTGTAATGGTGGTTATATCATTATTTTTGTTAATTTTCTCAATTTCCTACATGTGTCAAAACTAATATCATCTCAGCAAACCAAGTAAGTACTCTAGCCTCTTCTTGCCACTTCTGGTTTTGCTTTCTCTGTTACGACAGCCCTTTGTCAAAGGGAGTACTTTCTGAAGTTTACTCGGGGTTATTTTCAATATGTTATGTTTTCATGTGTTTTTTAGGGTATGATAAACACCACTACCATTGATTCTTGAACCCTCAGTTCTAACACCATGGTGTATTTCTCTTCTTACTGGAGTATGTCCTCTAGGCATTTTCTAAGGGATTTATTTGAAATAAAACTTGTGAGGCCTTATTTTATAACATCTTTTTCTGTGCTTTCATATTTAAAAGATTTTGGCTGCAAATAATTCAAGGATTAAAATTTGTTTCCTTTTAATTTTTGAAAAATATTACTTCATTTTATTCTTATCTCCAGCATTGCTGTTGGAAAGGCTGATGCCAATCAAAACCAATTTTTCCCTGAAGGATGATCTGTCATCTCGTCATTTTGACAGGATGTTACAAAACAAAGGAGTCTTCAATGTTCTGAGTATAAATCATTTTGCAATTATAAACTTAACTGAAATATTAATGCAATATAAAAAGAATTAAAACCTTCTTGAGACATGCAAGTGAACAGGAAAATTAACTATC
>NW_012120932.1:4091106-4124903 GCF_000951035.1 Colobus angolensis palliatus
GAAGGAAAAAAAAAGTTTCTGGTTTTCACTGTTTTTTTGCTCATCAAACTATCTGAATGATTTTCAGTGTACGTGTGTTGATTTAATTTTAAAATGTTCTTACAGATCCCCTTGAAGTTGGCAGATCTCTTTTTATTTATTTATTTTTATTTATTTATTCATATTATTAATAACTAATTTTTAAATTATTATTCATGAACCCTTTTCCATGACAACTTCTTGGAAATTTCTTTGTCTCCCATTAACCTAGTATTGTCTCTCAGGCATTCTTATTTAAAGTTCTTCCTCTCATTCCCTTCTTCACCATCATTCCTAGGTTAGTTTCAAGGAACTAATTTAATGACCCATTTACTCTGAAGGCAGGCACTGGAAGTGAACTTCTTTCTGAGGCCTTAAGGGATCTCACCTCCTTAAATCTCTGGTTTCCTACTCCACCTTCAAATATTATTGAGACATTATGTTTTCTTCCTCTACCTTCAGATCCTTCAGTATCAACAGGTTCAGATCTGCCTAAGCCCTCAGACAAGTCTGCAAACAATCATTGTATCAACATTTGACTAATACCTTGCAAATGATCCCAGGCACCACTGTCTTAACCTGTGAAAACCGCAAATTCTTGGCACAAACAGCTGCTTCTGCACGCCCCTCCTCCTCATACACTAAGAGACTTGGCCAAATTCCAACACAGCCTCGATCAGCTCAGAACCATGTCCCTTGGAAGCCCCAGCCCCCTCTAAAGCACCTGCCTGGGAACATTCAATTCTGCCCAAAGAATTTACTGTTTGTCCCACCGGAAACCTGACTGTAGGCCCCTGACCTCCCATTTCTAAGAGCCTTAACTTTAGAAAACTTGCAATTATGTCTGAGCATGGTGGCTCACACCTGTAATCCCAGCACTTTGGGAGGCTGAGGAGGGCGGATCACGAGGTCAAGAGAGCAAGACCATCCTGGAGAACATGGTGAAACCCCGTCTGTATTAAAAACACAAAAATTAGTTGAGCGTGGTGGTAAACACATGTAGTCCCAGCTACTTGGGAGGCTGAGGCAGGAGAATCGCTTGAACCCGGGAGGCGGAGGTTGAAGTGAGCTGAGATCGCGCCACTGCACTCCAGCCTAGCGACACAGTGAGATTCCTTTTGAAAAAAAATCAGAAGTCCTGTAGTTATAACCCTTTTCTCTGCCCCTATAAATCTCCTACAACACGGAAATGTCTTTCTCAAAGACTTGGGAGCCATCCCTTTGAACTATAATAATCAAGAAGTATAGAGGATTGTCTCTGTCTCCGCATAGGAGCCTAGCTTTGATCAGCACTGTTTATTTTATTTTATTTTATTTTTTTGAGATGGGGTCTGACTCTGTCCCCCAGGCTGTGGAGTGCAGTGGCATGATCTCGGCTCACTGCAAGCTCCGCTTCCCGGGTTCACACCATTCTCCTGCCTCAGCCTCCCAAGTAACTGGGACTACAGGTGCCCGCCACCACGCCCAGCTAATCTCTTTGTATTTTTAGTAGAGACAGGGTTTCACCGTGTTCGCCAGGATGGTCTCGATCTCCTGATCTCGTGATCCGCCCGCCTCCGCCTCCCAAAGTGCTGGGGTTACAGGCCGTGAGCCACCACACCTGGCCTGATAAGCATTATTAGCAAACACAGATGACTTCATCACATTGACCAACCTCTCCCCAAACATCAGTCCATGCTTCTCCTTTAGCACACTCCAACATTCGCAAAGCCTCTTGCTTTCTGTTTCAGTGGAATTGAGGCTTTCTAACGTATTATAAATTGATATGTCTACTCATTGATTAGAAGACAGAAATTAATCACTGGATTTCATTATCAAGCTGACTGTCAGGATTAAAAGCAGCCTGTGGTTACAGCTGCAACATCTTTCTGTTTCTAAGAAAAACAGGAGACATTTGTCTTTGGCTCCTTTGGACCTTACTGATTAATAGAAAAGAAAAAATTGATCAGGTTTGGATGATACAGCACAACTCAGTTTAAAGTTCCAGGCAAAGAAAGCGATGGTTCTTTTTCACTCCAGAAAGGGAATCATTCTTTGGGGCAACAAAAGAGAAGATTTGAAGAATAAGGAGGGACATCTAGAAGGTGGCTGAGTGTGCTTCATCGGGTTAAATTAAGCTATTTTTTTGTTGTTGTTGTTGTTCAAATAGCTTCCCCACATAGTACATTTCATATCTAAAGTGCTGTTCCCTCTCCCATCATTTCATTATGTATGCAATATCTGGCTGAGAACCTCTTTCTTGCCCTCCTTCTTATTGGTTAAGAACACAGACAGTCCTCTCTTTGCACAGCAGTGCAGGGCCATAAAAATCATTATGTAAACTGAAGATCTCTGTAAAGTGACCTAAATAATCGACGTGAAAAATTGACTGTTTTGTGTCATTTAAAAATTTTGGCCAAAACATTAAAAATCTCTTGCTGTTGGTTATAAATAGGTGAGGAAATGAAACATAGTGAAATTTGCACTTTTCTTTCTTTTTTTTTTTTTTGAGATGGAGTCTCTCTCTGTCGCCCAGGCTGGCACAATCTTGGCTCACTGCAACCTCCACCTCCTGGGTTCAAGCGATTCTCCTGCCTCAGCCTCCCGAGTAGCTGGGACTATAGGCGCCTGTCACCACACCCAATTGATTTTTTGTATTTTTAGTAGAGACAGGGTTTTACCATGTTAGCCAGGATGGTCTTGATCTGACCTCGTGATCCGCCTGCCTTGGCCTCCTGAAGTGCTGGGATTACAGGAGTGAGCCACCGCGCCTGGCCAGAACGTTGTTTTCACACTGTAATTTAAAACATTAAACAACAGCCAATTAAAGTGTTCTATTTATTTATAGAAGTGTATCAAGCCCAGTTTGAATAGCGCTTGCCTCCTTCTTGTCGTATAGCTTATGATAAAGAGCCAGCAGCGTTTCTATGCCCTGGTGAATTGTCGTGCTGTTTTCGGAACAGCATCTAACATTGTCAATGTCACGCAATATCTACAAGAGTTCCTTTAATATGAAGTTTGTTGCTGTCTTGACTGGCAACACTTCCTCTGGGGCTTCTTCATCCTTTTCATCACAACTACGTTCCTCATTTCTGTCAAAACACTGCGTTGTGCTGAGTTCCTCTTCTGCATTTCCTGTGGTGAGCCAATTTTATTATCCCATTTACATTGTATTTGAATTCCACTTCCAGTGTTATCACATTTTTTATTTCTTTGCTGCACATCAATGGTTGTTGACCAGTTTTTTCTTCTGATTATTCATGTTTATAAATGTCACATGGGTTTCTCACTGGGAGACAAGGAATCGAGACGATTGCAGACTTTGCTGGCTGTGTGCGAACTAGCAGATGTGCAGTGATCAGTCACGGATGGGCTTTGAAAGAAGTGAATTGTGTCCCCCCAAAAAAGATATGTTTGAAATCCTAATGCCCAATATCTCAAAATAATATGAGCTTATTTGGAAACAGCATATTTACAGAGGTTCTCAAGTTAAAATGAGTCATTAGGGCGGGCCCTAATCCAACAGACTAACTGGTGTCTTATAGTAAAGGAGAATTTGGATACAGCTCCAGACACACACAGAAAAAAGATGATGTGAAGACACACAGAGAAAATGGAGTGACCTATCTGTAGATCAGACAACACCAAGGATGGCTGGCAAACCCAAACAGGAAGGAGAGCGGAGGAAGGGTTCCCCCCTAGAGCCAGCAGAGAGCATGAACCTGCCAACACATTGAGCTTTGATTTCCAGCCTCCAGAACTATGAGCTGATACATTTCTGTTGTTTTAAGCGACCCGGTTTTTCGTACTTTGTTGCAGCATCCCCGGAACATTAATACAGTCACTGATCATGACACTTGTCTGTTATTTACTTACATGGGAATCTGTGGAATTAAGAGCTAGGACCGAAGTTCGTATTTTATGCAGTTGCTCACAGTTAGCATATTGTGGTAACTGAAATTGTAACCAGGTTGTTGAGAGACTAGTGCTATTTAACTAAACTATGTTAATTAAACTTATGCATATTAAAATGTGCAAAGCCAGGACTGTTTTTACTTAGTTCAGGTATTTACAGGGAAAGAATGTTTGCCTGTTTTCAGGGCCTTAGAGTATGCCCTGTGCCAGCAGGCCCCTTCCTCAGCTACTTAACATCTCATCTTACCAGCCACCTCTCAACTCAGATGACCAGCAAGGCCATCTTTGACTATCAGAATGAAGTAGCCCCTCTCCCCTTTTAACTACGCTTACTTGCTTTATTGTGTTGATAGCATTTTTATGTAGTAAAATAATATTTTTTCATTACTTGATTCTTTTCTTGATTCAGGACTTCCAAAAAATGCAGATGAAAAATCCAATGACAAACCAAGTTGACTAACGTTAAAAAGTGTGACACGCTTAAGTATTGTTGAGAATATAGATCTACCAGAACCTTTAACTTCTCCTGGGAGCATAAATTGGAAAACAGTTCATATTAACTTAGTAAAACCAACAGTGTACAAATCTTTTGACACAATGATTTGAATGTTGGGTTTATACCTTAGAGAAAATCTAACTCTTTTGTCTGGGAGACTCATACAAGAAAAGGACACCTACTTTTTGTAATAGAAAAAAAGGATAATAACCCCAATCTAACAAAATGGAATGCTCGTTATAGTATTATCCTGTGACAGAATATTATAAATCAATGCACGGAAAGTATAGATGAACATATCATAAGAATGTATCTTACAAATGTAATATTGAACCAATAAGCAATTTCAGAAAAATATATTCAGTGTGATTCCATTTGTTGAAACTGAAAAAATATGTAAAACAATAATGTTCAATGTCCTTTACTAATGCATTTATTTTGGTAAAATTATAAAGATAAGAAATGGGACTAATTAACAGGACGGTGTTAAGGACTCTAAAAATATGGGTAGTTTTTGATTCTTAGGCAGGTAATGTGTACATCAGTGTTCATTTTATTATTTCTTACACTGTCTTATAAATTACACATAACATTTTGCTAGTTTTAAAACATAAGATGTGATAATGATCCAAACAGACCAAAGAAAAAAGTGAATATGTTAAAAAAAAAAAAAAGACAGTGAAAGAGCCCTGTCTGATAGAAAGCATAACAAAGGAAATAGAAAAACTCTCACGAATACTTGATCCAATAAAGCTAGGTTTGTGCTCCACAACACTTCAACATGTTAACGTGATTTTTGATGTTTGCTTTTTGCAGTTGCCTCCCTCCTATGTCTTTACAAGCTTAAATCAAGTGAAGGTACTTCTGACTTTTTCAAAAACTAAAGCACAACATGAAGCTCTGCTTATTCTTTGACACATGCACGTATGTGGCACTTTTTCATGATGCAACAGCAGCGGGTCTCTAGCCAACCTACAGCAGCAGCTCTAAGAGGCAGAGGACCCTGAAACGAGGCTGAGAGAAAGAATGGTCCATAACTGACGCCAGGCAAGCTGCTGTGGTAAGCAAGGAAAGGAGACTCACAGGGGTGCGGACTCAGGCCAGGTCAGGCTATTCTGGGAGAACACTGAGCACACATGTGTCAGCTGGAAAGGGGCCTGCTCAGGAGACAAAATAGGCATGAGAGAAAACTGAAAAATTGATATACATAACGATCCTTGTAGAAATGTATAAAGGTTTGGATTATTTTGCTTATGCAGCTATAATAAAGTTTTTCTAAAAGTGTTTATGTAAAATATTATGTACATTTTTGTTTTACCTTGTAAAGATGATTTATATCTGAATTGTGTGGTTATTGGAATGACAGTATTTGTAAAGTTGGTTTTGACATTCTCTGCGATGCTTAATGAAGAAACTGACATTCAAAGGGATTGGTTAATTCCCTTTGGTCAGTGGCTGAGCCGGGACAGAGTTCAGGTTTTCTGATTCTCAGCCTGTGTTGTTTTCTCTTCAATTTAATGTGAACCGAAATATGTATAAGATCTAGACAAATATGGCATGTCGTGCATTATTTCTTGTTTTCTCTGTGATGAATGCCAGGTGAGATGACTTTCTTTACAAAAGCCCATCCGGTGGCTCGGGTTGCATCTGTAGTTGCCTTTGAATCATTTATTCAACATCAGGATGGTAGAGTGAGGAGCTTCCCCAAACTGAACCAGAGTGGCATTTGTCCCAGGTTGCAGAGTATTCCCTGCCATAAATAAAGACATGCTGGTTCTTGTTATTTATACAGGCGCTGGTGGTCCCATTAGCTCTTACATTTCATATTCTTAGAGCAAGAAGCTCGAGAGTGACTTAGGATATAGTGTAAAGATACTAGTAAATTAAGACAGTTCAACAAGATTTTTAGGACTTCTATTTTTCTTCTATTCATCATTTACGAAGTATTCTTGCTGGAAATAGTTTATGTCTCTCTATCTTGCTAAGTGATGAATACTCAGCCAGGATGCTAAAATGTGGCTTGATGAAGTATGTTGTGTTTCGTATGTTCTTGTTTCCTTCCTTGAAACATGTAAAAGTAGAAAAACATATTAATTATAAATCAAGTATTCATCATAAGCCTAAAAAAGATAAAATAATCAGTACTACCATTGACTAAAATTATTACTCCCCAAACAAACTCCCTCCAAAGTTAGCACCATACTAATAGAGAATACAAGTTTTGCCAGGGATCACTGAGGCATAGTACCTCATGTGGGAAATATGGGAGGTAAAACCACCTGGGGAGCCATTTGATGGTGAGTCAGGCTGTTCCTAGAAGAGTAGGCTGTGACTGCCGAACTTTGCAGCTTAAGGAGTATTTATAATGATCTTTGAGGAAACTGCAACTGCCAATTGAGGAAAAAAATGTTAGTTCATGACTAAAAAATACATGACAGAGTCACAAAATCCATTTTATAAGTTAAAAAAGAAACTGATGGTGATGCAGGGCAGGCAAACCCCAAAGTGGGGCTTAGCCTGCAAGGGTTCTTGGCTTCACCCAGGAAAGGACTCAAGGGCAAGTCAGTGGTAAGGTGAAAGAAAACACCTTTATCAAAGCAACACTGTTACGGCTCCTGTGGCGTCACCGCTCAGCGACTGCTCCCAGCGTTGCGCCATAGGCAGGGTGCCCAAGTATCAGCTCAGCCCCGTTTTGGGGTCATATGTATACCTACTTTTAATTACATGTAGATGAAGGGGTGGGTTGTGCAGAAATTGCTAGGAAAAGGGTGGTGACCTTTGGGTCATCAGGTCATTGCTGCTGAAAGGGGTGGTAATGCCTGAGTGTTGCCGTGGCAATGGTAAACTGACATGGCACACTGGTGGGTGTGTCTTACGGAAAGCTGCTTCCGCTCTGTCCCTGTTTAGCTAGCCCTAAATTTTTTGTTAATCAATGAGCAAGAGAGTTATGGCCTTGGGTTTTATCCCAGAAGTACAGTGGACCCCAGAGCACTCTAGACCCAGGAGCTAAACAAAATCACAGCATCCCACAGTTGTGTCCAGCCCTCCATCACTGATTGGCTGCAATCCAGCAAGTGGCCCAGAGAGGATGGCTCATTGAAAGCTCTTTGCTAACTGACAGGCCTTTAAGAAGGAAAAGGCTCTTAAAGACTGGTAAGGGATGGAGGAAGTGTTTGTGGCCACCATGGCACCCCAAGGCTGTGGTCTTCTCTGAGCACCCTGAGACTCAGCCAAGTCTTTGTCTCCGTTTTCCCACAAAACCAGCCAGTGCTAAAGCATATCCTCCTGGCCTACAAACAGTGGCTATGACTTGCAAACTCGTCCAGGTTACTTCTGATTTAGTGTTAGGCCGCCCACTTGATGTGTACGTTACCGTGCTGCGTCAACCCTGTTGCTTCGTGAAAACACACGGCACTCGTTTGCTTCTTGACTTACTTCTCATGAACTATTACTCCTCCTCCCCACCCACTCACAGTCCACTGCTGCCAAAATCCCTTGCTACCCTGTACATTTTGTCCAGTAAGGGAACCCCCTCAACACACACATGCACACAATGGTGCTACTGAAACCAGATCACTGTCTCACGCTAGGTTAGATGTGCCAGAAACCCTTCTCCCCTAAGTTGATCTTATGCTCTATGTCAATGGCTCCTACCTCTGGAAGGAGGTTGGGACCTTCTAGCCTGGATATGCCATCGCTGATTTACACAAAACTCTTGAATACCAAGTTTGCCACACGTTAAATCAGCCAAAGTGGCTAAATTAATTGTTCTCATTTGGGCTTACCTAGGACAGAGGGAATTCAGGTTAGCATCTGTAGTGACAGACCCTGGGTCTTTGGCATAGTGCATGATTTTGGTATGTTTTGAAAACAGAGGATTCATGACAGCAGCTTGTCCCCGTCAAAAGTAAACCCCAAATAGCAGAACTTCTAGTGTCATTGCCATTGCCCCAGCTAGTTGTTACAATTAAAACTGAGGGATATAGTATAAAATACTCAGATGAGGGTCAGGGAAATAAACTGGCTGATAAAGGTGCTAAGTTAACATCCTCTTCCTTGACCACCTAAGAAATCCAGGAAGTCTCCAAACCTTGCAACTAGGATACCTGGGCTTCGCTTCAAATACCCACAGTCCTGCTAGGATTATTCACCCTCTTTAAATAAATTGACAGAGGCAATTTCTTTACAATGTTTCTAAAGGAAACGTAAAATTCAACCAGCTCAGATAACAATTTCAGAGTCAAAAAGAATTGGATGAGAAAAAGGTGGATGCTTGATCCACTTAAGTGGACTTCGGAAACACCCAGATGGCCATTTGGTAACTCCTAAGTCTGTCTCCCAAGCCACTGTGTACAATTTACTCACCCAGATTTACCACAGAAAGGACAACATGTAGTATATATTAAACAAAACAATATGGCTTGGGCTCTTTACATTGTATTTGGACCAAGCTGTTGCCATTTGCTGCATCTACCAAAAACATAATCCCCCAAAAAGATAAAGGTAGAGCAAAAAAGGGAAGTGGTTCCCTTTATGTCCTTCCTTCACTGGAAAATAGGTTGTATTCAATCATCAATAGCACATGACTACCAATATGCACTCATTATAATCCACGTGTTTTCAGAATGATTAGAGGCTTTCCCTGTTGAAACTCCTCAAGGACATCAGTTGCCAAGATTTATCAAGAGTGAATCTTCCCTGCATCGGTTATCCCCTCTACTGCCTCTACCCTGCTACCCTGTACATTTTGTCCAATAAGGGAACCCCCTCAACACACACACACACACACACTCACACACAATGGTGCTACTGACACCAGATCAGTGTCTCACGCTAGGTTAGTTGTGCCAGAATCCCTTATCCCCTAACTTGATCTTATGCTCTATGTCAATGGCTCCTACCTCTGGAAGGAGGTTGGGACCTTCCAGCCTGGATATGCCATCACTGATCACATTTCATAGGCAAAATTATTCAGGAAATAGGAAAGGTAACACACACCAGCCAAAGATTCCACTGTCCTTCCCATCCTCAGTGATAAAGTTCTATACAAACAGCCAACAGCATCCTCAAGCTAAACTGGCTAAACGGTCTGAAAAAAGAACTTGCCATGGCCACAGATATTACCCATCACAGTGACTCTCAGATCCTTGCCCCTACCTTCACACAAATGATCCTCTTTGAATCATGATGGGAATACTCATGAGAATATCCTACTAATGCAAACTAGCAGAAGATTCCAAACTAAGTTCAACATCCTCAGAGATTGTCAAGGATTAACTAAGTACCCACAGCCCCACTATACTCCACAATTGAGGCTTCCTGTATCTTTAAACTCCCTCATCGGTCCTGACTTGATTCATAAGTGACAGATCTGGCATTTTGAAAAAACACCAACATCAGAAAACTAACCTTGAACCCAGAGGGAGGGGACCTTTTGTTGTTTCACTCATTGCTAACACTGCCAACAAATTACGGAGTGTTTGAACTTGGGTGCATGTCTTTTAGTTGAAAAAATACAAAATCTATTTAGATTCGAAGGCACTCTAACCAGAGACTCACACTGAGACTCTATGAAGAACCTCCAGGCCAGGCGCGGTGGCTCACGCCTGGGATTACAGAATCCCAGCACTTTGGGAGGCCGAGGCGGGCGGATCACGAGGTCAGAAGATCAAGACCATCCTGGCTAACATGGTGAAACTCCATCTCTACTAAAAATACAAGAAAAAATTAGCCAAGTGCTAATTGGCAGGTGCCTGTAATCCCAGCTACTCGGGAGGCTGAGGCAGGAGAACGGCGTGAACCCAGGAAGTGGAGCTTGCAGTGAGCTGCGATTGCGCCACTGCACTCCAGCCTTGGCAACAGAGTGAGACTCAGTCTCAAAAAAAAACCCAAAAAAACCAAAAAAAAAAAAAAAAAGAAAGAAAGAAAAGAAAAGAGAACCTCCAAACTTTGCAGCGAGCGGAGATTGCACCACTGCACTTCAGCCTGGGTGACAGAGCAAGACTTGTTCTCAAAAAAAGAAAAAAAGAAAGAAAGAAAGAAAAAAAAAGAATCTCTAAAAAGTAGCCAACAGCTGGAGATAGACATCCATCCCAAGAAGCATGGAGCAAGTAAATGATATGATGAAGAAGTCACCTTCTGCCAAAGATCATGGAACAAGATTCACTCAGATTCCCCTTCTTTGTCTCTGACTTGATTTTCGGGTCTACACATTCTCCTACTACTGCTGTGTCCTCTACAATGTCCCATCTTCATCCTAGCGACATGTCTTACTTGCAACACATGTACTCCATCTCCAGCCTCAACAGCCCTGTCATGATTTCCCTCTGTTTCCTCCTTACCTTACCCTATCTCGTGCTTTCCTCTCATGACCATAATTCCCTCGTTCTCTTAGCTGACAAAGTAACCATGAAATTAATGAAAGTAATTGCTGGATCTATGCCCATTCCCCACTCTATCCTAAAACTGGTATTCCCTTAATAATTGACTCCCTTATGCTTTAGATATGGCCTTGGCAGAAAACATTACAAATATGCAGCCATTTAGGTCTCCCTTTTAGAAAGATATTGGGCTATTTCTTAAAAGCCCTTGTGACTGGGAGCATGATGTGGTCTCTTTAACCTACGAAATGTGGTGTTTTACTAGAAATCAGTCTAATAAATACAGTCACCCCGTGGAACACAGTAAATGCTCCATGTCCTTGTGACAAGATGAAATCTATTTTCAAGAAACAGACATTCTTTGTAAGGGCCAAGCTCCCATTAAAGACAGCATTGTCTGCAACACCCATGCAATACCAATATCATAGGAAATTATTTTACCCAGGATCAATATTTTGGTGAACTGAAAGAGTGGGCAAAAAAATTGCTGGCTAAATGGTACCAAAGTACCCAGCCCCTTAGAAGATGATGCTTATAACTCTCTCTTTGGAGTCTATTCCAGGTTAGCTCCTCTAACCTCTGTCACAACCACTAGGGGCAATAACCAACACCACTATGCCCTCAAGGGACATTATTTAGTATGTGGTCCTAAAACCATACAAAGTACTGCCAGCCCACTGGGCTGGCTGCTGCAATGTGGCTTATGCTGTCCCTCAAATGGAAATGTACGAAAATTTCCCAGTGGAAAAATTAGAAACATGAGAGCTCTCACAATTGCTGAGCCTGAAACCTGTGAATGGATCATGGTGGATGACAAGCAGCCTTAAACAGGGCCTGGGGGAGCCGCTTGCTCAGGCCAGACTTACAGGGTGCTCTCTTCTTGATATTCTACCCTTTATCACCAGGTCAGCCAACTCCTATGCTGTAAGATATATCCGGAAAAGGACTAGTATCCAGAATCTAAAAGAAACTCCAACAAATTAGCAAGAAAAAAAAAAAAAAACCACATAATCCTACTAAAAAGTGGACAAATGACATGAATGGATATTTCACTAAAGAAGATATAGAAATGGCCAACAAATGTATGAACAAATGCTCAACATCACTAATCATCATGGAAATTCAAATTAAAATCACAATGAGATACCACCTAGTCAGAATTGTCTTACCCTAGCCAAAAGGTTAAAAACAAACAAACAACAAACAGAAACAGATGTTGGCACAGATGTGGTGAAAGAGAATCCTCATACACTGTTGGTGGGAATGTAAATTAGTACAACCTCTATGAAAAACACTGGAGATTTCTCAAGAAACTAAATGTAGATCTACTATTCAATCAGCAATCCCACTACTGGTATCTACCCAAGGAAAAGAAGTCATATATAAAAAACACTTACACATGGATGTTTATCACAGCACAATTCACAATTGCAGAGATACGGAATCAAGCTGAGTGCCTATCAATGGAGGAGTGGATAAGGAAAATGTGGTATATATAAAAAAAATGGAACACTACAGGCCGGGCCAGCCAGGTGGCTCACGCCTGTAATCCTAGCACTTGGGGAGGCTGAGGCGGGTGGATCATGAGGTCAGGTGTTCAATACCAGCCTGGCCAAGATGCTGAAACCCTCTCTCCACTAAAAATACAAAAATTAGCTGGGCGTGGTGGTGGGCACCTGTAATTCCAGCCACTTGGGAGGCTGAGGCAGAGAATTGTTGAACCCACAAGGCAGAGGTTGCAGTGAACTGAGATCGTACCACTGCACTGCACTCCAGCCTGGGCGACAGAGCAAGACACCATCTAAAAAAAAAAAACAAAAAAAGAAAAAGGAATACTACTTAGCCACACACGCACACAAATGTCTTTTGCAGCAACTTGGAACTGGGGGCCATTACCATAAGTGAGGTAACTCAGGAATGGAGAAACCAAATGCTGCATGTTCTTACATTTAAGTGGAAGCTAAGCTATGGGTACACAAAGGTATACAGAGGGGCATAATGGACATTGGAGGCTCAGAGAGGAGGGGAGAGGGATACAAAAAAATCACCTCTTGGGTACACTGTAAATTATTTGGTGACAGATACACTAATAGCCCAGACTTCCCCACTATATAATTTCTTCATACAACCAAAAACTATTTGTACCCCTAAAGCTATTGAAATAATGATTCAAAAAATAATTAGTAGAGTTTATCTCAAACTTAAAATAAGCTTTTGTTTCATAAACCCATGAGGTATTAGAGCTTCACAAAATGACTTTATGAAACTAGCTAGCCTTAGACTACGTACTGGGTTTTCAAGAAGGTGCTTGTGTGCTGGTGAGTTCCCAACGCTGTTCATTCATACATGATAAAGAGAAACGAATCAAGAAGTAGTGGCAGCACGTGCCTGAGAAGCAGCCAGCGTAGCTCACACCCCTCCAGAGAGGCTTAGTCTCTAAAGAGAAACTGGTTTCCCCAGCCAAATGGCTTAGGAGACTCTTTAAGAGACTTGGCTTTTTTTTTTTTTAACTTTCATTTTAAGGTCAGGGATACATGTGAAGGTTTGTTACAAAGGTAAACTCATGTCATGGAGTCTTGTTGTACAAGTTATTTAATCACCCAGGAATTAAGCCCAGTACCCAAAACTTATTGTTTCCACTCCTCTCCCACCTCCCACACTACGTGTTCAAGTAGACCCCAGTGTCTGCTGTTTCCGTCTTTATGTTAATACGTTCCCATCAATTAGCCTCCACTTGTAAGTAAGAACATACAGTATTTGGTTTTCTGTTTCTGCGTTAGTTTGCTGAGGATAATAGCCTCCAGCTCTAGCTATGTTCCTGCAAAAGACACGATCTCATTCTTTTTTATGGCTGCATGGTGCTCCATGGTGTATATGTACCACATTTTCTTTATCCAATCTGTCACTGGTGGGCATTTAGGCTGATTCCATGTCTTTGCTGTTGTGAATAGTGGTGCAATGAACATTTACATGTGTGTGTGTCTTTATGGTAGACTGATTTATATTCCTCTGGGTATATACCCAGTACTGGGATTGCTGGGTTAAATAGTAGTTCTGCTTTTAGCTCTTTGAGGAATTACCGTACTGCTTTCCACAATGGTTAAACTAATTTACATCCCACCAATATGTCTAAGTGTTCCTTTTTTTTCTGCATTCTCAATAGCATCTGTTATTTTTTGACTTTTTAAGAATAGCCTTTCTGACTGGTATGAGACGGTACGTCACCATGGTTTTAATGCGCATTTCTCAAATGATCAGTGATAGATATTGAACTTTTTCTCATATGCTTGTTGGACTCATGTATGTCTTCCTTTGAAAAGTGTCTGTTCATGTTCTTTGCTCACTTGTTAATGGAGTTGTTTTTCTCCTGTAAATTTGTTTAAGTTCCTTACAAATGCTGGATATTACACCTTTGTCAGATGCAGTTTGCAAATATTTTCTCCCATTCTGTAGGTTGTCTGTTTACTCTGTCCACAGTCTCTTTTGTTGTACAGAAGCTCTTAAGTAAATTAGATGCCCCTTGTCATTGTTTGCTTTCATTGCAATTACTTTTGGTGTCTTTGTCATGAAATCTTTGCCTATTCCTACGTCCAGGATGGTATTGTCTGCTTTGTCTTCATGGCTTTTCATAGTTCTGGGTTTTACACTATGTCTTTAATCCATCTTGAGTTGATTTTTGTATGTGGTGTAAGTAAGGGTGGTGTAAGGAAGGGTGGACGCTTCAGTTTTCTGTATATGGCTAACCAGTTATCCCAGCACCATTTATCAGACAGGGAATTGTTTCCCCATTGCTTGTTTTTGTCAGCTTTGTTGAAGATCAGGTGGTCATAGGTGTGCAGCTTTATTTCTGGGCTCTTGATTCTGTTCTGCTGGTTTATGTGCCTGTTTTTGTACCAGTACCATGTTGTTTTTGTTCCTGTAGCCCTGTAATATAGTTTGAAGTTGGGTGACATAATGCCTCCAGCTTTGTTCTCTTTACTTAGGATTGCCTTGGCTATTCAGGCCTTTTTTTTTTTCTGGTTCTACATTAATTTTAAGATAGCTTTTCTAGTTTTGTGAAGAATGTTGTTGGCATTTGATATGAATAGCATGGAATCTGCAAATTGCTTTGGGCATTCTGACCATTTTAATAATGTTGATTTTTCCTATCCATGAGCCTGGGATTTTTTTTTTTTTTCATTTGTTTGTGTCATCTCTGATGACATGATTTTTTCATTTGTTTGTGTCATCTTTGAGCAGTGTTTTGTAATTCTCATTGCAGAGAATTCCACACCTCCCTGGTTAGCTGTATTCCTAGGTATTTTATCCTTTTTGTGGCTATTGTGAGTGGGATTGCTTTTCTGGTTTGGCTCTTGGTTTGGCTGCTATTGGTGTATAGGAATGCTAGTGACTTTTGTACATTGGTTTTGTATCCTGAGACTTTGCTAAAGTTGTTTGTCAGCTAAAGGAGCTTTTGGGCTGAAGGTATGAGGTTTCTGAATATAACATCATGTCATCTGCAGAGATAGTTTGACTTCTCTTCCTATTTGGATGCTCTTTATTTCTTTCTCTTTCATGATTGCTCTGGCTAGGACTTTCACTACTATTTTGAATAGGAGTGGTGAGAGAGGGCAGCCTTGTCTTGTGCCAGTTTTCAAGGGCAAAAAGCTTCTAGCTTTTGCCCATTCAATGTGATATTTGCTGTGGATGTGTCATAGATGTCTCTTATTATTTTGAGGTATGTTCCTTCAATACCTACTTTATTGAGAGTTTTTAACATGAAAGAGTGTTAAATTTTTATCAAAAGCACCTTTTCTGCATTGATTGAGATAATCATGTGTTTTTTGTCTTTAGTTCTGTTTATGTGATGAATTACTTTTATTTATTTGCATATGTGGAACCAACCTTGCATCCCAGGAATGAAGCCTTTTTGATCATGGTGGATTAGATTTTGATGTGCTGCTGGATTTGGTTTGCAAGTATTTTGCTGAGGATTTTTGCATTGATGTTCATCAAGGATATTGGCCTGAAGTTTTCTTTTTTCTTGTTGTGGCTCTGCCAGGTTTTAGTATCAGGATGATGGTGGCCTCATAAAATGTGCTGAAGAGGAGTCACTCCTCCTCAATTTTTTTTGTGTACTTTCTATAGGAATGGCACCAGTTCTTTGTACATCTGGTAGAATTCAGCTATGAATCCATCAGGTCCTGGGCTTGTTTTGGTTGGTAGGCTATTTTTTACTGATTCAACTTGGGAGCTTGTTGCTGGTCTGTTCAGGAAGTCAATTTCTTCCTGGCTTAGTCTCGGGTGGGTGTATGTGTCCAGGAATTTATCCATTTTTTCAAGGTTTTCTAGTTTGCATGCATAGAGTGCAGTCAGCGTTAACATTCCGTTCATTCTTCTCTTTTTTTTTTTTTGAGACAGTCTTGCTTTGTCACCCAGGCTGGAGTACAGTGGCACCATCTTGTCTCACTGCAACCTCTGCCTCCTGGGTTCAAGCAATTCTTGTGCCTCAGCCTCCTGAGTAGTTGGAACTACAGGTGTGCGCCACCATGCCCAGCTAATTTTTGTATTTTTAGTAGAGAGGGTTTCACCACGTTTGTCAGGGTGCTCTCGAACTCCTGGCCTCAAGTGATCTACCGGCTTCAGTCTCCCAAAGTGCTGGGATTACAGTTATGAGCCACCACACCAGGCCTCAAAATTTTAAGTTGTGTTTATTTGGACCTTCTCTCTTTTTCCTTTATTAGTCTAGGTGGTGGCCTATCTTACTACTTTTTTCAAAAAACCAATTCCTGTATTCACCAATCTTTTGAATTACTTTTGTGTCTTGATTTTCTTCTGGTCAGCTCCGATTTTGGTTATGATTTGTCTTTTGCTAGCTTTGGGGTTGATTTGTTATTGCTTCTCTAATTGTTTTAGTGGTGATATTAGGTTGTTAATTTGAGATCTTTCTAACTTTTTGAGATCTTTCTAACTTTTTGATGTGGGCAGGTAGTGCTATAAATTTCCCTCTTATCATTGCCTTACTTGGGTCCCAGAGATTCTGGTGTTGTCTTTGTTCACATTATTTTCAGATAACTCCTTGATCTCTGCCTTAATTTCATTATTTACCCAAAAGTCATTCAGAAGCATGTTGTTTAGTTTCCATGTAATTGTATGGTTTTGAGTGATTTTCTTAGTCTCAACTTCTATTTTTACTGCCCTGTCGTCCAAGAGTGTTTGGTAAGAATTCGGTTCTTTTACATTTGCTAAGTATTGTTTTATGTCCAATTATGTGGTTGATTTTAGAGTATGTGCCTTGTGGTGACGAGAAGAATGTATATTCTGTTGTTTTGGGGTGGAGAGTTCTGTAGATATCAATCAGATACATTTGGTCTAATGTTGAGCTCAGGTTCTGAATATGTTTTTTAATTTTCTTCCTCGATGATCTGCCTGATAACGGTTAGTGGAGTGTTGAAATCTCCCACTGTTATTGTGTGGGATTCTGTGTCTCTTTGTAGGTCTCTAAGAACTTGCTTTATGAATCTGGGTGCTCCTGTGTTAGGTGCATATATATTTAGGATAGTTAGATCTTCTTGCTGAATTGAACCCTTTACCATTATGTAATGCTCTCCTTTGTCTTTTTGATCTTGGACTTGGCTTCTTAAAAACAACCTTAATGGCAATATTCTTTGTCTCTTAAGTTCTTAAGTGCACTCCTATTCTTTTTTTTATTTTTATTTTTTGTTGTTTTTGTTTAGATAGAGTCTCACTTTGTAGCCGGGCTGGAGTGCAGTGGCACTATCTCTGCTCACTGCAACCACCCCCTCCCAGTTCAAGCAATTCTCTTGCCTCAGCCTCCTGAGTAGCTGGGACTACAAGTGTGCGCCACCACGCCCAGCTGATTTTTGTATTTTAGTAGGGACAAGGTTTCACTGTGTTGGCCAAGATGGTCTCGATCTCTTGATCTCGTGATCTGCCTGCCTCGGCCTCTCAAAGTGTTGGGATTACAGGCGTGACCCACCACGCGCATCTCTATTCTTAGGAGACAATCATGCCACCATCGATAATATGCCAAACCTCCTTGATTGCTGCATTTATCACCTTGACTCCTCCTGAATTGCACAGTGGTGATAAACAATGGCTGATCGTTTTTCTTTTGAGGACTTTGGAGTGCAACAACATTTATTTTGTGAGAAAGAAATTCATTCTTTCTCTTGAACACAAGGAGGGACTGAACTTCCCTGAAGCGAAAAGGATTTGCCTATAAACATTGTGTTAAGAGACTTGACCAAACATTAGCCTGGCTTCTACTTGGAGTAGTTAACCCCAGGCTGTGTGCTGAGTCTTTGCTCAAGAAAATACAACTAAGCTCAACTCCAAGTAAGACAAAGGAGTCTGAGGTTTTTGAAAAGAGAACAAATAGGAAATAAAAAGAAACTATGGAAAAGTAAAAAGAGGAGAATTTAAAAAGTGACTGAGGACTATGTGAAAATGGAAATTATAAAAGGGGATAGTAGAGAATTACTAAAAATGATGAAGTCTCTCCCTCCTACTGAAATAGTCTGAATAAAATAGGTCTCATTGCCTTTAGCAAGTACCCAGCACTGCTGTTTTCCTTTGACAATTTCTAGGGTTGCCTTAGAGGAAGTGGGATGAAAGCGCATTAGAAGGCACAGGCCAAAAGATCAGAACTCTTGGACTCTCAGTCCCAAATTCTATTAGTAGAGCTCCTTTTTCATATTCTTCATAGACTGGGCGCTTTGCTGAGAGTTTGTTGGGCTGAATAAAGGAAAAACAACAGACTTCTGAAGTTAGTCACATCTGTCCTTGACTCAATTATACAAACATGAGGATTCTCAAAGTTACGACCTTTTTTCTAGAAATACTTTATTTTCAGGAAGTATTTATTTAGAGTTGATGACTTCAATATTAACCTCAAGGCAAGGAAATGAGTGAAATGACCTCCTAATGTCTTTCCCATGAATCTATAACTTGGTGGTCAGCTTCTTCCCAAGTTATTTTTCTTCTGGCACCTCAGTGATTTTATTAGTTTCACCCCAACTACTCCCAGCAGGGGAAGTCAGTGATCTGAAAGGCACCAGGCTGGAGTTCTCTTGCATAAAGATCATTCTTCAAAGCAGTTCCTTCCTAGAAATTTGTTATGTTTATCTTTGCCAATCATCTATGATTAGTGTAGTAATTATTCTGTTTTTGCTATCTTTTAGTTTTGATGCTCACTGAAAGCTTAACTTATCAATGATTAAAGCATGTGTTTCTGCTTTGATTCAGCATCTTCTTAGTGTGAGCATAGTGGTATAATTCTCTTGAATCAGTGCTGGGATTTATTTGATTATGAAAATGTATTTGTATTCAAGTATTTTAAACACACTTTTAATATTAAGTACATTTAATATTACATGTACTGTTAACTTGAAGTGTAACTAATATGAACAAATTTTGAAGTACATGAAAATAACTTTTAATCCTGTAAGCATGAGTATTAAATTTATTTCTTTTCACAATATTAAAAGCACATGTGATATTTTGAAAGACTTAAAGGTGGGGACAAGAGGTTATTTAAACCTACGTTTGGAGGCAACTTTTATGGCTTAAACTACAAAGAATTATCCTTTTTATATATTAAATGATTGTATAGTTTTTTTAATACTCTTTTGATATGAGTGTGAAATTTTTAAAGAAAATAGCAAACATCACTAACAATCATTACAATTCTAATAGCTAACTGTTCTGAGCCATTACTTGGCACCATGCACTGTTTAAAATGCCTCACTTGACCGGGCACGGTGGCTCATGCCTATAATCCCAGCACTTTGGTAGGCCGAGGCGGGCAGATAATGAGGTCAAGAGATCAAGACCATCCTGGACAACATGGTGAAACTCCGTCTCTACTAAAAATACAAAATTATCCAGGTGTGGTGGTGTGTGCCTGTAATCCCAGCTACTCAGGAGGCTGAGGCAGGAGAATCGCAAGAAACAGGGAGGCAGAGGTTGCAGTGAGCTGAGATCACGCCACAGCCCTCCAGCCTGGTGACAGAGCAAGATTCCATTTCAAAACAAACAAACAAACAAAATGCCTCACTTATCTCACTCATGTAATCATGACAATAACATTAATTGTATTATCCCTATATGACATTTGACAGGTGACAAAAATATGCAGAGAGGGATTAATTAAACTGCATAACATTACTCAGAGAATGCATTCTTTTTATTACATAGGTTTTTTTGTGTTACAGTACTACATACACAGAGGTCTTTCATTGGAAATAACTTATAGGAATAATTGTAGGTCTCTGCACTTTCTTCAGCTCTTGGTTTAGGTCTCAAATTGTGAGTGATTTCTCTCTTTAGTGAAGTTGCAGTGCAATTCAATAACATAGCAGAAAACACAGAAAATTTATGTATTTATTAGCCAGAAATGCACTTACATGTTGTATTAGCCCATTCTCATGCTGCTATGAAGAAATATCCAAGACTGGGTAATTTATAAAGGAAAGAGGTTTAATTGATTCACAGTTCTGTATGGCTAGGGAAGCCTCAGGAAACTTACAATCATGGCAGAGGGCACCTCTTCACAGCGGGGCAGCAGAAAGAATGAGTTTTAAGCAAAGGGGAAGCCCCTTGTAAAACAATCAGATCTCATGAGAACTCACTCACCATCAATGAGAACAGCATGGGGACAACTACCCCATGAATCAATTATGTCCACCCAATCCTGCCCTTTACACATGGGGATTATGGGAACTGCAATTCAAGATGAGATTTGGGTGGGGACACAGCCAAACCATATCATTCTGCCCCGCCCCCCGCCCCAAGTCTCATGTCCTCACACTTCAAAACACAATCATACTTTTCCAACCGTCCCCCAAAGTCTTAGCTCATTACAGCATTAACCCAAATGTCCAAGTCCAAAGTTTCATCTGAGACAAGACAAGTCCCTTCCACCTATGAGCCTGTAAAATCACAAGCAAGTTAGTTACTTCCTAGATACAACGGAGGCACAGGCATTGGGTAAATACACCCATTCCAAATGGGAGAAATTGGCCAAAACAAAGGGGTTATGGACCCTATGCAAGTCCGAAATCCAATAGGGCAGTCATTAAACCTTAAAGTTCCAAAATAATCTCCTTTGATTCCAAGACTCACATCCAGGCCACACCGATGCAAGAAGTAGGCTCCCAGGGCCATAGGCAGCTCCACCCCTGTGGCTTTGCATGGTACAGCCCCCCTCCTGGCTGCTTTCATGGGCTGGCATTGAGTGTCTGTGGCTTTTCCAGGGGCACAATGAAAGTTGTCAGTGGATCTACCGTTCTGGTCTGGAGGACAGTGGCCCTCTTCTCACAGCTCCACTAGGTAGTACCCCACTGAGGACTCTGTGTGGGGACTCTAACCCCACATTTCCCGTCTGCACTGTCCTAGCAGAGGTTCTCCATGAGGGCTTTGCCCCTGCAACAAACTTCTGCTTGGGTATCCAGGCATTTCCATACATCCTCTGAAATCCAAGTGAAGGTTCCTGAACCTCAGTTCTTGACTTCTGTGAACCCACAGGCTCAACACCACGTGGAACCCTCCAAGGCTTGGAGCTTGGACCCTCTGAAGCAATGGCCTGAGCTGTACCTTGGTCCCTTTTAGCTGTTGCTGGAGCTGAAGCAGCTGGGAGGCAGGGCACCATGTCTTGAGGCTGCACAGAACAGGGGGATCCTGGGCCCAGCTCATGAAACCATTTTTCCTTCCTAGGTTTCCAGGCCTGTGATGGGAGGGGCTGCCAAGAAGGTCTCTGACATGCCCTGGAGCCATTTCCCTCATTGTCTTGGTAATTAATATTCCACTCCTTGTTACACAAATTTCTGCAGCTGGCTTGAATTTCTTCCAAGAAATTGGGTTTTTCTTTTCTATCGCCTTGTCAGGCTGCAAATTTTCCAAACTTTTATGCACTGCTTCCTCTTGAACATTTTGCTACTTAGAAATTTCTTCCATGAGATACCCTAAATTATCTCTCTCAAGTTCAAAGTTCCACAGCTCTCCAGGGCAGGGGCAAAGTACTGCCAACCTCTTTGCTAAAGCATAGCAAGAATCACCTTTATCCCAATTCCCAACAAGTTCCTCATCTCTATCCAGGACCATCTCAGCCTGGACTTCATTTTCCGTGTCACTATCAACATTTTGGTAGAAGCCATTGAAGTCTCTAGAAAGTCCCAAACTTTCCCACATCTTCTTGTCTTCCAAACCCTCCAAGTCTCTAGGAAGTTCCACACTTTCCCACATTCTTCTGTCTTCTTTCTTTTTTTGAGACAGAGTTTTGCTCTTGTTGCCCAGGCTAGAAGGCAGTGGTGCCATCTTGGTGTTCAAGTGTTCAAGCCATTCTCCTGCCTCAGCCTCCCAAGTAGCTGGGACTACAGGCATGTAATCCTGCCTGTAATCCATGAGGCACCATGATGCCCAGCTAATTTTGTATTTTTAGTAGAGATGGGGTTTCAACATGTTGGCCAGGCTGGTCTCAAACTCCTGACCTCAGGTCACCCACCTGCCTCAGTCTCCCAAAGTGCTGGGATTACAGGGATAAGCCACCACACCCAACCTTTATTGTCTTCTTCTGAACCCTCCAAACTATTCCAACCTCTGCCTGTTGCCCAGTTCCAAAGTCACTTCCGCATGTTAGGGTATCCTTATAACAGCACCCTACGTTTGTGGTACCAATTTACTGTATTAGTCTGTTTTCATGCTGTTATGAAGAGCTACTCAAGACTGGGCAATTTATAAAGAAAAGAAGTTTAATTGACTCATAGTTTCACATGGCTGGGGATGCCTCAGGAAACTTACAATCATGACTGAAGGCACCTCTTCACAGTGTGGCAGCAGAAACAATGAGTTTTGAGTGAAGGAAGAAGCCCCTTATAAAACCATAAAACCATCAGATCTTGTGAGAACTCACTATCGTGAGAACAGCATGGGGAAAACCACCCCTATGATTCAATTATGTCCACCTGGTCCCGCCCGTAACACATGAGGATTATGGAAGTTACAAGATTACACATTAATCTTAAGTTACACATTAATAAATGTGTAATGAAACATCCCCATTTTTTAAATTTGAGCTCATTTCAATAGATATGGAAATAATAGAAAATGCCTCTGATGTCAAATTCCTGGGAAGTATAGGCAAAAAAATACCAGATCTTTAAAGGTATTTGAATAAGTAAATGTTGCAGCCAAACCATATCACTTGTTAAAAATGCACATGTTAACCATTGAATCAAAACCATGTAGAAGCTTAGATAATTCAATTTCAATCAGATTATTCCTTTTATTCTTTAAATGATAGAGAATATTATAGCCATCGGCTTGTGGTGACAGTTTTTCCCTTAAATAAATGAAAAGATGAATTTATTTTTCTCAAAGAATTCTGTACCATTATTGGAATAAAAGATCATCAGTTGTAACAGAGAACAGCCAAAAAGCCTGAAATAACATTGCTGTTAAGAATTAGCTATTACAAAATCGCCCCGAGAAATCTCAGTGCTCCACGAACTTCACATCATCGAAGGCCATAATTATTATAAACATTGACCTCTATTAATTCAGAGATCACTATCATCATTACTCTCAAGTATCCAAGAGTCATGCATAATCCCAGAACATCACGTACCTAATCAGGAATGGAGAAGTAATGTCCTTTTGAATTTTATACCTCTGGTGCTGCCCATAAAAATCTTAGGATTTTGAGCTCTTTGAGGGTCATGATTTTTACCTTTATTCTCTTTGTGTCCACAAACATCTAAGATACCAGTAATGCTATTAACTAATTTGCTGACAAAGAGGAAATTGAATAAAATTTAAATATACTCTGAAAATATGATCTTTGGAATATACTAATTTTTCAGTGACTCATTCTGCACAATTTTAAATCTTTTTCATAGTAACTTCAGTTTGCCTGACTTTAAATGGGAAAACTCACATTTTAAATGTATAACGAAACATCCTCATTTTTTATTTGAGTTCATTTCAATAGATATGAAAATAATAGAAAATACCCCTGATGTCAAATTCCTGGGAAGTACAAGCAAAAAAACCCAGATTTTTAAAGGTATTTGAATAAGTAAATGTTGCAGTCATCTATACTTTATAAGTTAGCTATGATACAAAAAACAATGCATGACAGTTGCTTGTCAATTTTGTGATTTATTCAGAAATATACATCTCTGCATACACTTACAGTTTTATACAGTCATGCAAAATGTCAAAAGCACTGATGTTACTCAAAGGAAACGTTAAGGAGCTAAGACTCACTCCAAGGTCCTTCAAAAACCTGGCCAATCCTGTGAGTGTCGCGTGGCCTTCACGTTGCAGCCTGCACCCTGACAGGCCCTGTGAGAGCCATCCCACTTCATGGAATGTGAGTCAGTAGCTCAGAGAAGGACAAGGACATCTGCAAAATTGGCTTGAAATACTCAACTTTTCAAAATTTTATATTTTTATACATATAAATATATATTCTTAGAATGTATTTTTGTTTTTTTATCTGAACAGAAGTGCAGTAATTCTTTAAAAATATTTCTAAACAGGCCTGGCTCCGTGGCTCACACCTGTAATCCCAGCAACTTTGGGAGGCCGAGGCGGGCAGATCACGAGGTCAGGAGATCAAGACCATCCTGTCTAACACAGTGAAACCCCATCTCTACTAAAAATACAAAACTAAAATTAGCCAGACGTGGTAGCGGGCACCTGTAGTCCCAGTTACTCGAGAGGCTGAGGCAGGAGAATGGCGTGAACCCGGGAGGCGGAACTTTTAGTGAGCCGAGATCCCGCCACTGCACTCCAGCCTGGGTGACAGAGAGAGACTCTGTCTCAAAAAAGAAAGAAAAAAAATTCTGAACAAATGATGATGAAAATAAGAAACTGAATACAATTGCAAACAATGAATTTAATCATTAGTTTCTTCTACTTTATACTATATGTGAATTTGGTCTAGAAAATACAACATAAAAGGATATAAGTAAAAACCAAACGTTGAGCATTGCTAAAGTAAAAATGTTGAATGGAATGCTTTATTATATATGTATGTATGTATGTATGTATGTATTTATTGAGACATGGTTTCACCCTGTTGCCCAGGCTGGAGTGCAGTGGCAAGACCATGGCTCACTGTAGCCTTGAAATTTCAAGCTTAGACTAGCCTCTGACCTCAGCCTCCTGAGTAGCTGGAACTACAGGTGTGTGCCACTATGCCTAGCTAATTAAAAAAAAATTTTTTTTTTTTTGTAGAAACAGACTCTCACTCTGTTGCCAGGGCTGGTCTCAAACTCCTGGGCTTAAGGGAGCCTCCTGTCTTCGTCTCCCGAAGTACTGGGATTACAGGTGTGAGTCATCACGTGTGGCCTAAATGATATATTTTAATTATGTACCTAGCACATGAATTTCAAAGTTTTCACTCTCCAGGAATTTTCATAAGGTCAGTTTAATTATTAATTGTACATTTTATAATTATAGAATTAATGCATAAATACAGTAAAACAAAACAAAATGTGAAACTACAAAATTGTGTGAAATAAAAAAAGAATATTTCTTCTTCTCTGTCTCTATACATTTTCCATCTTTACCATGTTCAACATATCTTTATTACTATTATTATGAAAAATTTAAAGCATATACAAAAGGAAATAAATAGCATCATGAATGAATAGTATAATTAACTCATTGACCTAATACCCTGCTTCAGTTTCGGACAGTCTTTTTTTTTTTTTTTTTTTTGACAGAGTCTCACTCTGTCGCCCAGGCTGGAGTGCAGTGGCCGGATCTCGGCTCACTGCAAGCTCCGCCTCCCGGGTTTACGCCATTCTCCTGCCTCAGCCTCCCGAGTAGCTGGGACTACAGGCGCCGCCACCTCGCCCGGCTAGTTTTTTGTATTTTTTAGTAGAGACGGGGTTTCACCGTGTTAGCCAGGATGGTCTCGATCTCCTGACCTCGTGATCCGCCCGTCTCGGCCTCCCAAAGTGCTGGGATTACAGGATTGAGCCACCGCGCCCGGCTGAATTACTTACTTTTAACCAAAATCCAGTCACTGTGCAAATTTCCCTGATTGTCTTATTTTGTTTTTTTAAAGATAGAGCCTCGCCCTGTCACCCAGGCTGGAGTGCAGTGGCACGATCTCTGCTCACTGCAACCTCTGCCTCCTGGGTTCAAGTGATTCTCCTGCCTCAGCCTCCCAAGTAGCTGGGATTACAGGCACGTACCACCACGCCTGGTTAATTTTTTGTATTTTTAGTAGAGATGGGGTTTCACCATATTGGCATGTTGGCCAGGCTTGTTGGCCAGGCTTGATCTCCTGACCTCAAGTGATCCACCTGCCTCGGCCTCCCAAAGTATTAGGATTACAGGTGTGAGCCACGGTGCCTGGCCAGTCTTACATATTTTTTCACACCATTTTTCTTTTTTTAAAAAAAGCTGAATCCTTGTATGGATATTACAATGGATTACAGAGTCTCTAAAGCATTCTTCATTCTTATTCTTCCCCTTCCATCTTTTTTTCCATTCTATTTGTTAAAGAAACCAGGACAGAATCCGCAGTGTAGATTTTTATGATTGTGTCGTCACTCTGGTGTCATTTAACACGCTACTCTGACCCCAGTATTTTCTGTGAAACCCAGAGGTTAGGGGTGTTGGGTAGATTTGTTTGCTTCTGGGTTTGTGTTTCCAACACTCAGACTCAGGACCTGGTAACAATCCCCTACAGCAGTTCGGAACTATTTGCTTGATTTTGACTGAACACCAGAGGGCAGTGCAGGTGGACACGAAGAGCATCGCTGTCAACACACAGAGGCGTGTGGGCACAGGGATCCTGCACTGCCAGGGGAAGCTCCCTTCTCTGCTCCCAAGCAATCTCTTTCTCTCCTCCGAAGCACAGCCACATACTCTAGGTCCTAATCTCTGGGGTGCACTAACGACCAAGAAGTGCATGAGCACCAAATGTGAGAGGGCAGGAGTCTGGAAACCCAGCACAGGAGTCTTCTCAGAACCTTAGGACATTCCTATTGTTGTGGGAGTAGGAGAAGAATGACTAGTTAAGGAAATAAATATATAGTGTCCAATGTAAGTGCCATGGGGAAGAATAAAGCAGGGAAGGGCAAGAAGATGCCAAGGGTGGACAAAGAAGCTCTCATTGATAAAGAGACATTAGAGCACACATCTGAAGGTGGCGAGACAGTCGGCCTCTCAGATATCTGGAGCAAGCTGGTTGCAGTAAGAGGAAAGAGCAGGTGCAAAGGCCCTGGGGCAGGAGCATGCCAGTTGTGTTTGAGGGGGACAGCAAGCTGTCATAACCGGAACAGAGAGAGAAGGGGGAAGATGGTAGTGAACGAAATCTGAAAAGGAGCAGATTATGCATGATTTTTAGGCCGTTATAAGGACTTTGGCTTTTACTCCTGTGAATCAGAAAGCTACGTGACTGGGGTGAGGTAGTGCTTTACTAAGAGGAGCGATGCTCTATGACAATTTTTAAAGGATCACTCTGGTTGCTGAGTTACAAATACATAGAATGTGTCAGCTGGGAGATCAATGGGGAGGTGATTGCAATCATCTGGGGTGGCTGCTGCAATCTATCTTAGAAACTTGCATGGTTCATGCTTTTTATTTTAGGCAAGTTCATTAGCATTTGCTTTTCAGATACTTAATGAACCTTTCAGTCTATTTAGAGAATAAAGCATGTGCCTAAATGATCAGCACACAGTATTAGAAAATGGAAAGCCACGAGTATAATAACAGAGGCGCCCTCAGGGGCAAAGTAAGATCAGGAGAGGAAGCGACTGCAGCCAGCTTGGCAGGTGAGAATGGCATACGACAGGCTTTCCTTGAGGTGGTCACAAATACAGTTTTATCAGTTTTCCTTGTGATGATCACAAACACAGTCTTATCAGTTTCCAGAAATAAAACCTTACAAATTTTCACTAATAAAATGCTGCAACATATCCTATACCATATGCCAATTTAAAATAGGTTTTACTCCAATGAGTTAGGTTATCTGTAAATAACACATAGTCAAATCCCGTATGTATGTGTAGCAAATATTTTCTCAGTGTCCTGTTGTTTTTAATCCAGCGTGTTCCACCAGCCTGGCCTAGGCTAGGGCTGGCACCTAGAGAGTCATTAGGGGAAGTGTGTGTTTGTTTTGGGGAGTGTGTAGTGTGTGTGTGTAAGACTCATTGGCTTTACTCCAGGCCCCTGCTATCAAAATTTCTGGAGGCGGGAATCAAGTGTGACACTGATTTGGAAACCACCGATACAGTTCACAGTCTTCTAATCCAATCTATAACAGCTGCCTTCATGACAAACTGAATGTTGAAAGCTGTGGAAGGTGCCAGTAAGTAAAAATAGAGGTGGAGGGAAAGCCATTTCAGACAAAGGGCATAGAGCACTAAAAACCATAGGAGTCAGACCGGATTGGTTTTGCAGTGACTTCTGATGGCTTTTGCAAGTGTTCAATGACTGGATTTGCCTGGAGTGTGGGGTTCAGGGTCCTTGGAGGAGAGTAGTAAGAAATAAGGTTTTGGAGCGTGTGAAATTAGATTGTGGAGGGCCTCACATGTTAAGCAAAGGACACTAAAGTTTATTTTCTAGGTAACAGGGAGCCAATCAAAATTTTTTAAATGAATGATGACACCGCAGAACTATGGTTGAAGAACTCCACACATCTGAGTCATGTGTAATAAAAGCTGTTGTGTCATGAGTCCAGAGATGTGAAAGCTTTCTGCAGTCATTCAGGAGAGAGGGGGTTGGGTACTTAAATAGCAATAGGCCACTGGGATGTGTAGGTTGGAATGAATGTGAGAGACAGAAGACATGACCAGCAGAAGAGAAAGGACAAGGTCAAAGGTGGCACTGGGGTTTTAATACAGGAAATTGGGAGGATGAACCAGCAGCCTTAGCAAGACACAGGAGGAAAAAGAGATTTAGGAAAAATGTAGTGTTGGTCAGCCAGATTTCAGGATGCCAATGCCATAGCCAACTATAACCAATGGAAGATGATTTAACACAGTTGTAAGTTATCTTGAAGCCAATGGTCTGTTTAGATGGGAAACAGTCTTTCTTTTATTTATTCTTTTTTTTTTTCTGAGACGGAGTCTTGCTCTGTCGCCCAGGCTGGAGTGCAGTGGCACAATCTCAGCTCAATGCAAGCTCCGCCTCCCAGGTTCCCGCCATTCTCCTGCCTCAGCCTCTCGAGTAGCTGGGACTACAGGCGTCAGCCACCACACCTGGCTAATTTTTTGTATTTTTAGTAGAGACGGGGTTTCACCATGTTAGCCAAGATGGTCTCGATCTCCTGACCTCCTGATCCGTCCACCTCAGCTTCCCAAAGTGCCAGGATTACAGGTGTGAGCCACCTTGCACAGCCCAGGAAATAGTCTTTCATTTTCAAATTTAAAACTTTATTCTTAAAATTTATACATTTAATCCAGAATACTCTATGAATATATATTGAATAAATGTGTTCCTTTTTAAATTTATATTTGATTTGTGGTGTCCCATTTAACTATAGCTTTCTGAAGAAATCTCAGTTCTTTATGCAAATTGTATCATAATAGTCAAGAATTTAAGATTACTTTTGTGTTCAAGGTCCTATCTCCAATTATCCTCTTGTTTAACATGATTGCCTTTTGACCTACTTTCCATCTTAACTTTAACATTATATTTTTAAATTACCCTGAATCGAATTTCAATTTAAGAAACTCCAAAAAGAACAAAAATTGGAAACAGCCTATGACATTTTAGGAAATCAAGAAATGTATTGAATTGTAGCACCCGGTTTCATACTCCACAAGAGAAAACTAAAGCAAAGCCTGATCAAGACGTTCCTTTAATACAACTCAATCACCTTTGAGCCTTTATTCTTTACCAGTCTCTCTGTTCTCTGTGCCTATTTTCTACTCTCCCTGAGCAGAAATTTAAGTGTCACATTTTGCCAAGGCCTCCATTACGTGAGTAATGAGTGCTTACATATATTGATATCCCCTGTTTTTCTGTTGGTCGAGTTTCCAGGAACATTTACTCTTTGGGGAGGAGTAAAGACTCATGTAAAGGTCATGTCATGTCTCTTCATCTTCCATCCTTCAGAGATTACTGGTGGCCAGAACACCTATGTGGGAGAGTGGGTATGGGAAGTGGGGTGTGTGGATAAAGAAACTCTGTTCCGGAGAAGCTCCCAAGGATCTGTGAGTCAGAAAAGTCACCTACCTCTAGGGTTGCACAAATCTAGCACCTTTTATGAAAACTGCATTCATCCAGAATGTGAAAAGGAAAAAAGGATGGCTGAGAACTTTTAAAATTCAGCAACAGACACCTGCCCACAAATCAAAGAAGCTCAGAGAACACCAGATCCTACTTTCCTACTGTCATAAATCAGGTAGTTATTTTAATAAAATAAAAAGATAGAAAATAACATTGAACATGAAAGACGCTTTATGCCAAAAGGACCTAACAGACACATACAGAAACTTCCCCCAACAGCAGCAGAATACACATTATTCTCAGGGACACATAGAACTTTCTGCAGGATAGACAACAGGTTAGACCACAAGACAAGTCGTTGCAAATTTAATATTAGAATCATATCAAGTACCTTTTCAGACAATGATATGACCAATCAGTCTAATGATATGACACTAGAAACCAACAATAGAAGGAATTCTGGAAAATGTACAGATATGTGGAAACTAAGCAGCATGGCGCTGAACAACGAATAGGTCAATGAAGAAATTAAAATTAAAAGAATTAAGCAACATGTTTAAGTCAATGAAGAAATTAAACTAGAAATGTAAAAATACCTTGAGAAAAAAATGGAAACACAACATACCGAAACTTATGAGATGCAGCGAAAGCATTTCTAAAAGGAAAGTTTATAGCAGTAAACATCAACAGCAAAAAGAAGAAAGATCTCAAATAAATAACTTAGTATTATGCCTCAAGGAAATAGAAAAAAGAGAACAAATTCTTCCAATGTTAGCAGAAGGGAATAAAATAATAAAGATCGAGCAAAAATAAGTGAAATGAAAACTAGAAAATGACACAAAAGAAGAACAAAATTAAGTTTCTTAAAATATAAAACCAATAAACTTTTAGCTAGACTAAGAAAAAAGGAGAGAAGACTCAAATAAATAAAATTAGAAATGAGAAAGGACACATTATAACTGATACCACAAAATACAAAGGATCATAAGAGACTATTACAATTATATGCCTTTATAAAAATTTTTTAATTGGCAACAACATTGGAAAATGTTATGCTAAAAGAAATAAGTCAGGCTGCATGTTCTCACTTATATACGGAACCTAAAATAATCAAACTGAAAGAAGCAAAGAGTAGAATGGTCGTTAGCAGAGGTTGGAGGTGTAGGGCGGAATGGGTAGATGGTGGTCAAAGGGTACAAAGCCTCATTTGTACAAGAGGAATAGTAAGGTTTTTTTTTCTTTGAGGTATATTGCAAAACTTGGTGAAAATAGTACATAGTAAAGTATTCTACATTTTAAAATCACTAAGAGAGTAAATTTCAAATGCATTCCCCATTAAAAATGGGGAATTAAAATGACAAGTATTTGAGGTGGTGGATGTTAATTAGCTTGATATAATTATTCCAAATTATATTCATAAATTATACCATCACTTTGTACTCCATAAATATACACAACTATGATTTGTCAATTTACAATTTAAAAATAAAAATTGAAAACAAAACAAAACAAGAAAACACAATACATGTGGTGTGTGCCTATGCATGTGTGCGTCCATACATGTGCACACACATACCCTTCACCTCCATTACTTTCCAAAGTGGACAAATGTGTAATTATTTTGACTTAGGCTCCAAATATCTAATCTAATTCTAATATTTCCTTGAAGAATTATCAGTGGCCACTTGAGAAAGGAAGAGCTTGCTGGCAGGCTACATCAGCTCAGGATTTTTAAAAAATGACTTTTTAATGATTTTTCTTGGTGCGTGTTTTTGGTGTTGTTAATGAGAGTTGTAGGTAATGTTCATCAACAATGGAAATGAAGTCTGGTGGTCAATGCTTCCACATTGTCTAAACCCTACAGCTGAAAATAATGGGTGTTATTCATCTGTAAACTATGTTTATATGGTCTTTACATCCATAATTCTCTATATCTTGTGCTGTCTAATATAAGAGAATTAAGAAGAAATTCTCATAAAGCAAGTTGCCTCTTCAAAAGTTTTCAGTCACGTTTCACCAGAAAAGTATAAAACACGAAGTTACAATAAAATGCCATTATGGGGAAAATAAATTAAATAGATACAGCTGATATATATGAGGTTGTAAACAAAAGGAAAAACAGGGTTTTAGCATGGGTTTGTTCTGTCAGTGTAAAGAAATAAATAAAAAAGTAAATCAAATTCTACTTTATTGTTTATTTGGAAAGGATTTATCTTATCTTAAAAAGTACTATCGTGGGAATTTTGGTGACTTCTAGGCTCATTACTTTCTGAAGAGCTCTTGATAGTTCTTATGCATTTAGCGTATTCAAACACAACACTTTATCTCACAATTGTTGAGGGGGTACAAATGTAAGTCTTCAAAGAATGATATAATCATTAGAAATACATCAAGGAATAAGTACAGTAAGGCAAGTAAATTTACTAATGTCCCATTAGAGATAAGTGGGACATTGCAAATTAACAACCATGGAGGAACAAACCACAGTTTCTTACTTTATGAGACATCCTTTCTGAATTTTTAAAAATCACAGAGAATCTTTCATTTGGTGTAGATGCTCAGTTATTCAAAAGGGAACTTAGAAAAATTAGAAGTCGCCCACTTCATTATTTTTCACAATAATAACCAATACGAAACTTTTCCTGGAAGACTAAAATCTTACCACAAAAAAATTAAGCAAAACCATTGGGCACTTCTTATATAAATACAGCCTGTTTTGAAATGGTATGCTTTTTAATTTTTACAAACATTTTCACTTTCAGATAATTTCACATGTGCATAAAAGTTGAAAGAATATGCCAAGTACTCCCATATACCTACCCTTTACCCAGGTTCATCAGTTGTTAACATTTTGTCACACTTGTTTATTCTAGATAGGTATTGATAGAGAGGTACAGACACTTTTTTTGAATTATCTAAGAGCAAGCTGCAGACAGTATGCCCCTTTATTTCCATACACTAGCGTAGATTTCCTAAGAACAAAGCCGTTCCTTAAAGGAGGAAATTAGTGAGGGTTTCTCACTGCAGCAAGTGATATTCCGAGCCAGCTGATTCGGCCTTGTGACCAATAGGAAGGACTATTTAACTTTGTATTCTTTTTTGATCTCCTTCTTTCTTTACACCCACTTATATTGTTTTCCATTTCTTTTACTCTCATAAATGTCAGATTTGTCCATGTGATTTATCAAGTTTATCAGAATAGCAACTTGAATCTTTTCTTTCCTCTAACATTTATCTAACTGTCTCAGGAGAATCCTATCCTTCCTTCTCTCCTTTATTCCATTTGCAAAGTTTAAAAAAAAAAAAAAGCCTCAATTATGGCATTTCAGTATTCATAGTAGTACAGATAATGCATTTATGTCAAGGAAAAGAAACGCATTTTAGGCCAGGCGTGGTGGCTCATGCCTTTAATCCCAGCACTTTGGGAGGCCGAGGCGAGTGGATCATGAGGTCAGGAGATCTAGACAATCCTGTCCAACATGGTGAAACCCCATCTCTACTAAAAATACAAAAATGAGGTGGACATGGTGGTGTCCGGCGCCTGTAGTCCCAGCTACTGGGGAGGCTGAGGCAGGAGAATTGGTTGAATCTGGGAGGCGGAGGTTACAGTGAGCTGAGATCATGCCACTGCACTTCAGCCTGGCAACAGAGCGAGGCTGTGTCTCAAGAGACAAAAAAAAAAAAAAAAAAAGGTGTTGTTGGTTCCAAAACTTCAACTCACACATTTTAAAAATGCTAACCGGCCGGGCGCGGTGGCTCAAGCCTGTAATCCCAGCACTTTGGGAGGCCGAGACGGGCGGATCACGAGGTCA
>NW_012120932.1:4124953-4138187 GCF_000951035.1 Colobus angolensis palliatus
CTTATGACTATTTTTAAAGGATAATTTGAAAGCTATTCCAGAATATGCTTCTTCTTGATTTGGTCTAATTTTGCTCTTTTTATTTCTTCCTTTTGTTTGTTTTTTGAGGTAGGAACTTAGTTGCTTGAGGCCTTTATCACTTCTAACATAAACATTTAGTAATAAAATTTTCCTCTCACCTCTGCTTTAGCTGCATCTTACATATTTTCATATACCTTATTTTTATTTTAAATTAGTTGTATGCACTTTAGTATACTGTCAACGAAATAATATTTCTAAAATAAAAACCAAGACATCAAGTCTTTACTTTCTTAACATTTCTTAACATTAAGTCAGCACAGCATCTTCCCAGATCTTTTCCTTTTTGGATGGCTCCATACTTTATTCCCTACCCATTTCCTCTTTCCTTTAAAGAATGATTAACAGATTCCATAGACAATATTGAATAAAACCCCAAATATAACAAAAGTAAATTGGAAGTAAAAGAGAAGGAAGGGTGAGATAGTTAACGTAAACATGAACCAGTTTATACACTTTTTAATAATGTTTTACTTTTACTTAAAAAATAAGTAGAGTGTAAAGGTAGCCCTTTGTTTAATCACTGAATCTAAAACTGTTTACTGTAGAATAAAACAAGTGAAATAATCATCACCCTTTATAAGCTTAATCAAGATGAGCACTGTTTAATCCTGACTAATTTATAACTAATTTTCTGCTGCTGGTACACTTTTTAAAAACAGCTTTGTTTAGCCATAATTTAAATTTTGTGTAATTTACTCACTTAAAATGTTTCATACATATTAACATATTCATTCAGTTGCTCAATCATCCCAAAGTTTAATTTTATAACATTTTTGGTACCCTCAAAAGAGTCCCGGTACCCATTAGCAGTCGCTTTCCATTCCTCCTCCACCTTATATCATTAGGCAACCGCTGTCTAAACTTGCCTGTTTGGGAGATTTTATGTAAATGGAATAATACAAAATCCACTCTTTGGTTCTGGTCTCTTTTACACAGCATGGTATTTACAAGAATATAATATTTTCACCCAGGTTGCAGCATATGTCAGTACTTCATTCCTTTTGTTGGTTAATAACACGATATCGTAGATATGATATGGTATGATATATGATACACCATATTGTATTTGTCCATTCACCAGCTGTTTAACATTGGAGTTGTTTTTACTTTTTGGCTATTATAAGCAAAGCTGTAATAGATATTCAATTTTTTTGAAGAGCTTGTGAAGAATGGCACTAATTATTCTTTAAATGATTTGTAAGTATTATTCTAGAATTTGATACCGTTTTGTCAAATTTATCTAATATGTTGACATACTTTATTTTTATGGCATCTTTTATAGTTCTTTTTATTTCTATAAGGTCAATAGTAATGTCCCCTCTTTCATTCTTAATTTTAGTAAGTTGAATCTTTCTTTCTCCCTGTAAGTGTAGCTAAAGTTTGTTAATTTTGTTAATCTTTTCGAAGACCCAACTCTTGGTTTTGTTGATTTGCTCTACCATTGTTTCTATTTCTTTACTTTCTATTTCAATGTTTATTATATCCTTTCTTCTGCTTATTTTTCATCATGATCTCTTCTCTGACTCATTGATTATTTAGAAGTATGCAGCTAATTTTTATATATTTATGCTTTTCCCAAATTTCTTTCTGTCTTTAATTTCTAATTTAATTCCATTTTGATCAAAGGACAATCATTTTCTACTTTTTGAAGTTTGGTTTTTGGCCTAGCATGTGATCTATTTTAGGAAATGTTCCATGTGCCCTTGAGCGTAATGTTCTGCTTTTGGGTGTACTGTACTGTCAGTGTCTGTTAGATCTAGCTAGTTTATTCTGTTATATCTAGCTAGTTTATACTGTTACTCAAATTCTCCATATTCTTGCTAGCATCTATTTAGTTTTTCTAGTTATCGAAAGTGAGATATTGATGTCTGCAACAATTACCATCTCCAACTATTATTGTTGAATTCTACTTTTAATTCAGTCTGTTCTTGTTTTGTAGATTTTGGAAATATTTCTCTCAGAGCACATAGGTTTATAATTTTTATACCTTCTTAATATATTGTCTCTTTAACATTATAGCATGTCCTCTTTATCTCTGATGTATTAGTCTGTTCTCATACTGCTAACAAAGACATACCTGCGACTGGGTAATTTATAAAGGAAAGAGGTTCAACATGGCTAGGGAGGCCTCACAATCGCGGTGCAAGGCAAGGAGGAGCAAAGTCCCATCTTACAATCATGGTGGCCGGCAAGAGAGCATGCTTTATAAAAGCATCACATAACTGGTATGAGATAGTATCTCATTGTGCTTTTGATTTGCATTTCTCTAATGACCAGTGATGATGAGCTTCTCTTCATATATTTGTTGGCTGCATAAATGTCTTCTTTGGAAAAGTGTCTGTTCGTATCCTTCACCCACTTTTTGATGAGGTTGCTTGTTTCTTGTAAATTTGTTTAAGTTCTTTGTTGATTCTGGATATTAGCCTTTGTCAGATGGATAGAGTGCAAAAATTTTCTCCCACTCTGTGGATTGCCTGTTCACTCTGATAATGGTTTATTTAGCTGTGCAGAAGCTTTTTAGTTTGATTAGATCCCATTTGTCTATTTTGGCTTTTGTTGCCATTGCTTTTGGTGTTTTAGTCATAAAGTCTTTGCCCATGCCTGTGTCCTGAATGGTACTGCCTAGATTTTCTTCTAGGGTTTTTATGGTTTTAGGTCTTATGTTTAAGTCTTTAATCCATCTTGAGTTAATTTTTGTATAAGGTGTAAGGAAAGGGTCCAGTTTCAGTTTTCTGCATATGGTTAGCCAGTTTTCCCAGTACCATTTATTAAATAGGGAATTCTCTCCCCATTGCTTGTTTTGGTCAGGTTTGTCAAAGATCAGATGGTTGTAAATGTGTGGTGTTATTTCTGAGGCTTCTGTTCTGTTCCATTGGTCTATATATCTGTTTTGGTACCAGTATCATGCTGTTTTGGTTACTGTAGTCTTACAGTATATTTTGAAGTCAGGTAGCATGATGCCTCGAGCTTTGTTCTTTTTACTTTTGCATCTTTTAAAGAAGCTGAGGAAGAAAGGGGAGCAAGTATACATTTGTAAAATTTGTGATATTAATCTTCTTATCTGCCATTTCTGGTTCTCTTTATTTTTGTACATCTGGAAAACCATCTGGTGTCATTCTGTTGGTTGGTCCAATATAGATTTGCTTCTGCTCATATCCTTTGTGCCATTATTGTCAAATACATTACATTTCTATAGGTTACGAACCCAACAATCTATGTACATACATATCATTTTATGCACTTGCATTTTAAATCATTTAAGAAAGGAAAGAAGACAAAATATTCAATTGTACTCTCTTTAACAATTATCTACATAATTCAATTTACTGGCCTGTTTGTTTTCTCATATGGGGTTTAACACATATCAGGAATCAGCCTGGAAATCTTTTGTTATTGTTAATAAATATTAAGATAAATCTTGCAGCAGCAAATTTTCTCAATTTTTGTTTATATGAAAATGTCTATTTTATCTTTAGTTTTACCATATAGTTTTGCTAAATATAAGATTCTTGGTCTCGTGTTTTCTTTAATCTCTTTTAATATGTCATTCCACTTTCTTCTGCCTTCTATTACTTATGATGAGCAATTAGTGTTTAATCTTATTGGAGTTTCCTTTATGTGATAAATATATGTATGAACATCAATTAGATCCTGTTGATGAATTGTGTTGTTCATATTTTTCTATATCTATGCTAATTGTCTAACTAATAATTCTGTCAGCTAGTGAGAAGGTTGGAATCCCCAACTATAATTGTAGATTTGTCTATTTCTTCTTTCAGTATTATCTGCTTTTGCTCCATGTATTTTAAAATTCTGTTAGTTTATATACATTTAGGATCATTGTGTCTTCATAGTAACTTGATTTTTAAAAATATGTAGTATCTTTCTTTGTCTTTAGTAATTTTCCTTACTCTCAAGTCTCTCCATCAGATATTAATATAGCCATTCCTGCATTATTTTGTTAATATTTGCATATTATTTTTTTATGCATTTAATTTCAATTTACCTATTTTATTAAATGTAAAGTAGGTTTCTTATAAACAGCTTATGATTAGGATATTTTAAAATCTACTTTGCTAATCTTTCACTTTTTATTAATATATTTAGATAATTTAAAAAAAAAGATGCTTCATTTTAAAAAAAGTTTTAGGTTTACAGAAAAAAAGATGAAAGAAAAACACAGAGTTTCCTCATACCTCCCTGCAGTTTCTCCAATTTTTACCATCTTACATTAGGGGGGCACATTTGTTACAATCCATGACCCAGTATTGATGCACCATTAATTACTAAAGCCCATAGTTTATATTAGGCTTCACTCTTTGTGTTTGACATTCCATGGGTTTTGACAAATATATAATGGCATGTATCCAAAATTACAGTGTCATACATAACAGTGTTACTATTCAGAAAATCTCTTGTGTTTCATTTACCCCAGTCCCTTTTCCCTCAAACTCCTGGCAATCACTGAGCTATTTACTGTGTCTATAATTTTTCATTTTCCAGAATGTCATATAGTTGGAATCATACAGAAATTAGTTTGTTAGACCTCAAACTTCATTCTTCTCCTTCAATATTATGTTGGCTATTCTGGATCTTTTGCCATTTCATATAAACTTTTGAACCGGTTTGTGGATATCCACATAATAATTTGCTGGAATTTTGAGTGGGGTTCCATTAAATCTACAGATCAAGTTTTGAAGAAATGACATTATGACAACATTGAGTCTTCTTATCCATGTACATGGAGTATCTCTCCATTAATTTAGATCTTCTTTGATTTCTTTTATCAGTTTGTAGTTTTTCCTCATATAAACCTTGTACATATTTTATTCAATTTATACTCCATTTATTTAGATCTTTGATTTCTTTAATCAGAGTTTGTAGTTTTTCTCATATAAACCTGGTACATATTTTATTCAATTTATGCCTAAACATTTCTCTTTCCAGTGCTAAAGTAAATAGTATTATGCTTTTAATTTCAAATTCCAATTGCTCATTGCTGGTATATCAGAAATCAACTGACTTTTGTATATTAACGTTATATTCTACAACCTTACTATAACCACATGTTAGTTTCACAAATGTTTTGGTTGATTTTATGGGGATTTTTTACATATACCATCATGCCATCTGTGAGCAGAGTCTTATTTCTTTCTTCCAAATCTGTGTAACTTTTATGTTTGTTTCATGTTTTATTGCATTAGCTAGGACCCTCAGTATGATGTTGAGTAGGAGAGGTGAGAGCAGGCATTCTTGCCTTGTTTTTCATCTTACCAGGAAAGCATCTAACTTCTCCCCAGGGAATACGATGTTAGCTCTAGGTTTCCTATAGACTTTGACACTTTGAGGAAGTTTCCCTCTATTCCTAATTTGCTAAGAGTTATCATTAATGGATGTTAGATTTTGTCAAATTTTTTTCTGCATCTTTATAAGTGTTAGAATTTACCAGAGAACTCTTTAGGGCCTGATACTTTCTATTTTATCAGCTTATTAATTATTAATTCAATTCCTTTAATAGATATAGGACAAATCAGATTGTCTTTTTCTTCTGTCGTGAATTTTAGTAGATTATATATTTCAAAGAAGTGCTGCATTTTATGTTGGTTATCAAAGTTATGAAGTTGTTAATAATATTTCTTTATTTTTTTAAATGTTTTAATGTCCGTGGAATCTATAGAGGTGGCTCCTCTTCAAATGTTGATGTTAACAATTGTATTCATTTTCTCTCCTACTCTGGATAGAGATTTATCAATTTTATTTATCTTTTCAAAGAATCAGATTTTTATTTTGTCCATTTTTTTCTATTGATTTTCTGTCTTCAATTTTATTGATTTTTATATTTTTCTTCTCCTTATTTTGAGTCTAATTTGTTCTTCCTTTACTAGTTTCCTAAGGTGAAAAGTTAGATTATTAATTTCACACCCTCCTTGGAATGCAACACGTGCATTCAATGCTATAATTTTGGTCTAAGCATTGTTTTACTGCATTTCACACACTTTTGTGAGACGTAAGTGAGAATGAAAAACTATGACCACCCTCTATAATTTACCACAGTGTCTTTTCCATCCCCTTAATTTTTATCTCTATGGGTCATCAAATTTAAAGTTGTATTTCATTTTCATTTAGTTCAAAATATTTTACAATTCCTCTTGAGACTTATTTGATCCATTTTTTATTTAGAAGTGTGATGTTAAGCCTTCATGTATTTTAACACTTTCCAGTTATCTTTCTGAAGTTGATTTCTAGCTTAATTTCACTGTGGTCATAGAGCATAATTTGTATGACTTATATGCTTTTAAATGAGTTGCTTTTTAATGGCCTAGATAATGATGTGTCTTTGTGAACATTCCATGGGAGCTTCAGAAGCGTGTGTATTCTGCTGTTGTTGGGTGAATTATTCTATACATGTCTGTTGGATACAGTTGATTAATGTCACTGTTGACTTGAATTATAATATGTCTTTCCTAATTTTTTGCCTGCTTAATCTGCTAATTACTAGTAGGGAGATGTTAAAGTCTCAAAGTACAGTAGTAAACTCATCTGTTTTTCCTTGAAGTTCTATTAGTTTTTGCTAATATAACATATAGTGATGCTCTGGTTTTAGGTGTGTAAACACTGAGAACTGTTATGTCTTCTTGGAGAACTGACCCCATTTTTATTATGTAATTATTCTCTTTATTTCTGACAATTCTTCTTGTTCTGAAGTGGGAATGTGTCATTAATAAAGCTACTCCTGCTTTCTTTGGATTACTGTTAGCATGCTATTGTTGCCAGTGGGCTGTTTCAGGTTCTTGACTTTGCTGCACAAAAGAATTTGAGAATGAATCCAAAGTAACAGTAAACAAAAGAGTTTATTGCAAAGCAAAAGTACACTCTGACAGCTGATCAGCATGGGCTGCTCAAAGGTGAGACAGCCCTGTCTGATGCTGCGGGATCGCCTTTTGTGGGAGATTTACATGATTATTCATGGAGGGGTGGGAAGGGGTGTTCTGATGAGTATGTTATGGGTGGTCCCTGGCTGCACATGTGCTGTGGTTGTACAAGCTAGTACTTACATTTCATGTCTCATTAGCACCTTAAATCTCCACCCAGGGGTGTTTTTCTTTTACTATTATAATAAATGTAGGTCAGGCCGGGCGCAGTGGCTCAAGCCTGTAATCCCAGCACTTTGGGAGGCCGAGACGGGCGGATTACGAGTTCAGGAGATGGAGACCATCCTGGCTAACCCGGTGAAACCCCGTCTCTACTAAAAAATACAAAAAAACTAGCCGGGCGAGGTGGCGGGCGCCTGTAGTCCCAGCTACTCGGGAGGCTGAGGCAGGAGAATGGCGTGAACCCGGGAGGCGGAGCTTGCAGTGAGCTGAGATCCGGCCACTGCACTCCAGTCCGGGTGACAGAGCGAGACTCCGTCTCAAAAAAAAAAAAAAAAAAAAATATATATATATATATATGTATATATATAGGTCAGCCCAAGGACACTGGACACTAACCGTGGGTTTCTGTGCTTGTGTGAATTTGGGAATTCTCCCCTCTATTTCTCCACCTCCTTGCTGCGGGATGTTCTAACCATGAGCCTATGATGTGGTTTGTGGTCGGGTAGTTTGTTATCTCCATCTGTTTAGTGATTTTTCTCCTTTAAGGGAGACTATGACCCCCCTTTATAATTTACCTCAGTATCTTTTCCATCCCCTTAATTTTTATCTCTAAGAGTCTTCAAATTTAAAGTGGGTTTCTTGTAGACAGCTGGGTCTTGTTTTTTGATTTGCTAGGACAGTCTCTGTATTTTAATTGGTGTGTTTTAGACCATTGACAGTTAAGATGAGTATTGATAGAGCTGAATTAATATGTACCATATTTGTTAATGATTTTTCTTTGCTGTCCTTGCTCTTAGTTCTTGTTTTTGTCGCACATAGTTTTTCTACTTTTTGTGTTTTAATTGAGCACTTTATATAATTTCACTTTCTCTCCTTCCTTAGCATATCAGTTATACTTTTTTAAAGTTTTAAAACATTAGTCCTAGAGTTCGCAATATATTTTTACAGCTAATCCAAGTACACTTTCAAATGACACTATACCACTTCACAGGTAGAAGATATATTAACACACAATATTCCTAATTCTTCCTTCCTTTCCCTTTTATCATTGCTATCACTCACTTCATGTACACAAAAGTATACAAAAGCATATATATGCATATATAACCATATATTGTTGCTATTATTATTTTGAACAAACTACCATCTCTTTGATCAATTAATAACAAAAAAGAATGTTTTACTTTACTTTTACTTATTAATTCATTGACTCCCTTCTTTTCTTTATGTAGACTGGAGTGTCTGACCTATATCATTTTCTTTCTGAACTTCTGTTAACATTTCTTGCAAGGCAGGTCTACCAGTAACAATTGCTTCAAGTTTTGTTTGTCTGAGAAGAACTTTAGTTCTTAATACTTTTGAAGGATAATTTTACAGGGTGCAGAAATCTAGGTTGGTGGTTTTTCTCTCAACCTCACTCTTCTTGCTTGCATGGTTTCTAAGAAAATGTCAGAAGTAATTCTTATTTTTGTTCCTTTAATGTAGGCTATTTTTCCTCTCTGGCTTCTTTCAAGACTTTTTTTTTCTTATTTTTGATTTTTCTAAGTTGAATATGAAATGCCTAGGTGTAATTTTTCTTTTCATGTATCCTGTTTGGTGTACTCTGAGCTTTCTTGATCGCTGTTTTGGTGTCTGATGCTAATTTGGAAGAAATTTTCAGTCATTGTTGTTTCAAACATTGCTTCTATTTTTTTTCTCTCTTTTCTCTCCTTTTAAAATTCCCAGTATATATATCCTTTTGTAGTTTTGTTACAGTTCTTTGATATTCTATTCTGTTTTTACTGAGTATCTTTTTCTCTTTGCTCTTACGCTTTGGAAATTTCTATTGTCATATCATCAAGCTCAAAGATTCTTTTTTGGCTATGTCCAGTCTATTAATGAGCCCGTCAAAGCCCTTCTTTATGTCTATCACAATGTCTTTGATCTCTAGGACTTCTCTTTTGATTTTTTCTTTGTATCCCCATCTCTCTGCTTACATAATTCATCTGTTCTTGTATGTTGTCTATTTACTAGAGTCCTTAACACAATAATCACAATTATTTAAAATACCTGCTTTGATAATTTCAACATTCCTGCCATACTTGACTCTGATTATGATGCTTGTTCATCCTTTTCAAACTGCTTATTTATTTATTTTTTTGCATTTCAGTGTATCTTGGAATTTTTTTTGTTGAAAAGTGAACACAATGTACTAAGTAAAAGGAACTATAGGAAACAGGCCTTTAGTAATGTAGTGATGGGGTGTAAGGGGAAGGGGAACATTCTATAGTCCTGTGATTAGGGCTTAGTCTTTTGGTGAGACTTTAAATGTTGAAAGATAGGTTTAAAGGGTGATTATTGCTATTATTTTTTAACTTTTAGGTTCAGGGGTACATCTGCAGATTTGTTAGGTAAATTGCATGTCATGGGGGTTTAGTGTACAGATTATTTGGCCACCCAGGTAATAAGCACAGTACTAGATAGGTAGTTTCTCCGTTGTTATCGTCTTCCCTCCCTTTACCCTCAAGCAGGCCCCAGTGCCTGTTGTTCCCTTCTTTGTGTCCATATGTACTCATTGTTTTGCTCCCACTCATAAGTAAGAACATGTGGCATTTGGTTTCCTCTTCCTGTGTTTGTTTGCTTTGTATAAAGGCCTCCAGCTCCATCCATGTTGCTGCAAAGGACATGATCCTGTTCTTTTTTATGGTTGTGTAGTATTCTGTGGTGTCTACGCACCACATTTTCTTTTTCTTTTGGTTTTTTTGAGATGGAGTCTCGCTCCGTCACCCAGGCTGGAGTGCAGTGGCACGATCTCGGCTCACTGCAAGCCTCGCCTCCCGAATTCACGCTATTCTCCTGCCTCAGCCTCCCGAGTACCTGGGACTACAGGCACCCGCCGCCACGCCCAGCTAACTTTTTGTATTTTAAATAGAGATGGGGTTTCACCACGTTAGCCAGGATGGTCCCGATCTCCTGACCTCATGATCCACCCACCTCTGCCTCCCAGAGTGCTGAGATCATAGGTGTGAGCCACCGTGCCCAGCCTATGTACCACATTTGCTTTATCCAGTCTACCACTGATGGGCATTAGGTTGATTCCATGTCTTTGCTATTGTGAATAGTGCTGCAATGAACATACACATGCCTAGGTCTTTATGGTAGAATGTTTTACATTCCTTTGGGTATATATACAGTAAAGAGATTGCTGGGTAGAATAGTAATTCTGTTTTGAGTTATTTGAGAAATCACCAAACTGCTTTAGACAGTGGCTGAACTAATTTACATGTCCACCAGTAGTGTCTAAGCATTCGAAAAGGTGACTGTTTTTTGTTTTTGAGACAGAGTCTCACTCTATCACCCAGGCTGGAGTGCAGTGGTGTGATCTCAGTTCCCTGCAACCCCTGCCTCCTGGATTCAAGTGATTCTCATGCCTCAGCCTCCTAAGGAGCTGGGATTACAGGCATGTACCACCACGGCTGGTTAATTTTTGTATTTTTTGTGGAGATGGGGTTTCACCACGTTGGCCAGTCTGGTCTTGAACTCCTAACCTCAAGTGATCCGCCTGCCTTGGCCTCCCAAAATGGTGGCATTACAGGCATGAGCCACCACACCCAGTCTCAAAAGTGTGATTTTTTAAAGAGGAAATCAAATACATCAAAATTAACTTATATCTGAAAAAAGAAACTTAATAGACCAGTACTTTGATATGTGATTCAACTAGAGCTTTCATAAGAAAACTTTAGGGCTCCCTAAAATGGCTCTTTGTAGGATTAGCACAATTGACTGTATTTTTGTTTAAGGGTAAAATTTGCCCAAGAATGTAGAGCTTTACAATTTATTTGCCAGCTGGGTGCAGTGGCTCATGCCTGTAATCCCAGCACTTTGGTAGGCCAAGGTGGGCGGATCATGAGGTCAGGAGATCGAGACCATCCTGGCTAACACAGTGAAATGCCATCTCTACTAAGAATACAAAAAATATTAGGCAGGCACGGTGGTGGGCACCTGTAGTCCCAGCTACTTGGGAGGCTGAGGCAGGAGAACGGCCTGAACCCGGGAGGCGGAGCTTGCAATGAGCCGAGATGGCACCACTGCACTCCAGCCTGGGCGACAGAGCAAGACTACTTCTCAAAAAAAAAAGAAGAGAAAAAGAACAAATCATATGAAACAAAAAAATAGCAGTCCTAACTTGAATGTGAATCTGTATTTAATGGCAACTACACTTAGGTGTTTATGAGAGAATATTAAAATTTCATAAATTTACAATGAACGCTTAAGAAAATAAACATATTGGCACAAAACTCTTTGAACCACTTTATTCCATATTTATGTGGAAATTGTTCTGGCATAATTTCATTCTACACTGCTACAACAGGAAACTATAGGAACATAAGGACAAAATGCCAATGTTTAACCACAGCCTTTCCTGGGAAACATAATATGTTTAAATAGCCTTTAGAGACAAAGAAGAGTCTATTTAATTTATGGAATGAAAAGAAATGTGACAACAAAGCATTTTGTAGTCATGGTTATCAGTCTTTGAAAAAGTTCTTAATAGGATTTGGGTTTATTTTAATTAATGAAAATAAAATATGAATAATGTATTGAACTCAGTATATTATAGCAGTGGGAACTTTTCATAAATTATTCTCAAATACTTTTCACAAGCTAATCAAAAAAGATATAATTCTGTTTATTATAAAAAATGGGATCCAAGGTTTTGAGAGAACTTTAGTGTCTTGCTATTGTTTCTAACGTCTCCCTCCAGACCATCTAATTTCCCTGAATCACAGACTTTCCGAAATATCAAGTGCAACCAAGTATGTTATCACTTCAGGGTCATTTTTGTTTGCTTGTTCTCTCCCTTTCTCTCTCTCGTGTTTTGTATCCTTATACCCGGCAGCAGTTTATTTGAAAATTTGGACCAGAAGATACATAACAAGTTGTTCTGCAGAAGTTCTTATCTGATATTCTTAGGAAGCTATCCCACATGTAATCTTCATTGTTTTTCTCTACCATCATGTAGGCATACTCAGTGTAGACTATCACAACCCTGGATACCACTCTGCTTAGATTTACAGTCTCTGCTTAGATTTGCCACTGTAGAAAGTGTAGTAGTTTCACTACATATGTAAAAAAGACTGCGTACTTGTTTCTAGCTTCTAGATTGCACATTTACGGTGTTTGCAAAAGCAGTAACTATTCTTACCAGTAGGAGATGAATTACACACTCCTTCTCCTTCTATAATAAGAATATTCTACCTTCTGGTCAAAGTGCTTCCTTAAGGCACTTTGAAGCTCATCTGCTGGCAGGCATGAAGCATGCTGTTCCCCCGAGACTTCAGGAACTGGATCTACTCAAGGCAAAACAATCTCTGCTTCATTGTATTCAGAAATTCAGGCTTGCCATGAGGCTGTGTAGTTTTCTGAAACACAAATGCTGGCAAATCTAAAAATCCTCCCAAACACGTATCTACCAATTTTTGCTCCTTAAATAGGAATAGTATTTTCTCATATCCTTAGATTAGCTGAGTTAAAAAGATGCCCCAAACACAGAGTCTCATTATTTTAAACTTGAAGTTGTATAATTATAGCTTTATGCTTGCCCCATGAGAGAGGCATTCTCTAGCAATCCATTCAAGCACGGATCAGTTTTCAGTTTAGATAAAACTACAAAGTGAATAAATTCACTTCTGACATTTAACTAATACCTTTCTTTACTCTCTCCTGCCCCTACACTCCACCCCTTACGGTATTTGCCTCCTCTCATTCTCCCCATCTCCAGCCCAAATCCAGATGACTTCTGCTATATTAAAGTTTGCTTTCAGGAAAAGATCTGAAATCCGTAAGGGGCTTCATACTAAATATTGGCACCTTCAATGGTAGAACATTGATTTGCTGAAGTCTGGGGTTGATTTCCTAGTCCCTAAAATCACATTCTAACTGTGACTACCTGTTGTTTCTTTAACTTTAACACAGATTTAGGGTGAGATTTATCTTTTTCTATAAACAAAACATTTGGGAGAATGCTTTCTTTCTTCCTTTTTTTTTTTTTTTGAGACGGAGTCTGGCTCCGCCGCCCA
>NW_012120932.1:4138538-4154374 GCF_000951035.1 Colobus angolensis palliatus
TTTCACCGTGTTAGCCAGGATGGTCTCGAGCTCATGACCTCGTGATCCCGTCCGCCTCGGTCTTCCAAAGTGCTGAGATTGCAGCCACTGTGCCCAGCCAAGAATGCTTTCTTTCATAGATGAGCACATATGGTATTTTATGTATCAGCGTTAATGTTCCTTATCAAATATGCAATCAGGGGCTCTCTATAGAATCAATTTCAATAAAACAGATAAGCAATTTTTTAATGGAATAGCCATTGATTATAATTTTCTCCTCTTCTAACTTTTCAATTCTTCCCAATTAGCCGGTGATAAGAAACTGGAAAGAAAATTTCAACTTGTTTACCATTTATTCACTTGTTTTTTTTTTAATCTACTGTAGTTTGGAAGGATTAGATTTTAGGCTAGCTTATTCATTTCACAAAAATAATTTATAATGTTTTAATAAAGAATATTTCCCTTTGTGTTTGAGCTCAACTTAATTCCCAGTTGGCCCTGAAATGTGAGAATTGTTTTCCTAAAATATTGATGGATGTCAGAAGGCCACAAGAAGTGAGACCTCATCTTTTTTGCTCTATAAGAACATCAATCTTTCTATTTCTGTGAAAAATAAGGAAAGGTAAGTGGACTCTGGTGATTTCCTGATGTTGAAGTTAATACAAAGCTCCATTCAAAACTATGATATTCAGCAGAATTAATCTTCCCTGTTAGTATAAATAGAAGAAAGAGTAAACTATTTGACCTCAAAGTTCTGGTTTAATTTCTAGCAAGTATGATTACTTCAGTTCATAATTTAAAAAATAAAAGCTTTAGATTTCTATTCTAAGCCATTACTTTATAAATCTTTCATTAAAGAACGTGAATGCACAAAACAAAAATAAACTTTTTTTTTGATTTGACAAGTGTTAATGTTCTAGGATGTGCCGGCCATTCTTTGTGGAGGTCCTCAGAACCACCCTCTACCCTTCCAGCCCCAGTGTCACCCTTCCTGCCCGAGTGTCACCCTGCTCCCCTCCCAGCTGACTTCCAGTTGGTTTTGGCTAATGAGAGACACCCACAGACAAAGGAAGGCTTCAGAAATCAGAGCTCAAAAAGTTTCTTCCCTACTCACACCTGTTTCCAGGCTCTGACAACTTTTTTTACTTCTATGACTACAGCTCCTGCAGACCGTTCTGTTCCTCGGCTGCTGCTTTCTGGAGATCTGGCAACAACGTTTCCTCCCTCTGTCCCTCTGCTGTCGGTGGCAAAGGCTTTCTGCTATTGCTTGTCTTTGGGTGCCACAACGTCACTAGGGGGCCCCTTCACTTTTCTTTACAGCCTGTTCCTTTAAACTATCTGAGCGAATCATGCTTTCTTTCTGGGCCTTGACTAATGCAGTAGTGTTTTCAAAAATCTGATTAATATCATATTGCATTGCTTAGAAAAATGTCGTAAGAAAAATAATTCTTTGAGAAGTAGTATATTTGTGAAAGTAGATCTATCTAGGAATTAAAGTGCTATTAGATTGGCAGGCAAATGTGGTTATATTTTTATATTCTCTATTTTATAGAACTGAAAACTAAGTTCTAGCTTAGACTGGAATGCACATGGTATACTACAAAGAGAGAAGATAAAATTGCAGGATGAGAGCATAAAGTACAAGGTAAAACCTTATTGAAACAAAATAAGCACAACTCTACGTGCTGTATGTGTTTACATATAAGAAGAGCCAAGGCTGAGTGTGATGGCTCACGCCTGTAATCTCAACACTTTGGGAGGCCAAGGCGGGTGGATCACTTGAGCTCAGTAACTTGGAGACCAGCCTGGGCAGCATGGAAAAACCCTGTCCCTACCAAAAATACAAAAACTTAGCCGAGTGTTGTGGCGCTCACCTGTTGTCCCAGCGACTCAGGAGGCTGAGGCACAAGAATTGCTTGAACCTGGGAGGCAAAGGTTGCAGTGAGCGAAGATCACACCACTGCACTCCAGTCTAGGTGACAGAGTGAGACTCTGCCTCAAAAAAAAAAAAGAAGAAGAAGAAGAGCCAAAACAAGGATACACAAGGACACATACCAACTCGTCAGCCTGTTATGTATCATTGGTTACCTCAGTGGGGTTGGGGTGATGATAGTGGCAATTATTAACATTATCTTTATACAATTCTTTTTTAAATGTTCCTTTTCTAATCAAAATATTCAAGAACAAATTTCAAAAGACTCCGTCTTAACAAACACTTGCATTCTTATAATCCAGAAGCCAGTCATCAAACCCACCTCAGTATCATCATTTGTTCCAATATAAATATACTCACTTCCTAAATATGCGCTGTTACGAAGTGGATCTTATTCCCTTCTTATTCTGGCTGAATCATGCGACCATTATCCAGATTCAAATAAAAAATGTATTTATTATCCATGTTAAGGTTAAATAGAAGGTAAGTGAAAAGTTTCAAAGTTTAAATTGCGTTACCATGGAAAGTAGGGAAGAAAGGAAATAAAGCGGCAACATATAAAACATTTATATCTGTGATATTTAATATTTTTACCGGGACATCCAGTGTTCCAGTTACATCAGCCACCTCGAATTTATGCCTTCATTTGTCCAGGAAGTGTGTAGTGTGTGATGATTGTGACGGATGCTTCTCTACTAGACAAAGTAATTTCTAGAGCCTCACTACTCTTAGCAAAGTTCATTGCCAGCATTATCACCACAGTAAGTGTCTATGCTGATTTAAATAATAACTTAACCATGTAGCAGCAATTATAGCCATATAGAATGCATTTCATAAAATGCATTCTAAGGGCTTCAAGTCCCCTAACCAAAAAACTTAAGTAGAATAAACCTAAATAAGTTTTAAGTCAAAAGCAGGGGAATCAAAACAACAATTAGGAGCTTCCTGTCTTAGAAGAAAATGCTGACGCTTATTGCTTTAACCATTTAAAATAGTGTGTACATTTAGTAGACATGAACAATTTGGGACAAATTTCGAGTGTACCTATAAGTGTGTAAAACGTATATTTTATGTATTGGGAATAATATTCATAAATATATTCCTCCAATGTTGTTAAAAATGCATTCACCCTTACTACACTAGTGATTTTACAGTTTAATGAAGCCATTTTTTTTAAATTGCAAATGTCTACCACCGTAGAAGTTTCTTGGCCTTTCTCCACTAAGCCTAACACTTTGAACACCCAAGTTCACTTTTTTTTTTTCTTGAGACAGTCTTGCTCTGTCACCAGGCTGGAGTGCAGTGGTGCCATGTCAGCTCGCTGCAACTTCTGCCTCCCGGGTTCAAGCGATTCTCCTGTCTCAGCCTCCCGAGTAGCTGGGACTACGGGCACGCGCCACCATGCCCAGCTAATTTTTTGTATTTTAGTAGAGACGGGGTTTCACCATATTGGCCAGGATGGTCTGGAGCGCCTGACCTCGTGATCCTCCCCCCTCGGCCTCCCAAAGTGCTGAGATTACAGGCGTGAACCACCGCGCCCGACCAAGTTCACATTTTTCAAGACTCCTTCTGATGTCTGACAAATTGGTACAATAATAGATTGACATTTGTTGTTTTACTCTAGGTCCAATTTAGAAAATGATTTCCATTTTCTCTCTTTCTATCTCACTGAAGGCAACTGATCTGTCAATCAAAACTTTAGATTTATAATTTTTTCTGTAACAAAAGAGGCGCTATTTACAGAGTTCTTGTGCAAAAGTAGTTTAAGTGAACCCAATTAATAATTCAAGAATGACTTTGTAAGGTGGTTCTTCTATCAGTGTTACATTTCAATTCACTTTAATGAAGAAAAAGGCTTTCAAAGTTCTCTTTCCAAAGGGAAGATTAAAAGCTGTTTCTTTGAGATACCACCTAAAAAAGTTAGTATTTTTTTTTTTTTTTGGAACCTCGCGGTGGTGGTAATGTGAGTTTGTCAATCTTTGCCCGTCCTGTGAATTTGAGAAGCAGAGGAAGAGAGAAAGAGAAAGACTCGCCCCGCGCCCCCCGCGCCCCACACAACCCGCCCCCCAGCACACAGCAGGCGCCCAAGGAGTGCAGTGTTAGCCGCTGCTGGATTGAGCTCCTCATCCTATACCTGCAGGGGTCGCTCCTTTGGACAGAAAACTGGAATAAAATGTAAATTTAGACTTCCACCAAGGCCAGGACTAGGCTGAAGGGACTAACGCACTAGTCTCAGGCACAACTGTTAAGTAACACTAATCTTGAATGAATGAAATAGTTTTAAAATTGAATGTAAAAACTAAAAAAAAATGAAAAAAAAATCCATGATAGACAAAATATCAAAACTTTAAATAAAGGCTTGCACTCGCACAACCCGGGCTCACTGGCCTCGCCCTGCTCCTGGCCCGGTTTCCCAGCTTGGTTCTCTACAAGTCAGAATTCCTAGCAAAATCAAAGAGTGCGCGCGTCTGCCCGAGTACACGCCGCGGAGTTAGTTCTGCTTCGCCTTCCCTATTTGAAATCAAACGGGACAGGATTTTCCTGGGCGCCGACCGCGCGCTCGGTGACTAGCGGAGTGATAAAGCGCGGCGTTCTCCACCTGCAGGCGGAGGCTGACGGCGCGGTCTTTGGTGCGAGTCCGCGCACCGCGGCCGCCCCGCCCCGGTGGGAGGGAGGGAGGGAGGGACGGACGGAGGGAGCTACGGGTGTAACGGGAGGAGAGCGCCTGGCGGAGCCGGGGCGTCCGTCCCGCTCGCTCGCCTCTTGACTCGCGTGGCCGCCGACCGCCTCCCGCGCCTAGTGTCCGGGACGCGCCTGCCGCCTCCGAGCCTGGGGCGGCGCCACGCGGCCCCGAGCGCCCCAGAAAGCTGCGGTGCGAGTCCGCGGGGCCGACCTCGGAGAAGCCTGGGGCCGGGCGCTGCTAGGCGGGAGCGTCTGCAGCGGGGAGGAGAGGCTGGGGCTTCTCCCCGACGGGCGGGGCTGCCAGTGCGTGGGGAAGAGAGCCAGGGACTGGAGAGGGGAGAGGGCAGCGTCGGAGCCGCGCGCCGCGCAGGGGACGGGAGTGAGAGCAGGAGCGACGCAGAGCGGCCATCGCCGTGCCCGGGTCGCAGGGCGCCTGGCCAAAGTGAGCATGGCTTCGGCGGCCTGGGCCGTCCTCCAGGTGCTGCTCCTTCTCCCCACTCACACTTGGAGCCCGGTAGGAGCAGGAAGGCCACGTAAGTACCGCAAATGGTTTAAAACTTGCCCTAGGCTGCCAGGAAAACTTTGTATTTTTTATTGTGGGTAATATTTGGAAGTGGAATTGCAGAACATGTTCCTGAACACAAGGAACCTTAAAAAAATTCTATGGAATTGCAACCCGAAAAAGACGATTTTGTTTACAATAGACTTTCCTCCTGTGGGGTAGTCTAAGATATACCATGCGTGTTTTGACTTTTTAATCTATGTATTTGAATATTCATTGAGAAAGTGGACGTTTTTGTAAAACCTGAAAAGAACATCTAAATAAGAGATTAGCCTGCAAATGCTGTCATTTATTCCTTTTTAGGATTGAAACATGTTATAGGAATTAAGTCTAACAGGGAAAAAACTGGCAGACATTACATCATACTGCATCAACTTAGATGTTAGCAGCTTACAGTTTTGCCGACCTTGGCAGCTTCACAGTTAAGATGCTAATTAACTTCCATGCACTGTAGGGACAGAGCGCCTGTAGGCGAAACTAAATTTAAGAACCCCAAATTAATAACCTGCACTAACTACTAAGGGAATAACACTTGGACACCCCTGCCAGGGGCTTGGTTTCTCATAGTAGAAAGTTCTTGCTTAAAGACAAAACTTAGCCAGTCATTTAGGTGATCTTGAAGATTATTCCTCTCTGGATGCTAATATTTTACATTATTTAATTTGCCATTGGGTTCCCTGTTTTTTATTTTCCTTAATTTGGTAAACACCGAGGAAGCCTTTATTTCTAGAATGGGCTATGATTCTGATATAATGATGATATTCCAGACGGTTGAGCAAATCGTAATGTACCCGTATTTTATCACACATAAAAATGTTTACATAACATTACATATATATATATTTTTGGCTTGGAGTAAATATCAGGGAGTTGTCTTTCTTTCTTGATTAATCAAACCATGAGATTAGAATTTTTTAAATGTCTTCCTCCTTCTTCTGAAATCACTTTTATTTGTCTTTCAGTGGCATATTCCCGCTCTCAGCCTCAGCCCCCTCCTACGAAAATCTCCTTTGAAATAAGTTCCAGCAAGTGCTAGTGGCCATGTTTGTAAATTTAGATTACTCCAGAATAACCAAGGGTAGCTTTCAGCAGTTCTCCTAAGCTGTCATGGAAAGTTTGCCGTAGCTCAGTGCTGTTCTACCCGCGGGCTCAAGCCTGGGTTCTTCACACACAGGGCACACACATGGGTTCATGCACTCACTGTGCATCATGATTCAGCTGCGCCTTAGTTAAATCCTACACTTGGTGTGCCCCTCCCAAAAACGCACTGACTGGACTCGTTTGGTCAGATGCTGTACCGTGTTTCAGATTCAACTTTAATCTGCTTTTGTGAGAAGTCTTTGTTAATAAAACGTGGTTACTTACATCAAATCAAAATCCTTAGGTCTTGTAATGGAAACTGCTGTTTGGCTAAAATAAACACATAATTGAATTACTTATAGAAACGCATGCTAGAGTAATTCACCAATCAACTGGCAAAATACAACAACAAGATAAGTCACTAGAGGTCACTCTTACTATTAAATAAACAGGGCTTCAAAAAGACCTTCCTGGAGAAAAGCAAAGCAATGAAATCTGAGTGAGACCCTGGCACCACCTTTCCTGTTTTTGTTGCATAGTTGTGATGATTTTTTATTCTCAGGATTAGTTGTATTGATAGTCATTTTGCTTGGCATCCAGTGGCAGGATTACAAAGCCCATAGAAATTAAGCTCTTCTCGTTTACACTGAACATTCTTCTTGGAGGAGGGGAGGGCAGGGACAGATGTTCCAAATGGACTTAGCACCAGACGGGGCTCTCGCCAGTCGCTGAGTGACACTTAGAATTTCAGTACTAGCTTTGTGGGTGTTTTCAGTCTTCTTTCATTGATGAAATGTAGTATCTTCATATCTAATAAATTTTACTAATTTTAAATTACCTTTTAGATCAAGTAATTCTTCCGGATAAAACTATGTAACTATAATAATGAGACCACCTTGAATACCAACAAGAAAGTCAATAAGGACATTGAAAAGTTTCCTTCTCACGTAGACACCATGAGTTGCTCACGTTATTCACAGCTGGTTTTCCAGAAGCACATTGGCCACCCACCAAGGCAGCCTGTTGATGACGGCATGAAATGGCCCTTCATGAGAAGAGCTCTCTAGGCGGGGCGCGGTGGCTCATGTCTGTAATCCCAGCACTTTGGGAGGCCGAGGTGGGTGGATCACCTGAGGTCAGGAGTTTGAGACCAGCTTGGCCAACATGGTGAAACCCTGTCTCTACTAAAAACACAAAAAATTAGCTGGGTGTGGTGGCAGGTGCCTATAATCACAGCTACTCAGTAGGCTGAGGCAGGAGAATTGCTTGAACCTGGGAGGTGGAGGTTGCAGTGAGCCGAGATGGCGCCATAGCACTTCAGCCTGGGCAACAAGAGCAAAATGCAAAACTCTGTCTCGGGGGGAAAAAAAAAAAAAAGCTCTGTAAACATTTGGCATTTTAGGGATTATGTGCAGTTTATCTAAATGTTATTTGACCCGACAATACATGGGAAAACTTTGTTAGGAGGATTCTGCGTGAGGGGAAATGTTTTCCTAACTTCGGTGCCTGTAGACTTGCTCTTTGTTTGTTTAGACTATTTTGAATCATCCTGCATAGGCTTCATCTTTTTGAGGATACAGTATCCAGAAAGGACTGCATTCTTTGCATTTTACGATAGTTACTGTTGATATAAAAGCAATAAATGTGTCACCTGTTTTTTCACTGAACTTTTCAGTGGAAGTGGGTATAAAATTCTGAGGACAGACCCTAGATTCTTGCATTTTCCTTATGTTGTTTTATCTGTTTATCCTTCACCAAAGGACGGGAACAAAGACTTGAACACATCTCTTCATGTTAAAATCATCCTTGTAACTCTGCCGTTTCTTTCTGACACGAAGACATTGTGGTGTGGGAGGAGGGGTGTGGGCAAATCTGACTTCCATTGTAGCTCAGATTAATCCGTATTTGTGTCTCATAATAAGAGTTGGGTTAGTCACAATTTATCTAAGAGTTCTTTTCCGACTCTCAATTTGTCTCCCTGCGTGGGAGTGAGCGAAAGGTCACTTATTGCTCTCATCGAGTCCCTGAAAACAACAGGAAGAATCAAGAGAATGATTGAACTCTGGGCACTGATCCCAGGGATACACAAACGGATGGCTGGGCAGATGTTGCAGAAAGTCCTGTAATTGGTAAAATGCTGAGTAATAGCCTTTGATGTAACTTTTCAGTGGGTTAATTTAAATTCATTACTTAGCCTAAAACACTTTTAATTTTAATTGCCTCAATTTTTCCCCTAAATGGTTAGGTTTTTCAAGTTTGCCAGCCAGCCTGGGGAAAGAAGGGTAAGCCTACTATAGAGTGTGTGTGGGTTTGTTAGGAAACTCACTTATGATGTAAAATGTGTCAGGAAAGATATCTCGCAGAGTATAGGAATAATTATTTTTGCAGATGTTTCATTTTGGACCTTTTAGTAATACCATTTAAAGAGAGATTCTGCAGATGAGTAACAGACTTTTAATTTTAGTGTCAAATGGTACTCTATAAAAAATGGAGTTTAGACTTGGCGTGGTGGCTCACGTCTGTAATCCCAGCACTTTGGGAGGCCGAGGCAGGTGGATCACGTGAGGTCAGGAGTTTGAAACTAGCCTGGCCAACATGGTGAAACCCCATCTCTACTAAAAATACAAAAAAGTTAGCCAGGCATGGTGGCAGGTGCCTGTGAGGAGGCAGTGAGCTGAGATTGCGCCACTGCACTGCAGCCTGGGCGACAAAGTGAGACTCTGTCTCAAAAAAAAAAAAAAAAAAAGGAGTTCAGATGCCTTTATTCATTTTCACCAAACTCTATACCAATAGTACGGAGCATAAGTAGCCCGTGGAAATGATAATCAATTCCAAGACATTGGTTTGATCATGGAAAAAAAAAAAAAATCCAATTACTTGGTATTCTTCTTCCTCTTCCTCTCCCCTTCTCTTTCTGAACAGTTGAGTCCAAAGTCTTTCAGTTTAGCTTAGGCATCCATGCTGGGTAGTGGGGAGGCCCAGGGCCATGGTGGAGCATTCAGAAACTAGCGGGGTAAGATAAGTATCCACAGCATAGCAAGGGTGGGGACCTGGAGAGACGGGAGGCAGCACTGGTGGTGACCTATAGCAAGTTGTCAGAGGTTGAGTGGGGTGAGGAAGGTGGCATTCCAGATTGACAGAGACTGAAAAACAAGGCAACTAAATACTATTCTGCATTAAATGCTCATGTTATAAAGGACGTGACTGGGAATTGGTGAAACTTGAACAAGATGTGCGGATGAAATATTGGAGCTTGATCCACGATGACTGTGATGATCATATTATGGTTATATAGGAGAACATCTTTGTTGTAGGAAATGCACATTGAAGTATTCAGGGCGACACAGCGCATTAGCATAGTTCTTCCACGTTTTCTGTACATCTGTTTCAAAGTCAAATGGTTACTTTAAAAAACCATTCAAACTTGTGTTTAAAGGAAACATGGACCAGTAGGAAAACTCAGGAGAAGTAAAGGTAGTTAAATTGATGCATTTTACCTAAGAGATGTAGATTAAAAATAAAGAGGCTGAAAAAATCAAACAATTATTGAGAAATAGCAGTTCATTTATGTATGACTCTAAATCAAATTAGCCTGGATTTCTGATTGAAAAAGATGTAACTGGCATTGGGATTGTTCTCCATTCTTTTTGGGAAGTTTATTGCCTAGGACATCTGTATCGTCTTCGAGGGACTTTTTAAAGCTTGGATATCTGAATGAACCCTCAGACTGACTGGTCTTCCGGAATGGGCTTCCGCACCTTTGAGGAGACTCTTCACTGGAAGGTTGCTTGCCCCTCGGCCGGGTTGCTCCACGTTGTCAGAGCATGTGCAAACGCTTGGTTGTACATGATTGTACACATGTCAAGTCTGCTCTGTCACTGTAGAAAAAATATTCCTTTTCCACTTGACACATAAAGCATAGAATTGCTTTAAATGTCTTTTGTCAAGGATTTCATATATCTGCTTGATGTGTTGTGATACAGTATAGAAGGAAAGTGTGAAATTCATTACTTACTATGATAGCCTTAACAGGCCTACAGTAAATCTATTTTTCGAAAAAAAAATGGAGTATATGCTTAGCTTGGTTAAAATTTTATAATGAAATGACTACTCTGGTAATAAAAATTAAAAAATACCATAAAGTGGGGGCTAAAAATGATACTGCATGTGTTTCAGTCAATGAACATTTTTGTCATTAATAATAAGAGTGATTGAAACCTAAAAACATTTGAGATTTTAAAATAGTTTTAACCTTATAACTACAGGATTATAATTTAAGTAGCATACCTACTTAATAAGGCAGCAATTGAAATTATTGCTAAGAATTAAATTACCAAGAGGACATGGTCTAATATGTATTGCCTGGGCTGTGGTTTGAATTACTTTTGATTAAGTATAATCACATTTTTTGAGAGTTTAAAAACAGAGGATATTACTTGCTTCTAATTCACAGATGTGTTTATGAACCATTGGCAATTAAAGCATTTGCAATTGAGGCCTTAAGAAAATTTTAGGTTAAAATCAACATATTGAGTTATGCCTTATAATTCAGTTTATGCTTATACTTTATATGCTTTACAGAGTTTTGAATATATAATATATGTATAATATTATAGTTTTCCAGGAAATATTTCCTTGACTTATTTTGTAACCAAATCCAACTGAAAAAAAGTTATTGAGTGTCATTGCTTCTCAGGCAAGTGTAGAGTTAGGGAAATGATGTACATACATATTGGGAATCTTTTAGAAGGCTTGGACTTGGTACCTCAAACCTTCTACAGCCTTGAACTTCAACTTTCTGGCCAGCTCAGACCTCTTCACTGTCCTTTTAATGTAAAGTCAGTGTTTGTGGAACACTAGACTGAAATGGAAGGGTTTCTTTGGAAACTGAGCAAGCAATTGAATTAGTCTTTGTCTTAATGGAGTGATTTGATCTGAAATATTACCTATCAGTTTTAGATATCTGTTCAATCAGAGCTGCCTCCATATGCGCAAATGATACTTTGTCTTGGATTTTTAGATATCTTAGCCCTCAGACAAGCTAATAGAATTTAAGTTGAACCTGGTGTTTTAGGGACAGTTGAATTGTTGGTGTGCCCAGGAAAACAGTCACATTTTTCTATAAGTATGTATTTATTTGGCTGGAATGTGGGTGAGGAAGAAGTTATAAGTGAATTAAAAAAAAACACTGTCTCAATGTCACATGTTAAATTAAATAAAATTACAGGCAGAACTAAGTGAGTTTATGATTGCTGCCACTGGGAGCAGAGACTATTTGCAGCTTACATTTATAACAGAAGGAGGGATTTAAAATATAGTATTATGCCTGCCCTGGTACAGTTAACCTCCTCCACCCGCTCCCCACACACATACACACACATGCATATCCTCAGACTGTGAAAGAAGGGTGTCTCTCAGACATCCTATCTCTAACCCAGCTTCTAACGGGTCCCTGGAGTCTAGTCTTTTTGAACACAGCAGTGAAGATAAGGAATGGGGAAAGGGCTTTGATTTCAAGTCCACTAGATACAATAGATTCCTAATTTAATTTCGAAGACAAATCTATTTTTTTAATTTAATTTTATTATTATTATTTTTTGAGACGGAGTCTCGCTCTGTCGCCCAGGCTGGAGTGCAGTGGCCGGATCTCAGCTCATTGTAAGCTCCGCCTCCCGGGTTCACGCCATTCTCCTGCCTCAGCCTCCCAAGTAGCTGGGACTACAGGCGCCCGCCACCTCGCCCGGCTAGTTTTTTGTATTTTTAGTAGAGATGGGGTTTCACCGTGTTAGCCAGGATGGTCTCGATCTCCTGACCTCGTGATCCGCCAGTCTCGGCCTCCCAAAGTGCTGGGATTACAGGCTTGAGCCACCACGCCCGGCCAACAAATCAATTATTAACACACATACAAAGAGAACAGTATTTTAAGCAAAGCCTCTGTTGTGGCAGATTACCTTTTAAGGTGTCTCCCAATTGGGTTTCCTATTTTAGATGACTTTTTGAAGAATATATCTCTGTAATAGAAATATATATGATGATTCTCAACTTTAAGAACTTCACGTTTGCTATAATTAAGATATTTATGAATTTATTGTTAGAAGATTGGTAGAAAAAGTAATGCAACATCAAATGGGAAAATAAATATCTATATAATATTATATAGCTGTTCAAATATAGGGTTTGTGATTCTTGTGCTGATTTGAACTGCCGTACAACATCAGGAGAAAAGTCCACAGTTGTGTTAAGAAAGCTCTTATAAGCCTATGAAATTTTATAGCACAGGCTGTCACAGAACCTACAATTTACAAACATTTGTAAAAGTTAGGAAAAGTTTTGGGTTCCTCAATAGAAAATGATTTTGCTTAGCTTTAAGAAAGCAACTAATTTATCTCTTTTTGTTCTCGTCCATTAACAATTAAAGGAACTCAAATGGTTTTTAAAAATTATAATAAAACTAAGCTAATATCACATAGATTTTGAGATACTGTGAATAACCATATAAAATAATTTGCTATTTTTCATGTATAAAAATAAGCTTAACACGCTTATCAACACATCTTGAACTATAAGAGATTTATTTCAGCAATGTTGCCAAAGGGCAAGCAATGCATGCTGCCTACAGGAAACTCTGAATTCCCTGAGCTCAGGGCTCCTCACTTGTCATGTGACCCGCTGCGTGTGCACACATCCATCTGTGGCCATCCCTGTTCCCCCAGCGGACTTGGAGGCAAGGAAATTGATGCAGACATGCTGATGCTCATATTGTTTGCTATGCTGTAAGTAATACAGTCCTTTGCTTTGACCCAGGAATCTTCTGCCGCAACCATGAAACAAACTGGCAGGCTCATTTGTTAGCTTGCAAGTAGGGTAAAGTCTCTCTTCACGGTTCTTCACAGTATACTTGTCTGTGCAGTGGTCGTCATCTTCATGAATGATAACATGATAACATGACATAAGAAATAGTGAGAAGATCTTACCTATAGGTAAGCAAACACTGCAATATAAAAATGGCGTATGTCATTTCATAAATCACAGTTGGCACACTCTAGAGAAGAGATCGGGCAGCCTTCCTTTTTTGGTTGGCACAGCTGATTCTACTGTCCTCATTTCTTCTTCTCTTTTCTGGGATATGTTAGAAGAATTGCTGTGACAAAGCTCTTCTCCTGGGTGGCCAGCGTTGATGGTCAGTTTGTTTTGTTTTCGGCAGGCTAGGCAGATGTCCTCTACCTCCTTCTTCGTGCCATGTGACATTCATCCCTTGGATTTTCCTATTGTGTTTTATTTAGTATTTTAGAATACTGCCCACATTCCATTCTGGAAAGTCCGCTGTCCCAGTCAGAGTTTTCTTAGAAAGCTGAGCCTGTGATGGGCATTGGTGCAGGTAGCCTCTTCTGGAAAGTGAGCTCATAAAAGAGGGAAGAATGGAATAGAGAAGAAAAATCCAACAAAAGGGCATCATTGAGCTGGTCACTTCTGTGAGCGACTGGGGCATGAACTCGCGGGGAAGCTCTCAGGAAGCCGGTAGATGTGTTTCACAGCCGCGCTTCTGAGAGACAGCAGGGGGAATGGCATGAACTCGCGGGGAAGCTCTCAGGAAGCTGGTAGATGTGTTTCACAGCTGCGCTTCTGAGAGACAGCAGGGGGAATGCATTTATCCCGAGTCCTGTCCCGGGATTCAGCACTGCCCTTGGGGCGCTGACTCCTGGCTCTCAGGAGAGGAATATGAATGAATGGGTTGTGACTGGGTGTCTGCAGGCATCGCAGAGGCCAAGAGACAAACAGAGAACTCGAACACTTAACTTCTTAGGAATAACTTCCTGCCACAGTGTAGTTGATAACCATAGGGCACCTGTCTACAGAATGAGTCCATGTATTTATTCAGTTTTAACACATTTACGTTAAGGAAGCAAGTTTTGCCTTCATGCTGCATTTCACAGTTACATTTTTCAATATTTTTCAATAGTAGATTCAAACTCCTAAGAAAAGCACACCAGCATCTTCAGTTTTTCTCCTCGGCTTTTCTGAGTTCCTAATTCCCTTCCCCATTTGTCCTGCCCCCATGGTACTGTCTCCCTCAGCTGGGCATGTCACTTTTTTCCTATCACCATGTCTTTGCATTTATTTTTTCCCCTGGAAAATCCACAATACCTTTTCCCTAATTTCTCTTGGAATACTACAAACCAAACTGTATGATGCCTTTCCTGACCATACTTCCTCACTTTCATTACTCTTTTCATGGAAAATCCACAATAGGTACCTTTATGGGCCTCTCTTATTACACTGGGCTTATTGTATAGCAGTAGCTTTTGCATGTATCACTGTCACATGACTGTGATATAATTGAGAGGTATTTTGTATCATCAGCACCTGGCACCATGCCCAGAAAGTGATCAGTAGTCAATATCTATAGAATGTGAATAAATGGGTGGCTAGCTCAGATTCATGGAAACACAGGGAATGATGAGACTGAAGTAATGATGAGACTGAACACAGGGAATGATGAGAAGGTCAGCAGGGTTATAGCGTTCAGGGTAGTATTATAAAAATAAAACTGAGAAGCCAACTTTGACCTAAAAGCCCCTTTACTTTTACAGTTGGTATTTTGAATTGAAATATAGGTATTTATCACCTACAACTGTCATTTACCATTTAATTAGACTCAAACTGCATTCCAACCTGTCAGAGTAATGTGGACCCAGATTCTCTTTTTTAACCACCACTCCCCAAATTTCCTTTATAGCCTCTGTGTCAGAGAAATAGAACGAATAGGGTATACATAGGAGATTTGCTGTAGAGAACTGGCTCGTGTGGTTATGGAGCCTGGGAAATCTCATCTGCGGGGTGAGCTGGCGGGCTGGAGGTTGAAGGTTAGTTGACGTTCTGTTTGAAGGCCGACAGGCAAGAAGAGCTGCTGCTGCGGATGAATTCTAGAGAATTCTCTCCTTTCTGGTGGTGGTAGGGGGTATTTTTGTTCTATCCAGGCCTCCAGCTGATTGGATGAGGCCCATCCACATGTGGAGGGCAGTGTGTTTCACTCGACCAATTAAATTTTTAATCTCCTCCCAAAACACCCCTGAAGAAACACGTAGAATGACGTTTGACCAAATATCTGGGACCCCCGGCCTAGTCAGATTGACACATGGAATTACCCATCACACCATCCATACTTTTGATTAATCAAATTGCCTTTACGAGGAGACAGCTAATAAGTCAGCAAACAAACCGAATGCCAGTGCTGAAGCTGCGCTTTTCTGCCCGTTGCTCAGGCATTTCCTCTCTCATTATTCTGTGAAATATGTGTTGAGACTAGAAGACAAACTCCTTTCGAATTTGTAAAGAAAAAGTAACATTTTCTTATACCTGCGTCACTTGTGGGCTGCAATCCCTTCTTGTCAGCATTCGTTTTGCATTTTACCATCTAAAGAGTTTCCTTTTCAGGTGGTGGGAACCTAAGAAAAATTGTCTTTCTATTTTCTTTTTTTTAAAATATTTATTTTAGTCCCTTAAGGTCTAGAGTACATGTGCACAACGTGCAGGTTTGTTACATATGTATACATGTGCCATGTTGGTGTGCTGCACCCATTAACTCATCATTTACATTAG
>NW_012120932.1:4155236-4155939 GCF_000951035.1 Colobus angolensis palliatus
TGATGGCCAGTGATGATGAGCATTTTTTCATGTGTCTGTTGGCTGCATAAATGTCTTCTTTTGAGAAGTGTCTGTTCATATCCTTTGCCCAGTTTTTGGTGGGGTGGTTTGATTTTTTTCTTGTAAATTTGTTTGAGTTCTTTGTATATTCTGGATATTAGTCCTTTGTCAGATGGGTAGATTGTAAAAGTTTTCTCCCATTCTGTGGGTTGCCTGTTCACTCTGATGGTAGTTTCTTTTCCTGTGCAGAAGCTCTTTAGCTCCCATTTGTCAATTTTGACTTTTGTGGCCATTGCTTTTGGTGTTTTAGTCATGAAGTCCTTGCCCATGTCTATGTCCTGAATGGTATTGCCTAGGTTATCTTCTAGGGTTTTTATGGTTTTAGGTCTAACTTTTAAGTCTTTAATCCATCTTGAATTAATTTTTGTGTAAGGTGTAAGGAAAGGATCCAGTTTCAGCTTTCTACGTACGGCTAGCCAGTTTTCCCAGCACCATTTATTAAATAGGGAATTCTTTCCCCATATCTTGTTTTTGTCAGGTTTGTCCAAGATCAGATGGTTGTAAATGTGTAGTGTTATTTCTGAGGCCTCTGTTCTGTTCCATTGGTTTATATCTCTGTTTTGGTACCAGTACCATGCTGTTTGGTTACTGTAGCCTTGTAGTATAGTTTGAAGTCAGGTAGCATGATGCCTCCAGCTTTGTT
>NW_012120932.1:4156797-4158053 GCF_000951035.1 Colobus angolensis palliatus
TGAGACGATGGGGTTTTCTAAATATACAATCATGTCATCTGCAAACAGGGACAATTTGACTTCCTCTTTTCCTAATTGAATACCCTTTATTTCTTTCTCCTGCCTAATTATCCTGGCCAGAACTTCCAACACTGTTGAATAGGAGTGATGAGAGAGGGCATCCTTGTCTTGTGCCAGTTTTCAAAGAGAATGCTTCCAGTTTTTGCCCATTCAGCATGATATTGGCTGTGTGTTTGTCATAAATAACTCTTATTATTTTGACATACATCCTGTCAATACCTAGTTTATTGAGAATTTTTAGCATGAAGGGCTGTTGAATTTTGTTGCGGGCCTTTTCTGCATCTGTTGAGATAATCATGTGGTTTTTGTCTTTGGTTCTGTTTATATGATGGATTACGTTTATTGATTTGTGTATGTTGAACCAGCCTTGCATCCCAGGGATAAAGCCCACTTGATCGTGGTGGATAAGCTTTTTGATGTGCTGCTGCATTCGGTTTGCTAGTATTTTATTGAGGATTTTTGCATCGATGTTCATCAGGGATATTGGTCTAAAATTCTCTTTTTTTGTTGCGTCTCTGCCAGGCTTTGATATCAGCATGATGTTGGCCTCATAAAATGAGTAAGGGAGGATTCCCTCTTTTTCTGTTGGTTGGAATAGTTTCAGAAGGAATGGTATGAACTCCTCTTTGTACCTCTGGTAGAATTCGCCTGTGAGTCCATCTGGTCCTGGACTCTTTTTGGTTGGTAGGCTCTTAATTATTGCCTCAATTTCAGAGCTAGTTATTGGTCTCTTTGGGGATTCAACTTCTTCCTGGTTTAGTCTTGGGAGAATGTATGTGTCCAGGAATTTATCCATTTCTTCTAGAGTTTCTAGCTTATTCGTGTAGAAGTGTTTATAGTACTCTCTGATGGTAGTTTGTGTTTCTGTGGGATCAGTGGTAATATCCCCGGTATCATTTTTTATTGCGTCTATTTGATTCTTCTCTCTTTTCTTCTTTATTAGCCTTGCTAGTGGTCTATGAATTTTGTTGATCTTTTCAAAAAACCAGCTCCTGGATTCATTGATTTTTTTGAAGGGTTTTTTGTATATCTATCTCTTTCAGTTCTGCTCTGATCTTAGTTATTTCTTGCCTTCTGCTCGCTTTGAATGTGTTTGCTCTTCTCTAGTTCTTTTAATTGTGATGTTAGGGTGTCAATTTTAGATCTTTCCTGCTTTCTCTTGTGGGCATTTAGTGCTATAAATTTCCCTCTACACA
>NW_012120932.1:4158213-4172672 GCF_000951035.1 Colobus angolensis palliatus
TAGTTTTTTGTATTTTTTAGTAGAGACGGGGTTTCACCGTGTTAGCCAGGATGGTCTCGATCTCCTCACCTCGTGATCCACCCGTCTTGGCCTCCCAAAGTGCTGGGATTACAGGCTTGAGCCACCGCGCCCGGCCTTCTGCCTTCATTTCTTTATGTACCCAGTAGTCATTCAGGAGCAGGTTGTTAAGTTTCCATGTAGTTGAGCAGTTTTGATTGATTTTCTTAATCCTGAGTTCTAGTTTGATTGCACTGTGGTCTGAGAGACAGTTTGTTATAATTGCTGTTCTTTTACATTTGCCAAGGAGTACTTTACTTCCAACTATGTGGTCAGTTTTGGAATAAGTGTGATGTGGTGCTCAGAAGAACGTATATTCTGTTGCTTTGGGGTGGAGAGTTCTGTAGATGTCTATTAGGTCCGCTTGGTGCAGAGCTGAGTTCAATCCCTGGATATCCTTGTTAACTTTCTGTCTCGTTGATCTGTCTAATGTTGACAGTGGTGTGTTAAAGTCTCCCATTATTATTGTGTGGGAGTCTAAGTCTCTTTGTAGGTCTCTAAGGACTTGCTTTATGAATGTGGGTGCTCCTGTATTGGGTGCGTATATATTTAAGATGGTTAGCTCTTCTTGTTGAATTGATCCCTTTACCATTATGTAATGGCCTTCCTTGTCTCTTTTGATCTTTGTTGGTTTAAAGTCTGTTTTATCAGAGACTAAGATTGCAACCTCTGCTTTTTTTAATTTTCCATTTACTTGGTAGACCTTTCTCCATCCCTTTATTTTGAGCCTATGTGTGTCTCTGCACGTGAAATGGATCTCCTGAATACAGCACACTGACAGGTCTTGATTCTCTATCCAATTTGCCAGTCTGTGTCTTTTAATTGGAGCATTTAGCCCATTTACATTTACGGTTAAATCATTATATGTGAATTTGATCCTGCCATTATGATGTTAGCTGGTTAGTTTGCTCATTAGTTGATGTAGTTTCTTCCTGTCATCGATGGTCTTTACAATTTGGCATGTTTTTGCAGTGGCTGGTACCGGTTGTTCCTTTCCATGTTTAGCGCTTCCTTCAGGATCTCTTGTAGGGCAGGCCTGGTGGTGACAAAATCTCTCAGCATTTGCTTGTCTGTAAAGGATTTTATTTCTCCTTCTCTTATGCAGCTTAGTTTGGCTAGATATGAAATTCTGGGTTGAAAATTCTTTTCTTCAAGAATGTTGAATGTCAGCCCCCACTCTCTTCTGGCTTGTAGAGTTTCAGCCGAGAGATCCGCTGTTAGTCTGATGGGCTTCCCTTTGTGTGTAATCCAACCTTTCTCTCTGGCTGCCCTTAATATTTTTTCCTTCATTTCTACTTTGGTGAATCTGACAATTATGTGTCTTGGAGTTGCTCTTCTTGAGGAGTATCTTTGTGGCATTCTCTGTATTTCCTGAATTTGAAAGTTGGCCTGCTTTGCTAGGTTGGGGAAGTTCTCCTGGATAATATCCTGAAGAGCATTTTCCAAGTTGGTTCTGTTCTCCCTGTCACTTTCGGGTACACCAATCAGATGTAGATTTGGTCTTTTCATATAATCCCATATTTCTTGGAGACTTTGTTTCTTTTTATTCTTTTTTCTCTAAACTTCTTGCTTCATTTCATTCCTTTGATCTTCAATCACTGATATCCTTTCTTCCCCTTGATTGAATCGACTACTGAAGCTTGTGCATGCGTCATGTAGTTCTAGTGCCATGGTTTTCAGCTCCATCAGGCCATTTAAGGTCTTCTCTATGCTGTTTATTCTAGTTAGCCATTCATCTAATCTTTTTTTCAAGGTTTTTAGCTTTTTTGTGATGGGTTCAAACATCCTCCTTTAGCTCGGAGAAATTTGTTATTACCGATTATCTGAAGCCTTCTTCTCTCAACTCGTCAAAGTCATTCTCCATCCAGCTTTGTTCCATTGCTGGCGAGGAGCTGTGTTCCTTTGGAGGAGAAGAGGTGCTATGATTTTTAGAATTTTCAGCTTTTCTGCTCTGGTTTCTCCCCATCTTTGTGGTTTTACCTACCTTTGGTCTTTGATGATGGTGATGTCCCGATGGGGTTTTGGTGTGGATATCCTTTCTGTTTGTTAGTTTTCCTTCTAACAGTCAGGACCCTCAGCTGCAGGTCTGTTGGAGTTTGCTGGAGGACCTGTTTGCCTGGGTATCACCAGCAGAGGCTGCAGAACAGCAAATATTGCAGAGTGGCAAATGTTGCTGCCTGATCCTTCCTCTGGAAGCTTCTCTCAGAGGGGTACCTGGCTTCTCTCAGAGGGGCACCAGTTGTCAGTTGGCCCCTACTGGGAGGTGTCTCCCAGTTAGGCTACTCGGGGGTCAGGGACCCACTTGAGGAGGCAGTCTGTCTGTCCTCAGATCTCAAACTCCATGCTGGGATAACCACTGCTGTCTTCAAAGCTCAGTTGGAAATGCAGAAATCACCTGTCTTCTGTGTCGCTCACCTTGGGAGCTGTAGACTGGAGCTGTTCATGTTCGGCCATCTTGGAACCGGATCTGTCTTTCTATTTTCTTATCCTTATGAGCTTTGTCGAAAGAGTGCAGCTTCTTCTGGTTTCTCTTATGAGTGTACAAAAAATCTCTTTGATTGCATTTAGCAATTTTTGCAAGTCTTAATTTGTTCCGGGGTTTAATTCAGTTTGCTTTATATTGCCTCCTTTTCATTATAAGTATTTTTTTTTTTCTGATACGGAGTCTTGCTCTGTCACCCAGGCTGGAGTGCAGTGGTGTGAGCTCGGCTCACTGCAACCTCTGCCTCATGGGTTCGGGCAATTCTCCTGCCTCAGCCTCCCAAGTAGGTGGGATTACATTTGCTGGCTACCATGCCCAGCTAATTTTTATATTTTTACTAGAGACAGTGTTTCACCATGTTGGCCCAGCTGGTCTCAAACTCCTGATCTCGTGATCTGCCCACCTCATCCTCCCAAAGTGCTGAGATTACAGGCGTGAGCCACTGTGCCCGGCCTCATTGTAAATATTCTTTCTTTGGTTACTTTGCCTATTTCTCTCTTCCTCAGTGGAATTTTTTTTCTGGATTTCATTTGGATAGCTTTTCATATTTGATGAACGATGTTGTCCTTATTCATAACAACAGTGTCTCTTTGTATAGTGGTTGCTCGGAGGTCTACAAGGTAGTATTATGTAATATTTCCAATTGTATTCTAAATATGCATATCTTTTTAAGTTAAAAAATTGAAGTTGAAGCTGCCTCTACAGTGACACACATAGCTTGAAATAATAGAGTTGAAATTCAGACATAAAACATATTGCCATGGGATAATGCCTGCTGTTTTCCTAAAGTTTTGAAATTATCTGTTTGAGGTCTCAAGTGAACATTTGTCTGTTGTCTTGGGCACAATAAATTCTAAGATGTTCTGGTTATTTTCTCAAGGATTCTGACACTGCCCCCTTACTAACCGTATTAGAGCCAAGTACAGAGTAGTGATCAAGGTCTGATAATTTGCAGGTTTATTACTTGGGGTTGAAAAAAAATCTAGCTGATGTCAGTGATCTTGCTGGGAACTCTCTTCAGAATGCAGTTGGAGTGCACCTCTTAACTCTTACTTCAGTGTCACTGAAGTTCTCTTTCTTCAGCTCCCAGATGCTCTGTAGCCTGCTCTGGCCTGTGAGGTCATGAGGTCCCTTTAAGATGTTATTAGTTTAACACTGTCTTCTTTCCATCCCTCTGTAACATGTCTTGGGAAGAAGCCATATCCTTCTCATACCTTATATTCTCATTCAGACTCTAATTCTGTCAACTCTCACAGAGATGCATAGAAAGAATTATTATTATTTTTAATTTCTGTGGTTACGTAGTAGGTGTATATATTGACGAGGTGCATGAGATGCTTTGTTACAGGCATGCAATGTGAAATAAGCACATTATGAAGAATGGAGTATCTGTCCCCTCAAGCATTTATCCTTTGAGTTGCACACTATCCAATTACACTCTTTAAGTTATTTAAAAATGTACAATTAAGTCATTATTGACTATACTCACCCTGTTGTGCTATCAAATACTGGGTATTCTTCATTTTTTTCTATTTTTTTGTACCCATGGAAAAATCATTTACTGCTCTTTATTAACAGCCCATCTTTGTCATTTACATTCCCATAGCTGTGGATACATTCATAATAACAGTTATTAGTTATAACATCTCTACATGATTTTCTTTTTAAATTGTATGTACCCATGTTGTTGTAGGTTTTCTGTGTCGTGTCTGATGTCTTTCTGCAGGACTTAATTTTGTTATTTGGTTTCCTCTCTTTCTACTTAGCAGTAATTCTCAGAAAAAATAGGTTTGTCTTATTCTCATATTATATACTTTAGTGAAAAATCTGTAGTTTAAAAATAGGTATTCAATTTGTCACAGAAGTATAATTTAACTACATAGCAAGAAATTTAGAAATAAACAGAAAGAAAGAGAACAAGACCATCTATCCAGCTTCCTCAGGGACAAGGAGCTGATCTACGTTGAATCCCTTGTGTGTTTCTGGAGCTGTGTGTGTTGGATTTAACACCCATTGTCTCACCTTAACCCAGCAGATCTCTTTGTCCATTATCTTCTCAAATACAGGTTTTCCCATCCCATCTCCTACATCTCTCCACGTGTCTAAATAGTCCTTGTATTTATTGTAGAGTAGATCATCAAATTAAGATGCTTAAATTTATGTAAACTTGGCTGGGCATGGTGGCTCACACCTGTAATCCCGGCACTTTGAGAGGCTGAGGCAGGCGGATCACGAGGTCAGGAGATTGAGACCCCCTTGGCTAACATGGTGAAACCCCGTGTCTACTAAAAATACAAAAAAAATTAGCTGGACGTGGTGGCGGGTGCCTATAGTCCCAGCTACTCGGGAGGCTGAGGCAGGAGAATGGTGTGAACCCGGAAGGTAGAGGTTGCAGTGAGCGGAGATCGCACCACTGCACTCCAGCCTGGGCGACAGAGCTAGACTCCGTCCAAAAAAAAAAAAAAAAAAAAAGTAAAGTTTCCTCTTGCTCTTCGTTTGTGTTGTGTGTTTTGTAGTACTCATAAAGTCCTTGGTCCTGGTATGTTGAAATTGGTATGCTGTGGTTATAACTTGATATTTGTAGTGCCGTAAGTCATTTGAAAACACCAGTGTCAGGAGGTATTCGATGTTCCTATACTAGGTTTTCTTTAACAAGTCAAAATGACATCTGGAAGGACAAACAAAATGTAACCCCTGTCTCCTACCCTCCTCTGTTCCTACCCAGTAATTTATAGAATTTAAACCTGTTCCTGTGTGTCTTCGTCCAAGCCTCATCTGTTCCCACAGGTAGACTATAGGAATTGTCTGTCATGTCCCGGGAACCAGACACTCATCAGCTGGTCATGCCAGTCTCTCTTCCTCACCCCAGAATCATCAGTCAGCAAGCAAGGCTCCTCACTCGGGAGTGAGGTTCTCCTGTACCCTCTCATCCCCATCTGCCGCTGCACGTGGCTGCGGTGTGGCTCCCCGTGAGTGAGGTGCTGCTCCTTCTCCAGAGGTGTAATTCATTTTCCATGAGACAGACCTCAGTATTTCAGAAGAGTAAACCTTACTGTGGCCTTCACACATGTGAGAAGAGTTCAGAGCAGAGACAAAATGTGAGTTGAACTCCGAAGATAATAAATGATGAGAACTCGCAGACAGGAGGGGCTGCAGTGTCATCGGGTGAGCGGTCAAGGAGCGTTGGTGCCTGCATCCTACATTCAGGAAACAGTGAGAAGAACACTCTGATTAAAGGAGGAAGCGCATCTGAGAAATGTGTAGGGATTCAGCTGTAGTGCGGAGAGGACAGGAAACAGATGGTGGAGGGAATTGAATGCCAGGACCTGAAATTTGAATTTCAGGACGGGTGCAGTGGGGATCCATTGGAGCTGGTTGATACGGCTGTTTATGTGACTTGCTCTCAGCAATAGTTTAAAACCGTTTCTGCCATGGTGATATGTGATTTGTGTGTGTATGTGGCTGGGGACAATCAATAAGTAAACACTGGCTATAAGGTTTGGTTAGGTTGTTAACATGAGAACCTACAGTGAGATGATGATAATGGTAATGGAAAAGCTGCCATATACACACAAAAAGCACATAATCCTTGGTGATGTGTTGGCTGTAGAGGGAAGATAAATGTGGGGGCTCAGGACAGTGTACTTACTAAGCATTTTTCAGTTGCAGGTGACCAAAATCTCAAGTGACCAAAATCTCAAATCAAATAGGCCTGAACAATAAGGGGAATCCAAGTGTCTTGATTCAAGTCAGGCTGAATTTAGGTAATCAGATTCTTTCATCAGCCGTCTGCCTTTTTCCTTCTTGCACATGGGCAGCTCTGTCTGTGCCGTACCTTCAGGCGTACCATTTAGCATCTTAGAAGCGTGACTGTTTTTCTTTATGTCTGTTTTTAGCAATGTTCAGTTCTACAGATACTATGCCTTTATTTGTTTGTTCTACTCAGTAGGATAAGCTTCACAGGAGCAGAGACTTTTTCTGTTGTTCGTGGTTATATCCCCAGAACATAGGGGAACACCTGGCACAGTACAGATTTTCAACAACTATTTGTTGAATGAATGAATGGGTATTTCTCCCAAGAACTCAAGCCAAAAGTCCCAGGTTCTGCTCTCATTCATTCAGCGTGGGCTTCCTGACCATCCCGGAACCAGTCGTTTCTGGTAGGACAGGCATGGCGTTCAGTTGCCAGGCCTGAGTCGTGTCCCTGTGCTGGCCCCAGGTGGTAGAGTGAGCCCCCTTCATACTCCAAGGAGTGAGGTGTAGTGGAGGCAGTGACTGAAGATAATCGAATGGAGATTAAGACCATGTAAAACAGAAGTTTTTATGTGGAAGAAAGTAGGTTTTTACATTGACCATCACTGCTTATGTTCACTGTGAGTAAAGTGTGCTTTTCTGAAGCATTCCCTTTAGATAGCAATGCATGGATCAATTCAGATCCATAACAAGATGGACTTTCAGTACCTGCTAAATAAAGGCTTTATGGAACCTCATTAAGACAATGTTAAGGTACATTAAGAACTGAAACAACAGGTGGTAAAATGGGAAGAATGGAATAGTGCTGTATCCAGATGAACATCCAGACGGGGCCTGCAGAAGGTATGGGCACTGCCTTCCCTGTTTGTGATTCGATTCCCAAGGCTGTCCTCCGTACTGACTCAATGTGTGGAACCAGAGAGAAGCCTGCTGTGGAGTTAGTGAATTTGACCTAATTGAGACAGTCTGAGAAAGGACAGGAATCTTTTTTTTTTTTTTTTTTTTACAATGTATAAGTTTTCTATATCTCTGTGATAACACAGTAACCAACTGTTGAACTCTTTACTAGTAGGCTTTGTGTTTTTCTGATAATTTGAAGCTAGTGAATTTGACCTAATTGAGACAGTCTGAGAAAGGACAGGAATCTTTTTTTTTTTTTTTTTTTACAATGTATAAGTTTTCTATATCTCTGTGATAACACAGTAACCAACTGTTGAACTCTTTACTAGTAGGCTTTGTGTTTTTCTGATAATTTGAAGCTGGTTAAGGTGCTGTGCTCTCATATTAGCAGTTCTGCGGCCCCTTCCCCTCTCCTTCCATCCTTAGGTTCCACCAACACAGTCATTAGCTCCTTTCACAATGAGGCGCAAGTACAGCCGCCGAGCACGGGCAGAGCCACAGCCTGGCAGAGTGGTTTAGCGTCATGAAACCCTTCTCAGAATGAATTGTGTATCTGTGCGGTTCAAAGTGGATGTTAATCCTATTTTCAGTGGAACTCTCCTGCATTTCCCCTAAAATATCAAATATGCAATTCCATATAAACAGTGTGTTCGTTTCCTGTGGCTCTTGTGAAAAATGACCACTAACTGGCTGACTTAAAACAACAGAATTTATTCTGTCATAGTCTGGAGACCAGAAGTTCCGCATCAGTATCCGTAGTCCAAAATCAAGATGGGCCACACTCCCTCCGGAGGCTCTAGGGGGAGTTCCATTCTTTGTTTCTTCCGGCTTCCTGTGGTTGCCCGCATGCCTCGCCTTGTGGGTGCCTCACTCTGGCCTCTGCCTCCATCTCCACACCCTCTTCTCTTTTGTGTGGGGCTCTGTTCATCCTCACCTTTCTCTCTCTTACAAGGACAGTTCTGATGGTATTTAAGATCCGCCAGATAATTCAAGATAATTTCAACTTAGGGTCTTTGATCACATCTGGAGAACCTTACCTTCTAAAGTAACCTTCACAGGGTCCCAGGATTGGGGCATAGACATATCTTTGGGAGCCACTGTCAGCCTGTCCTAATACACGGTAAGATTAATCTCTGATAAAGGCATTCAACCACAAGTGCAGTGTGGTTTGGTCTTTTAATGAAGTCCTTTAAGTAATACTATAATGAATTCAGAGCTCCATCTAGAGATGCCAGAAGGTGTCCTTATTTGAATGTAAAGCTCCTCCCCATGGGGTCAGTTGTCTCCCCGTCTTTCAGCTTTTCCTATTTCCTCTGCAGATACGGAAAAAACCTGTACATGTATCATCCATGCATTCTTTTTTTTTTTCATTCTTATCATCAGATCCCAAAGCAATGAATTGCTGTTTGAAAGTGCAAGGTTTGTGTTTATCTTTTCCACATCTCTACCCTAGTAGTGTTTGCTCTTTCAGAGGCTGATTTTGTTCCTAAGCAATTAAGATGCTTCCCTATGTTTTGGAATAAATAGTAGTATCTAAGTGTTTTGCTCTTCTGTTTATTTCCTGTAACAGATATTTGCACATCTCCCTCCAATGTTAGATTCTGGACTTCTTGAACCTAGAACCATATCTCTCTTTATGCCCCATAATGCTTTCCACATGGTAGATGCTCAATACACTTTTATTAAATAAGTGCAAGAATTAATATACTCAAATGAAATGCTGTTTTGAAAAGTGTATCATCTCTGTCTTAGGTCAGGGCAAGTCCTCAAATTTATTTTTTAATCATTTCATATTTATGTGGTAAAAATTGTCTTAAACGAGCAGATCTGTGAATGCAATGTTGATTTATATACAGGAAGCCCATAGGCCAATTTTAATCTTCTGCTGTCTTTCATGAACATAATACTAAGAAATGGTTTCTGTCCCAGACCCTTCGTAGGGAGCATGCTGGGAATCACAAAGCATGCTGGGAATACTTGTCAAGGAGAGGTGGGAAGCTAAGAGTGATGCCAGGTGGGGGTCAGGGGACAAATCAAGACCGTAGAGTGGGGAGGGAGGAACGTAGGCAGAGCTAATCACCGAGACTAAATCAACAAGCCTAGGGAAGTGCAATGAGCCTAAAACTCTCTGGTCTAGCATGCATCTTCAAGGTTACTTGAGGTGGCTGCATGGAAGGTGGCAGGTGGGTTCCCCTATGGGTTTATCTCTACCTCTCTCTCAACCATTGTTGACCTTCACCTGAGTCACCACCCCATACTGTGTTTATTCTCTGCATTTTCCAAATGCTTTTCTTCTTCAAACCTGCAAGTTTTAGTATGAATCCAGCTGCTACCCAGTTCAGCACATGTGATTTTTAAGGCAGTCCACCATTTTTGAACAGATATAAAATAACCCTGAATAAAACATTTTATATCATTTTCAACCATGATCTTCTGGGAGAACAATAATGTAAAATTCACCTATGTAGCAATGAATCTCTGCCTTTAGATGGTGAGAATAAATATGAAATAATCAATACTTGTAACAGCACATTAAGACACTGGAACCATCTATATTGAGCCAAGCACATGGAAATACAGTGAATCTTAACCAGATTTCCAAATAAGCTGAGGAAGAGGGAGATCCAGCCCCTGTAGCACTTGTGGGGTGCCCACCGTACTTTCCCTTCTGCATCTCAGTAGTGTACAATTCTTTCTAGGAAGAAAGTATTCACAGAATTCAAAATGATAGGGAAAGAACAATAAACTTAGGTACTGGATATGTTCTTTTATTTTATAAATTTATTGCCTTTTTTTTTTTTTCTTTTAAGATAGAGTCTCGTTCTGTTGCCCAGGCTGGAGTGTAGTGGCACCATCTCGGCTCACTGCAACCTCTGCCTTCCGGGTTCAAGCAGTTCTCCTGCTTCAGCCTCCTGGGTAGCTGTGACTACAGGCGCATGCCACCACACCCAGCTAATTTTTTGTATTTTTAGTAGAGATGGGGTTTCACTGTATTAGCCAGGATGGTCGCAATCTCCTGACCTTGTGATCCACCTGCCTCAGCCTCCCAAGGTACTGAGATTACAGGTGTGAGCCACCGTGTCCGAATTTATTGCCTTTCTAAAGGGCAAGATTTATTCAAGTCTGTGCCAGAAATTTTCTTCATTACAAGGTGACTGTTTGGCAAGCACATGCTATTGACTCTTGAATTTTCCAAAGGCGAAATGGAAAATTTCAGTAATTTTGTTTCCAGCTGTCTTTACAGATTTATATTTGGACCTTAATCCTATTGGAAATCATCTGAAACTCGTGAAACACACAATTGGAAAATTAATTAAGGAGAAACCACGGGAAAGAATAGCAATATTATCTATTACACCTATTTAGAACATTCTCTTGAGATCTGGTTATTATTTTTATTAGAGATGTGAATCTGTGATAACACCTCTAGGCCTCTTGTGTTTGGACTTTAATAAATTGTACTCGCTAACTTAGGAAGATTAAGTTTAATTAAATTTATTGGTTAATACTTCTCTTTTCCATATGTAGTAAATATTCAGTTGAAGTTTATTGAGCACGTGCTGTCTTTCAGATTCTGCGCTCAAAGTTGGGAAAGACTTTATTGTGCCTTCAAGAGCTCATGATTCCACAGAGACAGTTAGACATGTCAGCCAGGAATCCCGGGGACAGGTGGAACGCCCAGTGCTGTTTTATGCATTGCATGATACTGCAGGACAGAGGCATCATGAGAACAGCTATCTTGCTTTTCTTTTTTTTTTTTTTTTTTTGAGATGGAGTCTTGCTCTGTTGCCCAAGCTGGAGTGCAGTGGCCGGATCTCAGCTCACTGCAAGCTCCGCCTCCCGGGTTCATGCCATTCTCCTGCCTCAGCCTCCCGAGTAGCTGGGACTACAGGCGCGCACCATCTCGCCCGGCTAGTTTTTTGTATTTTTTTTTTTTTCAGTAGAGACGGGGTTTCACCGTGTTAGCCAGGATGGTCTCGATCTCCTGACCTTGTGATCCGCCTGCCTCGGCCTCTCAAAGTGCTGGGATTACAGGCTTGAGCCACCGTGCCCAGCCGCTTTTCTAATATAAGAATAGATTTTATTCAAAAAATGTCAATATTGCTTTAGATGTCCTTGGGTTTGTTTTATTCGTTCCCAGAAAAACCAAGAGAAAAAGATATCAGGCAGACAGGCTTAGGAGCCGCTCTTCCCTGAATGATGTCCTTCCTTCTTGGATCCTGCTCTGCCCACTCGGGGCCGTGTGGAACTTGTCTATAGATGGAGTAGAGCCTTAGCTGCCTTCTTGTGCTTTAGCTTCTTCACAGTTTTAAAATGCCTTTTTAGAAAATGTAAGTAAAGTTCTTAGCCAGTTGGATTCGTATTTATCTATTTTTCTTAGTCTACTATGTAGCATATTTGCTGACATCTGAGAATCCTGACTACACAGTGTTATCCAGAGAGCGTGTGTGCTGGGGAAATCAAGAAAGCCTCTCTTGTGGCATAAACATTGAGGGGGACACTTTAAGGAAACCGTAGAGAAAGCAAACCTTTCTTAACAGCTCTGCACATTTTACTGGCTTCTTGCTGTGTGAAAATATGGGGTGCTCTTCATGCTAATGAGGTTAAATGCAATTTCTTAGCTAGATTATGCAGTTCTTTATGTGGAAAAAATCCCAGTGTCTGACTCACCTATATAAATGTAACGTTGTCGCTTATAGGGAATATATAGAAAGATGTTTCTATATCAGATACTCTGAATGTTTTACCAAGCAATGAAATACTGTTCTCCCTATTGTAGAATAGGCGCTTCACAATGAGTTATTGAGTTTTTCTTTTGTCATGTCTTAAAGACATGTCACTGTCTTAATGGCAATGCATGCTTTTAGAAAAGCAGTTATAATTCCAGTATTTCTTTATGAAATGATATTCACTAGGCAAATTATGTGCACTTAATTCTCTGTTGTTGCAGTGTCATGTACTCAACCAAACAAATCAGGAGAGACCCTGAATTACCCGTTATCTATCTTAATGAACATAGTTGACATTTTGCTGAGTCGTAGGAATCTAGTTAATTCTGGTTGCTTTCTTTCTGTGACTTAACCAGTTGCTCACAAAGAAAAAAAGTGTATACAAAATACGCAGTTCAGAATCATCTAATGATATATTCAAGGTGTAACATTCCTCTTTCACAGAAATATCCTAATGTGTGACAGAAAACTTATGTCTAACATTATTAGATCAATAACCATGCTAGAAGAGGTACCCTTTTTATGAGAAAATATATGACATGCCTGAAAGTACAATGATTACAGGATTGGACTGCGGGACTCAGAGGTAACCTTTGGGGTGCTTCTGTTACCCATGGTTACACATGGGAACAGAGCTACCCAAGGTGGGAATGGTCCCAGGGGCTCCTCAAGTTTGACGGTGGGGAACACCAGGAGCAGCAGAGCTCTGATGGTCCTTGTGGTCTTATGACAAATAAGGTGATACGGGTCAAACGCTACTTAACTCCCAGCAATTCTTTTAGAACAGAGCTGACGCAATAGTTACCCTGAGATGAGGGTGACATGCAGGGGTCCTTGGGTTGGAAAGGGCAGGGCAAGTTCCTGCAGTGCTCTAGTTATCAGGCAGAAAGGAGGAGCCTCCGTCTCCTGTAGGCAAATGTCCCCCAGTGATTCCCTGTGAAGAGGTCTGCAGAGTGGGCTTTATTCAGTTCATCGCTGCGGGTGTTGCCTTTCCTGGGTCCTGGCTTCACGCAGGTAACTCTGACCTGAATGGCTGGTGCACCTCACCTGTCTCATCCCCCACAGGTTCTGTGCAGGGGCACTGTGAGAATTTCTAGCCGCTCTTGAGGTTTGGGCTCAGAATTCACACTGCCTCTGTGTGTGTGTGCCTAAAGAACCTAAGCATCAAATTGAGTTTAAAGTCGTGTTGGATAGGTGGTGCGCCCAGACATCCTGCAGAATGGAGAAAATGTGGGACATTAGGGAACTCTGAGGGCTAATGGACCTGTTTTGTGCCTTCATTATGGTGGAGGTTACATGGCTGAATGCATTTGTCAAAACAAATAGAGCTGTACGCTTTTAAAAAATTAAATACATTCTCTGGAATTTTACTCTGTGAAAATTATAGTGCAATGTAAATTTTAAAAATTTAAAAGAATTAAAAATGGAGTGATGATTGCCATACATCCTAGAATATATTCATATATATTTTTGGACTATTATTTCTCCCAGGCTGCAGTCTGCGTGTTAACCATATCACGGTATTTTTCCCGGCAGCTGACTGTGATGCCCCACTGGCCTCTGCCTTGCCTAGGTCATCCTTCAGCAGTTCCTCAGAGCTGTCCAGCAGCCACGGCCCTGGGTTTTCGAGGCTCAATCGAAGAGATGGTGAGTCTGCCCTTTTCCTTGTATTGCTACTTGGTGACTCTCATTGGATTTTCATTTAACAAAATAATTACAATTGATTAATACTTTGCAGAAGGAAGTAAAATTCCGAATAAGCATATTTGTTCACATTTGAAACTCCAAGAATATATTTGACAGGAATAAATTGATCAGTTCGGCTTCCTGGTCCTGCCGGGTCTCCCTTGGTACAATCTTTGTGTGGCTTGAGTAAGTCACACCTGACTTTGTCAGTGTTTGAACTCTTTGTATATCCCTTGCAATATCTGACTATTATTTGTGAAAGGCCTTAGATTCTGCCATGTCCTTTTTTTTTTACGTTGAATTCTTTTTTTCTGCCACAGTATACATTTTGTTGTCCCAGATTATTTAATTATTCCTATTTGGATGAGAAAATTGGCAAAGTAAAGAAGCGTTTAAAAAGATTTTCATATTTTAACTACACCTCTTAGTTTATTTCTTATTATGGCGGACTTGCTTCTCTCTTTAGCATCTACTGTAGAGAAGTAAGCATGTGATGGTTTATTCATGTTCCACTGTGACGATTCCATTCATAATTGTAAACATATCTCATGAGGACTGTGTTTCTTTTACATATGCTTTAGCAGAAGTGCAGAAAATTGATTGTGGTCTTGCTGTGTAAATTAGAACTTTAAACACCAAATATATCATGATGAGGAATCATCCTGGCATTTTCTGAGCACAAACTCAGGTGGAACTTCTTTGAATAAATTCTCAGAGGAAATTGTATTTACACTATTAATAAAATGCATTTGTAGGCGTATATTTAAAAAATTCAAAAGTGTACACTGTATTTTATGTAATTATGCTTTCGTTTTTTCTTATTGACCTTGTTTTTTTTTTTTTTTTTTTTT
>NW_012120932.1:4172937-4175003 GCF_000951035.1 Colobus angolensis palliatus
ATTACAGGCGTGAGCCACCATGCCCGGCCTCTGTTTTTTTTTTTTTTTTTTTTAAACTCCCTGTTGCATTTCTTGGTGTTTTCTGTATTTAAGCACATTTAATGCATTGTACATTGGACCAAATAAATATGTTCTGGCAATTGTTATAGGCAGTATGGTTATGAAACATGAGCAACATAAGTTTTCATTTTTCTTTTTATTTTTCTTAAGTCTGTGATTTCATTTGTTGCAGAGATTTGGGCTGTGTTTTGTTACTTTAGATTTTATTCCTGCAGAGCCTCAGTGGATGGTCTTTATCATTGAAACAGTGACTAAGCCTGGGCAGAGGGGATAAAGGAAAACAAGGGTAGTCTCAAGCCATAGCTCTTCTTGATGTCAAATCATGTTTTGTCCTAAAGTACATGACTGTGGCACTCTTTATCATAGGGATCATTTTTATTCTTAGTTCATATTCCTGTAACTCATCATGCAAAAAAGCATGATATCAATCTTAATAAAATTTATTTTCTTGTTAATGAAGTTAGAAAAACAGGTCTATTTTATTACTTTAGCTAGCTACCAACTGAGTTTATTACAAATTCATTGTTGTTGCTTTTTTTAATTGGTTTTGACTTTTTTCTTCTCCCTCATGGTAGCCTGCAGTATTCATCCACGGAGTTCCAAATTGGGAGTGATTTATTGAAGGCTATAGATTATCTCTAGTGTTTTAATATCCTTTATTAGTTTCAGAATGGTCTATGGAAGAGTGACTGAACAAATGTTCTGATCATAAATAATTAAACTAACAAATAATGACCCCCGTCTCAGGCATTAAAGCCTTTCTCCGGTGGAGTGTCAAGATCTCAGAGCTGAAAATTAGCAGGCAGAAAACAAGTAGTTTCCCAGTTGTGCAGCCCAGTGCCTTGTACCAATGTGATGGGAAGATGCCATGGAAACAGCTCAAACCTTAGCCTGAGGGGTGAGAGGGGAAGAAGGTAGCTATGCATCCCATCTGGCCCAGTGTAAGGGATCCAAATGGACTTTTTGGAGGTGTCTGTCTTCACACCTCTTGGATACCACACATAAACTAGTTCTTCCATGCCACTAAATGATGAACCCATAGGCCAAACAAATTAATGCACTTTTATAAGGAACTTATTTAATTCCCTTTAATGGGGAAGACTCAATTTTTCCACCAAAGGTTTCATAAGTTATGAAGCATAATCCAGAATTACTTTCAACTTGCAAAAATGCGCTGTCATGAATATTGCACACATGGGATTGTGACTAATTAAATATGTTTTTGCTTTCCACATCTTCATAGTTAGAATTTCAGTACAGCCTCTAACATGGTATTGGCTCATTTGAGGGTAAAGTGACCTGTTGTAATTCTTTTTTTTTTTTTTTTTTTTTGAGGTGGAGTCTTGCCCTGTTGCCAGGCTGGAGTGCAGTGGTGCAATCTTGGCTCACTGCAACCTCTGCCTTCCGGGCTCAAGTGATTCTCCTGCCTCAGCCTCCCAAGTAGCTGGGACTACAGGTGCCCGCTACCACGCCCAGCTAATTTTTGTATATTTAGTAGAGACGGGGTTTCACCATGCTGGCCAGGATGGTCTCAATCTCCTGACCTCGTGACCCGCTGGCCTTGGCCCCCAAAGTGCTGGGATTATAGGCGTGAACCACCATGCCTGGCCAACCTGTTGTAAATTTAAGAGACTAAGGGTCAGTGTGCATTTCTACATCTTTCACATTGCATCACTTGAAGCCAAGAAGAACTCTGTGGTATATTACATGTAAAAATAAGATGTGCCATTGAAACCATTTAATTATTTTAACATATGTTTGCTTTCCTTTTTCTGTAACGTCTTCTGACACTAATTGAAAATTTTGCCTGCCTGTCTCTGTAGACTCCACCTCTGAGTGGAGTCTCACAGCTGTCTGACAGCTTTGAAGAGAGCAGTAAATCTCCCAGCACAGAGGTTGAGATCTGAGAACGGACAGACTGCCTGCTCAAGTGGGTCCCTGACCCCTGAGTAGCCTAACTGGGAGACATCCCCCACTAGGTGCAGACCGACACCTCACACCTCACA
>NW_012120932.1:4180618-4181124 GCF_000951035.1 Colobus angolensis palliatus
AGAAATAAAGATGTTCTTTGAAACCAATGAGAACAAAGATACAATATGCCGGAATCTCTGGGACACATTTAAAGCAGTATGTAGAGGGAAATTTATAGCACTAAATGCTCATAAGAGACAACTGGAAAGATCTAAAATTGACACCCTAACATCACAATTAAAAGTACTAGAGAAGCAAGAGCAAACACATTCAAAAGCTAGCAGAAGGCAAGAAATAACTAAGATCGGAGCAGAACTGAAGGAGATAGAGACACGAAAAAGCCTCCAAAAGTTGATAGACTGCTAGCAAGACTAATAAAGAAGAAAAGAGAGAGGAATCAAATAGACGCAATACAAAATGATAAAGGGGATATCACCACCAACCCCACAGAAATACAAACTACCATAACTACTATCAGAGAATACTATAAACACCTCTACGCAAATAAACTAGAAAACCTAGAAGAAATGGATAATTTCCTGGACAGTTACAGTCTCCCAAGACTAAACCAGGAAGAAGTTGAATC
>NW_012120932.1:4183845-4200197 GCF_000951035.1 Colobus angolensis palliatus
CATCACACACCGGGGCCTATTATGGGGAGGGGGGAGGGGGGAGGGATGGCATTGGGAGTTATACCTGATGTAAATGACGAGTTGATGGGTGCTGATGAGTTGGTGGGTGCAGCACACCAACCTGGCACAAGTATACATATGTAACAAACCTGCACGTTGTACACATGTACCCTAGAACTTAAAGTATAATAAAAAAAAAGAAAATTTCAGAAAATTGACAGTTAATTTTAAATTATTTTAAATTAATATAAATGTTTAAACTATGATAATTCAAATGATACACTAGCACATAGTAAATTCTTAACATTTTAAAATAAATAATGAATGATCTATATTAGGAAATGAAATCTTTATATGATATATACATACAATTGTAGAACTTGGTTTTCTCCATGATCAATAATTGGCTTTCAGAGGCAACTTAATTATGCAATGATTGTCATTAGTTTTATTATACTTTACAATAAATGGATCAGTGCTTTGTTTAGTTCACAAATATAGACATAGGTGAATTAGTTTTACCTTTTTCCTTAGGCCTGTCTGCTCATGCGCTTATAGCTGTGTCTGTGTCAAATGAATTTGTGAAAATATAATCTCTTATTTTAGACAATTTCAACAATTAATAAACACTGTGAAGTTATTATTCCACGACTGAGATGAAAACCCAGCCGTTTTGGGGTATCATTCACGTGCTGGCTAAAGACATACATTTATTTGTGCTTTTGCTGCTCTGTGTCTCCTCTACATAAATTAGCAGTCTCAGTTTAAAGGTTATTTTTTTGTAATTCCGATTGCTTGCTTCTTATGCTGGTTGTCATATGAATATGCCTTTCTAAGATTAGGATAAAACACTCTTCTTGGTGTTTTCTTGCAGTCCTATCTTGGGTTATTTTTAATCAAAATGCCAGGCTGAGGTCAACTGATTGTAATTTGTTTATAAGGAAAAAAATGGAAGGTGACCTGAAGAATTTTCTCCCCCTCCCTTTACCAAAAAGTATTTATTCTTATTTTGAAATGAGAAATTCCTTCAGAATTTCCCGAGATGAAAGAGGGCTATCTCACTGACCCCTAAGACCCTGTTGTCTTCATCTGTAACTTGGCTAGTCTTGTCCAAATGAGGCCCCCTATGGGTTAGAATTGCATTTAGTTTTAAAGAAACAATTATGCAGAAAGTGCTTCTTCCATCTTATTAAAATTTCAAAGTTAGAAGAAAAGGTGTCTGAAGTTTCCAAGTAGAACTATAAAGACCGAGTGTTTTTAGGAACCCCATAAGTGAGCATTGTAGCATAAGGGAGAGTTTGCTGGTTGCTCATTGAATGTTGTCTTGGCCACTCACAGACCAGCACATGATGAGTGTAAAATAAACTCTTTGGTCTAAAGAGAAAAAACATAAGACTCTGCAGCTGTCAACATGTCTACTGACCCCAGCTGGAACGCTTTAGTGTATTGTGTCACCTAGTTAAGTTTTAGGATTTCCCTCCCCACTTAGAAGTTTGCCACCTCAGGCTAAAGAAATGCGGGATATTAAGGAGAATTAGTAAGAGAGAAAGGGCAAGAATTTGGAAATGCAAAACCTAGACAAGGTGGAGATGATTAACTGGAGTCGGGGAGGAATTAACAGCATATAAATATCAACATCATTGTGGCCTAACCCATCTACCATGCTCTCTAGTGTTGTGTCCAAGGTCCTCAGATGGTCACTGTCTTATTATATCCCTGATCACACTAGCTTCACCAGACTTTCAGGTCACCCAGGAGCTACATCTCTCAGACAGCAGAATATTAAGATAATGGAAAACAATAATAAGTTATGACAGTGTGTGAAAAACATGAAAAAGATTTTATATCTCTCATGATAGATGTAATTCAAGATGCTGCTGCAATAAATTAAAATACATATATATGCTTTTTTGCAAGGATAACCCATGTGTTTTCATGGTCTAACGAAGTTAGGCAGCGTTGTTATTCGTGGCTTGACACCTCTGCAGTTGCTCCTTGTTAAAGTCACAAAGTGAATGTACAATAACTGACCATGCGTTAGACCCAAGGAGAGTTTGAGAATTTTTTCAAGGGACCTTCACTAATGAAGCAAGCTGTCTTATTTGGGGATCTATAAGCAGCAAAGATAAACATTGTGTTAGACATTTCTGTTGAAGTGGCGTAAAACACATGGATTACTTGGTGCTTCAGGGGGTTTTAAATACTTGGAAACAATGCAGTGAACACAGAGATATTACTGCGAAGAACATTTCAGCAAATGAAATTACAAAATGGATAAAGCCAAAGAAGTGTCTCATGTTTCTAGCTTCCCACCTGAAGAGATTTAGCTGTATGGGTGGACCTCGTCAACATTCGAAGCTTTCTTTCCGTAGAATTTCAGGACTGTCTCGGAAGATGCATGACAGATGCATGCCATTGTCACTGGCGTGGGTCACTGTGGAAACTGCCCTAATGAGGCCATTGTGCTGCCGACTTGTGATATCTGGTTGTGAGTTGATGACAATATTGTATAGAAAATAGACACTCAAGCTGTGGAAAAAGTTTACGGGTGGACATCAGTTATCACTTAGAACTCCTCTCTCTGTTTTCTGAGTGAATGAGAATTGTGTTTAAAAAGATACTTTCTGCCTCATTCCTTCTCCAGCTATTTTGAAAAAGCTCAGGTACTGATTTCTTAGGAAAAGAGGAATGCAGGGAAACTAGAGGCAGGAATTTGTGCTGCACACAACCTAGCCACGACTCTGGGTGCACCAGCCCTTCAGATCTGGGCAGGTTAGCATTTGCCCAGGTGTTGGGCTGCCTGTGTGGCTCCACAGAACAAAGATGGGGGAAGAGCATTTGCCCAGGTCTGTGTGGCTCCACAGAACAAAGATGGGGGAAGAGCATTTGCCCAGGTGTTGGGCTGCCTGTGTGGCTCCACAGAACAAAGATGGGGGAAGAGCATTTGCCCAGGTGTTGGGCTGCCTGTGTTGGCTCCACAGAGCAAAGATGGGGGAAGCAGAGGCATCAGCTTCTCTTGTGGCACAGCACACAGCCTTCCAGGAGTGGATACACACTTTCTTTCTATTATTGGCACAAATAGTTACCTCAACTCAACAGAAAACAATAGCGATCTGTGCCTGATTGTCCTGAAAATGTTTCATTAATTTACTTGTATTCAGTGAATATCAAACCGCAGTTAGTGGTTTTTCAGTGAGTACAGAAAACATATTTGGTGGGTTGTTTTCCATCCTAAGAGTGTAAATATTGTAGGACCAATGATTTAGTTATCTTTTTGATGGAATAAACCTACAGAGGATAGATTCCAGTGTCAGTGAGATGAAGAGTTTCTGCTTCTCTGAGGAAGTAAGTTTGCTCTGTGCACACACACATAGAAAAAATGGTCAAAAGTTGCTTTATAAAATCCAATGATCAACTTGTTACATTAGCACCTTACTCTATGAAGATCACAGTATATGAATACAAAATAATATGTATGAATGTTGGATGATTTGTGGGAAAAAAATCTTATAGTCATCACTCCATCCTTTTTCCAAATTCTGTGTATTGTCTCTGAAACAGTTCATGCTTATGATTCTTCTACATCATTTCCATGGATCTCACCCTCAACTCAGTCTCTTCATGTCTCACTTGGATTATTCTGAAAGCCCCATGATTGAACTTCAACTTTTGAAGCTTTCCCTAATTAAATAAATGCTTAGCAAAGTCCTCAGTTAATGTTCTTTGAAGTGCTATTCTGTTCTTGTCCCATGCTCAGTTGACGAGTCTCAGACACTAACTCCCTGCATATAGCAGTTCTCAAATTCACAAGCCACCTAATGCCCCCCACCGTACATAAGAAGGTGGTCTAGTAAATTTTGGAGTAAAGGAAATACATACTTCACAAAGTCAAAATGTAAGTTCAATTACAGTTCAGCTAATATTTAATTAAGAGGATATGAGGCATCTCAGTGAATGCATTTTTATGTTTTTGGAGTATATAATTTTTAGATTTGTACTTAGCTGTTGTTACTAAATTTCAGAAAGTTCCTGCTTTATGAAGATGAATCAGTGATTCTAAATTATTCTTTGAGGTATAAAAACAAAGGTAGTAACAGATATACAAATTTCACAGTCTGGACTAGAAAACATTGCTAGTGACCACAACTCAAATACAAATATAAAAAGTATCTTTATTAACCTGGGGTAAAAGCCTCTCTGCATGGGACAGTTTTACCCAGGCGACCGAACAGGCGGTGTGGGATGAATGTTTGAAAATTGGAACTTACTTGGACCCGCTCATCCCCATTTTCCATGCCTGCTGTGCACTTGGCGCCAGACAGGGACATGATGTTGTCAGTATTTTCAGTTTTCAGACGACCCGCTCATCCCCATTTTCCATGCCTGCTGTGCACTTGGCACCAGACAGGGACATGATGTTGTCAGTATTTTCAGTTTTCAAACAAAACTGGGATAATCTAATATTTTCTGGAATAACCATAGAATAATGTTTTCCAGTGTGAACTTGGTGAATTTTATGAATGAAAGAGAAGCAGATACTGGATCCACACAGCCATCGTTGAAAGTGGCACACCTAACAGAAAAACTAATGTGCAAGACTGGGCACGGTGGCTCACACCTGTAATCTCAGCACTTTGGGAGGCTGAGGTGGTTAGATCACGTTGAGCCCAGGAATTGGAGACCAGCCTGGGCAATGTCAAAATCCTGTCTCTATTAAGAAAAGAAAGAAAAAAAGTTTCATGCCACTGTTACGGCCTAGGAGTGTCTAAAATCCATCACAAAGTTAGTATTTTTGCTTGGAGAGGCAAGTAGAATGAGCTTTTGGAAAGTTCCTTTAACAATTCTTTGATCTAGTAATTCCTGAAAACCTTTGAGGCTGGTGAAAATACTTTTTCATGTAAGGATGAATCATTCTGTGAGTCCTGGTGCAAGTCAGCCAGAAACTCACGATGGGAACTTTTGGACTAAGGAATGGAAGGATATGAGGTTTAAAATGGAAATAAAAACTTTCTTCACGACACTGATAATTCCTTTAAAGGCAATTTCTGCGTGGGATGACCTGTACAATTAACATAAATGACCCTGGATTCAAAGCTCACTGAAATTTTTAGCCAGTGCCGTCAGACCTGTCTTTGCTCGTAACTCAGATTGTCTTGAGTCTTATGTGTAGAGAAAAGGGGATCATTGCAGAGACTATGAACCGAGGCATTAATCTTCACTTCTGAAGTCCAAAAGTATCTCGTGGGTCTGAGGCAGAAAAAGTTTGAAAGGGAATTGAGCAGGCTAAAGGTGTTTCAACTTTTCTGCTATCCCACAGACTAGGAACCCTCAGCAAGACTGTACGATGGGATGCGTAGGGAGATAGGGACTGCCCTGAAGCTCTGCTGTCCAGCGGAGCCCTGCTGGTGGTGGCTTAATGGAAGTCTTCACTGAAGCTCAGGGATCTAAGTGTGTGGTGGAAAGGAGACAGCCAGTCTCCAAGAGCAGCCTGCACGGCATCCTGATTGTGGTGTGGCACATTCAGTGACAGGACTGGACGCCCTGCGGCAGCTTTGGTGGCCCGTGAGGACAGCCCCAGTTATCCAAGGACACCTTGAGGTACCAAAGGCAGGTGAGCAAGGCCATGTTCCTGCCTGAGGTCTAGCACAGGGAGGAGAAAGGAGCACCAAAACGTTGTGGAGAGCAGTGTTCCAGCCTGGGATGGGAGGATTTGGCTCCATCAGCAGCCGGTCGCCATTCCCGAGGACAGTGCGCTGCTGACCTCTTCTTGGGGCTTGAACACACTCCCCTCCCTGCTTTACCAAGGCACCTAGCAAAGCCAGAAGAGACCAGAGTTAAATCTGGGGATGAAGGGGAAGTAAAATTCCCCTGAAGGAATTTTCAAGGGACTGTGACCAATACAGACACGAACTGACAGGCTTATCCCTTAACTGGACAGAGACACCTGCTGTGACTACTTTCAGTCTCTATATCGGACAGAATTCCAGCTCCTAGCAGAAAGCTTTCTGGGTTATGGAAACATGAAGTTACATTTTCCCTCATGAGTTTGTGATTTTAAAATTTATACCTGCAGAATGATTCTGACGAATTTGCTCAAGCGGCTTTTGTCAGGGTTACAGTCAGTATCTCTTGTAGCCTCAAATTAATGTGATGTTGTTGAGGATGACTCAAAATTTTCTTAAAAAGTCTGAAACGTGATGCAGAATGCTTTCATCAAAAGAGTTTTACATTTTCCCCACATTTGTGCTTACTGGAGCCAAGTACATCAAAGGTGTGGGTTAAAACCCATGATACGGGAAACTCTGACTGTTGTGATAACATGGATGAACCTGGAGGACATTATGTTAAGTGAAATAAGCCAGGCACAGAGAGACAAATACCGTATAGTCTCATTTACACGTGGACTCTAAAGAAAGTGCTCACAGAAGTACAGAGTAGAATGGTGGTTACCAGAGACTAGAGGAGAGGGTGGTTACGGAAAGGGGAGATGTTGGTAAATAGGAACATAATTTTGGGTAGATAGGAATAATAATTTCTGGTGTTCTTTTGCACAGCATGGTGAATGTAGTTAATGATAAGTGTTGTCTGTTTAGAAATATATGAGAGGATTTTAACTATTCTCACCGCTAAAAAAATGTATATTTGAGGTGACCGATATGCTAATTAGCCTGATTTGATCATTTTACAGTGTATGCGTGTATCCAGACATCACATTGCACCTCATAAAAATGTATAATTATTATTCATCAATTAAAAATAAAATTTAAACACGGGAGTTAGCAAACTTTTTCTGTAAAGAGACAGATGGAAAATGATTTTGGTATTGTGGACCATGTAAGGTCTCTGTTACATATCTTTTTTTTTCTTCTTTCTTTCTCTGTCTTCTCTCCCTCCCTCCCTCCCTCCTCCTCCTCCTTGCTTCCTTCCTTCCCTCTTTTTTTCTTTTCCCCTATTCTCTCTTTGTCTTTTCTTTTGAGACACAGTTTTGCCCTGTTGCCCAGGTTTGGAGTGCAGTGGCAAGATCACAGCTCAGTGTAGCCTCAACCTCCCTGGGCTCAAGTGATCCTCCCACCTCAGCCTCCCAAGTAGCTGGGACCACAGTCACATGTCGTAACACCCGGAGAACTTCTGTATTTTTTGTAAAGATGGGGTCTTACTATGTTGCTCAAGCTGGTCTTGAATTCCTGGGCTCAAGCAGTCCACCCACCTCAGTGTCCCACAATGTTGGGATTACAGGCCTGAGCCACCATACCCAGCCCCCCCCCCTTTTTTTTTAAAACACAGCACTTTACAAATGTAAAACCATTCTTAGTTCTCTGGCTATATAAAGCAGGTCATAATCTAGATTTTGGCTGCCAGACCTAATCCAGATTTTTACTAAGCCTGCACACTAAATATGTCTAGCACTTCGCCTTAAAAAACTCTCATAGCATTTATCACATGCCAGTGTGCTTACTAGGTGTTGCATACTTTTCTTACGCTTTGTGCAATTCTAACTTCCTTGAAGGAAGGGTGCTATCTTATCCTTACTGATTAGGAATAAGCTTGGAATCATCCAGGCTCTACCCCTTACTAGCTGTGTGACTTTGGACAAATTCCTTTATCTCCCTGAGTTTTTGTTTCTTCAGTTATAAAATGGTACTAGTGAAGTACCTATCATGAAATAGTTAACTTGAGTAAAATAGGTTGTGAAGATTAAATGAATTAATACACATAAAATAGTTAGGTTATGTTACACCAATGTTCAGAGCAGGTGTAGCCACAAGAGCCAAAAGAGAAACAAACCAAATGTCCATTGATGGGTAAATGGAGAAGCCTAGTGCAGTGTAGGGAGAAAATTCTGGCCCGTACTATAACACAGATGGACTTTCAAGACATTATGCTAAGGAAAATAAGCCAGACACAAAAGGACAAATATTACATTATTCCATTTATAGGAGGTCAAATTCATAGAGACAAGAAATAGAATAGTGGTTGCCAGGGGCTGGTAATGGGGGTTATTGTTCAGTGGGTTTGGGAGTTTTCATTTGGGAAAATGAAAAAGCTCTAGAAATGGATGATAGTGGTGGTTGCATAGCGTGAATGTACTTAATGCTACTGAACTTTACATAAAAAACAATTCAAGGCCGGGCGCGGTGGCTCAAGCCTGTAATCCCAGCACTTTGGGAGGCCGAGACGGGTGGATCACGAGGTCAGGAGATCGAGACCATCCTGGCTAACACAGTGAAACCCCGTCTCTACTAAAAAAAAAACCACAAAAAACTAGCCGGGCGAGGTGGCGGGCGACTGTAGTCCCAGCTACTCGGGAGGCTGAGGCAGGAGAATGGCTAAACCCGGGAGGCGGAGCTTGCAGTGAGCTGAGATCGGGCCACTGCACTCCAGCCTGGGCGACAGAGTGAGACTCCGTCTCAAAAAAAAAAAAAAAAAAAAATTCAAATAGTAAATTTCATATGATGTGTTTTACCATAATTAAAAAATTAGTATATGATCTGATCCAAAGTAGCTAAAATCTACTGAGTGCTGCTGAAGCAAAAATTATAATTAGTAGTTTTTTGTTTTGTTTTGTTTTGTTTTGAGACAGAGTCTCGCCCTGTTGCCCAGGCTGGAGTGCCTGTCTAAGTTTTTATATTTTTAGTACAGACGAGTTTCACTATGTTGGCCAGGGTGGTCTCAACTCCTGAGCTCGTGATCCGCCTGCCTTGGCCTCCCACAGTGCTGGGATTACAGGTGTGGCCCCTGCGTCTGGCAATTAGTGGTATCAACAGTGGGAGTAAAAGTGGCAGTTAAGCACATTGTTTCACAACATCTAGCTCAGAGCCATGAAAAAACAAACATTAAATAATATGTATAGATGGAATTAAGCTTCTGTAGTAGAATAATTCAGAATAAAACAGGAAATAATGCCAGGTAATGTCAGTTGTTACCAAATAAATGTCCAAACTCTGAAAGAACTTGTTGAATTAGGTTATGGCAGCCCACGGTGTGGGGTAGGGGGCTGTCAGGTGATGTTTAAGTAGTTTACATAGACCGCATCCCCTGTGGTTCTATTTAAATTGGCCACCACACTGCCAGGCATATGACATTGGCAACTTAAACTCGACAGAGAAACCTCTAAGAATAAGATTAATGCATTTCTAATTCTCTGTGTCACAATTATTCAATTTTAAAAAACATGAAAATATCAAAAATCTTATTATAAAATGGCTGTATGAGTTTTACCTTCTATATTATAAATGCAATATGGTTTTTGGTGCATTTAAATTAATTTTATAAGAGTCCCAATCAGCTGATGAGTAGTTTTAGAATTGTTCCTATAATTGTCAACCTGGAGAGCTCTTCACTATTTTATTCATACTTCACTGAAAATTAAAGTTCGATTTCATGCCTAATTTTATACATAATGTGTTGTAAAACATCACCATTTGGGATTATACCTTCCAATAGGGTATGTATGTGTGTTTTCTATTTGTAACTGGCTGACACAGGACCATTCTCATACTCCCATTTGATATTTGTGTTTGTCAGTAGATACAACAATCTCCCTTTGGTTCAGATTGAAAAAATGTAAAATGATGATGATGATTGTTGACTGTGCTGATAATTCTTTGTATACCATTATTTTAGCTTTAAACTATTTTAAGTGTGGTCCAATACAAAAGCTGCTTAAGTCCGATACCCCAGTCTCCATGATATAATTATTATATATTGCATGCCTGTATCAAAATATCTCATGTACCCCATAAATATATACACCTAGTATATACCCATGAAAATTAAAAAGGAAAATAAACCAGAAAAAAGTCAGATTTTTTTTATCATAGAGTTAAAATTTTTTTTCAAAAATTTTACGTTTCATTATATTTAGAAAACTTAGCTTTATGGGGTTTTAGAGAACATGGTTTTTCTTCCATGTACCTTCCTATTTATTTTTATGATGCTCAAAGTTGCTAAGTTTCCACATATTTTAGTAAGAATTAGCAATGCCCTGAATCCCATAGCTTTCCTAAAGAATTGCCTGTGTACCTTCTCATCGCCACCTCTTTTCTATTACAGGAAAGCAATGAGAAGATATTCTGTAGTTACTTTAGATTGCTTGCCGAAATAGTTTTGAACTGATTTGTAATTTTTCCTAAACCAGAATGAGGAATTTTATGGTTTAAAGTATTAACATATATGAAATTGTCACATTATGTTTCAGACAGACACTTAGGAAATGTGGAGAAATTATTGTAAAATACATTTTAGAAAAGATGTTGCAACAAGACGAGGACAGAAGTCTGTGAAGTGTTGTGAGGAAGGCCCAGGGAAGCAGGAGGAAGGTGGGGAGATCACAGAAGGGCCCAGGTCCCAGGGCTCCCACAGCACTGCCGGCCTTCCAGCCACAGTTTTTCTCAATCTTCCTGTCATGTCCCTCAGGGAAGTAAGTGGATGTTGTAAAGAGCGAGTAATTACAGCACAACAAAAATCAAAAGTCATGATTCTGGAAAGCATTATCAGTAAAAAATGGAGAAATAGTTGAAATCTCTTCATGTTTCCTCTAGAAATTTCTGATTATGTATGTATCCTCTTCCTCTCTAATATCCAGACAACTCTCTTACTTCTTTGTGCAAAGAAACATGAAAGAATGAAAATGTTAATCACAAGTGTATGATTGATTTTGTGTGTATAATTTTGCAAATTAATAGATTTTTATGTGTTCAATAAATGTACATAAATACACAACACATATGTATATATGTGTGTATGTGTGTGTATGTACTATGTACTAAATATATACTATGTGTGTGTATATATATATTTAGAGAGAGTCAGTGTGTACTTAATAGTCAAATCCAAATTTCAAGAACTTTATATAATGGCACCAATTTTCCTGAAGCTCGAATATATGTGTGTGTATGTGTTTGTGTTTGTGTGTGTGTGTGTTTGTGTATTCAGTATATGGTCAGTGTGTGTGAGTGTGTGTGTGTGTATATATATATGTCAGTACATACATGGTCTGTGTGTATGTATATAAACATATGTATTAGTACATATACACATATACATGTATGTCAGTATATACTGACTATATATAACTGTATACTGACTATAGTCATACAGTCATATATATACTGAGTATAGTCAGTCATATACTATATATGTCAGTATACATACATATATATACTGAAATATATATATTTATACATACGTATATACTGAAATATATATATTTATACATACATATATATTTCAGTATATATATGTATGTATACTGACATATATAGGTATCGTCAGATAGTGTGTGTATATTCAGCTGCAGGCAAATTGGTGCCATTATATAAAGTATGAAATTCTTGAACTTTGGATTTGACTATTAAACCTGACTTTGTTGTCATTAAGTTTACATCGATATTTCCTGGAATTGCAAATTGCTAAATTTTTCTGCAAAACCAAGATTTCTAAAACATGATTGGGCATTTGATACAAGAAAAGGCAAATAAAGAAAAAGTAGAATGCCATTTGTCATTCTTCTCAAGTGTTTCCTTAAGAAAACTATGTGATCCGAAGTTATTTAGACAAAAGCTTAAGAAATAAAATACTTAGTAACTCATACTAGTACTTGATTATTCTTTTGCTTATCAAGTTGTCTTCTTTTTATGATTATTATACCTTTAACTGCAAACATTCATTGGAATGGCTCAGTAGCATTTTATGTGAGACAGCTTTCCATCTTAATAAGTACATATTCTCCTTTGTTAATGTGAAATAGAAGTGGAGGGGTAGAGATGAAATGGATAATTTTGCTAGAAGCAAATTGAAACTGGCTAGGCAAAAGCATATATGTCTTTTGTCCTCTTTTTCTGTTTTTAGAAAGTGCTTGCATTAAATCTCATTCTCAGCCAGAAGCGTCAGTTTGTGAATGATTCAGAAGGGCTTTCTTTGTATATGGAAAACCATGACTGTGATGTGCAGAGTACAACCAGGGAGCAAGCCCATGGCTTTGAATGGAAATTAACGTTGGGGTATGGAAGTGAATGCCACAGAAAAGGGTAATTTAGAAACCTGTGTGATAAACTGCAAACACAGAGCAAGTGGAAATATTATACCGGATCTTTTCCGTCCACTCCTCGTATTTCTCCACTATTCAAACGTCCTTCCATGTATCATGCTGTCTTGGCGCACTGACTAAGTCCAGTGATGAAGAGGCAGAGAAAATAATTACTGAATACTTTTAATGAAAAATGAATAGCTCGGGATATTTGCAAGGGCCTTTCAATATCAAGATATTTATTTCCCACATTAGAAAGTATAACTCCTAGTGAAAACTTAGCACCACAGTTTAAAATCATATTAATAAATAAAAGCAAAATTCTTACATTGGGGAAATGCCCCGTAAATGGTTTGTTAGAGCATGCGATCCTTAACTGCTGGAAATTTTCACTACTCTGCGTAGTGCAATGTTCCAAAACAGAATAGGATGTGAGACTTAATTGTTTTGTATGAGGAATCTAGAGGAAAGAAATTGATAAAAGTGTATGCAATAATTAAAAAATATGAAGAGTATCAATCTCTGATAGAATAATGTAAATGTAGCAAATATTTAAAATAACTAATCTAATAAGAATTAAATTCCCCTACATTTTTCTTCTCCCCTCCCCTCCCCTTTCTTTCCACCTTCTTTCCCCTGTCCCCCTTTCCTCCTTTTTCCCTTTTCCCGAGTACCTGGGATTACCCTTATCCCAAGTAGCTAGGATTACAAGCATCCACCACCAGGCCCGGCTGATTTTTGTATCTTCTAGTAGAAATGGGGTTTCACCATGTTTACCAGGCTGGTCTCCAACTCCTGGCCTCAGGCGATTCGCCCGCCTTGGCCTCCCAAAGTGCTGGGATTACAGGTATGAGTCACCATGCCTGGTCCCCATTTTTCATAAAATCAAAATTCTTACATATTCCCCTCCTTAGTTTATAGGTCAGAAGCTACCCTAAGCTTCCCAATGTGCCTAGATGTTAGATGTGCCAATTTACACGTACAACAAATGGCCTGAAAAGTAGAACATTAATACGACAGAAAATATTTTGTCTGAGGATATTGTTTACTAAAATTTTTATCTGTGATCTTACTAGTTCTTAGAACTGATAAGTCCAATGGCATTCTATTTTTATGCTTTTTTTTACTCAGATTTGTAGCATATGACAATGTGAATATGTTTCAGCTGACTACAGGCCAAACAAAATAGCAGCAAGTTATCTATAGCAGAATGCATTTTGGTTGAAGAAATATGTAGATTTTAAAGAAATTAATCTTGTTGTCTCTACTAAAAAATACAGAAAACTAGCCAGGCGAGGTGGCGGGTGCCTGTAGTCCCAGCTACTCAGGAGGCTGAGGCAGGAGAATGGCGGGAACCCGGGAGGCGGAGCTTGCAGTGAGCTGAGATCTGGCCACTGCACCCCAGCCTGGGCGACAGAGCGAGACTCCGTCTCAAAAAAAAAAAAAAAGAAAAATTAATCTTGTTTACTTATGCAAAGAGTATGCTTCAGCAGCATATGTAACTTTGTTTAATTAAAGTTCATCTAAAATAGGTTGTTAGTACTATGACAGGAAGTGGCATTCAAACAAACAAGATATTCATAAGGATGTTAATATAGATTAGACATGAGAACAAGAAATATTTGGTTGGTCTGATTCTCTCAGGTCACTTTGAGAATTACTTTTTAAATTTTTGAAATTGAGGCATAACTTACAATTAAATGCATAAAGTGTGCTGTTTGGTTAATATTTACAGATGTATACACCTGTATTACCAGAGCCCAGATCAAGTTATAGATCATTTCGTCACCCCCTTACCATTTGTTAATACTTTTTATTCATTATCTAGGCACCTCCCACCTATCACTGTTCTACTTTCTATCCTTTCTATCATATTATTTAGGTTGGCTTGTGCTTTTGAACTTCAAAAAGAGTCATACAGTACCAGAATCATACAGAAGCTTTTGTATCCAGCTCCGTTTAGTGAGCATAAGGTTTCTGAGATCCATCTGTGTTGTTGCATGGATTTGTGGCGCATTCCTTTCTGTTGCTGAGTAGATTTCAATTGTACTGTTTGTTTATCCATTCTTTTTAAAATGGACACTTATGGCTTGTTTCCAGTATGGATCTATTAGGAATAAATTTCCACAAACATTCTTTTACATCTCTTGGGAGTGGAATTTCAGTATGCGAAACTCTTAAGAAACTGTCAAACTATTTTCAAAAGCCCTTGAACACTCCCATTGGCAATGCATATCAATTCCAGTTGCTTCTTATCCTGGTCAACATTTGATGTTAAAAATCATTAACCATTGGGGAAATAGAAGTTAATATCTTAGAGAATATATTCTCTAGGATGGCTAAAACTAAAGATTGACAACACCTGTGCACTGTATTACTCATGGCACCACAAACAACATGTGTTTCAGCATATTTGTATCAGTTTCCTTTGCCCCTGAGGCCCACAGGGGCAATGCAGTGGGGCACATATGAATATTACACTCATAGCAAACTTGTATTGCAGCTGAGAAATAATGAGCTTGGGGAATCTACAGTTATAGCAAGTAGTAAGTGAGAAAGCTCTTTGTGTGAAAGAAAATGTAACCTCAGCTCTCAAGGTTACCAGCTGCATAAACAGTCATGAAAAAAATGGTCTGTAAAAGAGCTTTTAGGCCTTTGTAGTCTTAGCACACCCAACAAAACATGTAGGAGTGCTAGCTGCTTAAAGTGGACTGTCTCTCCATACATTATTGTGTATGCATAACGTGATCCTATATGGAGATCTTTTAAGAAACCTAGAAATCGAAAAAACACCAACTAATAAGTGAATTTTAGCAAGTTAACAGGATACAAGGTTAATATACAAAAATCAATTCTATTTTTATGTACTAGTAACAATCTGATTATCAAATTAAGAAAATAATTTCATTTACAATAGCATTAAAAAAATAAAATACTTATATGTAGATCTTACAAAAGGTGTACAGGACCTGTTCATGGAACACTAGAAAACGTAGCTATTAGAAAATAAAGAAGACTCAAATAAATTTAGACACACTTTGTTTATAGATTGGAAGAAACTAGAGTTGTCCTAATTGTAATAATCCTAATTGTCACACTTTGTCGGTGGGAATGTAAATGGTGCCACCACCTTGGAGAATAGTTTGGCAGTTTCTTAAAAAGTAAAAGCATATACTTACCATGTAACCCAGCAATTCCACTCCAAAAAATATATGTCCACTCTGAGACTTAAATGTTCATAGCTGCAGGGCTCAGTGGCTCACGCCTGTAATGCCAGCACTTTGGGAGGCTGAGGCGGGCGGATCACCTGAGGTCAGGAGTTCAAGACCAGCCTGGCCAACATGGTGAAACCCCGTCTCTACTAAAAATACAAAATTAGCCTGGCGTGGTGGTGCACGCCAGGAATCGCAGCTACTCAGGAAGCTGAGGCAGGAGAATTGCTTGAACCTGGGAGGCGGAGGTTGCAGTGAGCTGAGATTGCACCACTGAACTCCAGCCTGGGCAAACAGAGCAAGACTCCGTCTTAAATATATGTATATATGAATATATATATTCATAGCAACATTATTCATGGTAGATGATATGGTTTGGCTGTGTCCCCACTCAAATCTCTTGAATTGTAGCTCTCATAATTGCCACGTGTTGTGGAAGGGACCCGGTGGGGGATAATTGAATCATGGGCGCGGTTTCCCCCATACTGTTCTTGTGGTTGAGAATCAATCTCACAAAGTCTGATAGTTTTGTAAGGGGAAACCCCTTTTGCTTGATTGTCATTCTCTTTTGTTTGCTGCCATGTAAGATATGCTTTTAGCCTTCTGCCATGGTTGTGAAGCCTCCTCAGCCACGTGCAACTGTGAATCCATTAAACCTTTTCTTCTTTATGAATTACCCAGTCTCAGGTATGTCTTTATGGGCAGTGTGAAAATGGACTAATACAGTAGACAAAAACTAGAAACAACTCAAATGTCCATCAGCTACTGAATGGATAACCACAATGTGGCATATTCATTGAACTGGTTGCCATTTAGTAATAAAATTGAAGAAACTACTGATAGGCCATGATTTATTTATGTAGTTAATTGTTCCTTAGTGTTACACATTATTCTTAAGGAGGAATGCCATCCCACTCCTTTCTAGGATTTTCGTGTCACTCTCTTACAATTGCATTCTTCCTTCTAAAAATGTCCTTTCACTCTTTTCCTGTTCAAATAAATCCCGTGCTGTATGTCACAGCTCAACTGTCATGTAATTTTTGGCAAGAAGGTGAGGTTGAATAGGAAAATTCCTGTTTACCAGAGGCAAACAGGAATCACTCAAGAATAAA
>NW_012120932.1:4204977-4320955 GCF_000951035.1 Colobus angolensis palliatus
ACTTTCAGGCACACCAATCAGATGTAGATTTGGTCTTTTCACATAATCCCATATTTCTTGGAGGCTTTGTTCATTTCTTTTTCCTTTTTTTCTCTAGACTTCTCCTCTCGCTTCATTTCATTCATTTGATCTTCAGTCATTGATACTCTTTCTTCCAGTTGATCGAGTCGGTTACTGAAGCTTGTGCATTTGTCACATATTTCTCGTGTCATTTTTTTTATCTCTGTCAGTTCGTTTATGGCCTTCTCTGCATTAATTATTCTAGTTATCCATTCTTCCACTCTTTTTTCAAGATTTTTAGTTTCTTTGCGCTGGGTACATAATTCCTCCTTTAGCTCTGAGAAGTTTGATGGACTGAAGTCTTCTTCTCTCATCTCATCAAAGTCATTCTCCGTTCAGCTTTGATCTGTTGCTGGCGATGAGCTGCGTTCCTTTGCAGGGGGAGATGCGCTCTTATTTTTTGAATTTCCAGCTTTTCTGTCCTGCTTTTTCCCCATCTTTGTGGTTTTATCTGCCTCTGGTTTGATGATGGTGACGTACTGATGGGGTTTTGGTGTGAGTGTCCTTCCTGATTTTTAGTTTTCCTTCTAACAGGCAGGACCCTCAGCTGTAGGTCTGTTGGAGATTGCTTGAGGTCCACTCCAGACCCTGTTTGCCTGGGTATCAGCAGCAGAGGCTGCAGAAGATAGAATATTGCTGAACAGCGAGTGTACCTGTCTGATTCTTGCTTTGGAAGCTTCCTCTCAGGAGTGTATTCCACCTTGTGAGGTGTGGGGTGTCAGTCTGCCCGTAGTGGGAGATGTCTCCCAGTTAGGCTACTCAGGGGTCAGTGACCCACTTGAGCAGGCAGTCTGTCCGTTCTCAGATTTCAGCCTCCGTGTTGGGAGATCCACTGCTCTCTTCAAAGTTCAAAAGGCACTTTATGTATAAAGCAAACATGAGAGTGAAAAAAATGTAGGGAAGACAGACCATCTAGGAACCTGAAGACTTGAGGAAATTGTGGAGATAGAAAGCAAATTAGTGGTTGCTATGTCTAACTATAGGGGGTAGCGATGAGGTGGATTGTTGTGGTAGTGAAGCAGTTCTCTTTCTTGATTGTGGTGGGGGCTACAGAGCCTAAACATGTCATACAACTGGATAGACATGTCATTTCCTGGTTTTGATATTGTACTGTAATTTTATAAGATGTAACCATTGGTAGAAACTGGGTGAAGAGTACACATCACTTCTCAGTACTATCTTTGCCAATTCATGTGAAGCTATATTTCAGAATAATTTTTTTCTTAAATGACATTTAATTTCTGACTGGCAGTTTAATTTGTGCTTCAAAACTGATTCAAAAGGACTGTGACCAATGATGAAAATGGTAAAATACAACAGTTGGTCCTGTAACCAGCTCTCTGACCTTAGTTATTAAAATCAATGTTAAGGGAGGCATTCTAGAACTTCTGTAGGACATGGTGGAGATTTACCAATTTCTTTCACATTAATTTTTGCCAATTGGATTTTTTTAGGTTGTCGTATTTTTTCCAAAGAATTCAATGGGGCAAACTTTAGCAGAATTCTAATACCACACATTTTCCCTGATGTGCACTTGCCTCTAAAAAACATTTCTTTGTTAATAGCAACTTAAACATTATTGCAATGTTTATTCCTTTTACATCATATTTTGATACTATCATATTACATGTAATAATTGATAAATGCATATCTCTTTTCATACAAGGCTTTCACAGCAATTTCATAAACTATAATTGGTTTAACTACATAATATCCTTAGGAAAAATGTAAATATTACCATCTCTTTTTTTTTTTTTAGTAGGAGGTGGGTTAGGGGATTTTGGTTGACTGAGCAGTCAGTCACATACAGATGGGTAATTTGGTATTCACTAAAATAGTCACTTCTCAGCATTTCACTCTTGTGTTTCCTTGCATGATATCAACTGACATTTAATAAGAAAGGAAAATACACGCGTTTAATCACTCCCTGAAGAAAGTAAACACGCTACCTGTGGGAAATGGAATACAGTGAGAGGAGCGTAATCAGCCTCAGGGTGCTCTGACTCCATTCCAGCCCTCTCCTTTTGTGCCCCGTTTGCCCATCACCCATCACTTTTGCCTCGTTGTTTCTACTCACCAAGTGAAGATAATGGCTTCTTTGCCTGCTCAAGTGATATTTTGAGATGATGTGTCTTATCAAATAATTTATTGGATGTATGAAAAATGCACAATGATGGTTTTATTAAATTATGCAGTTAGTTGCCGAGATGAATGGAACTACACCTACCCAAAATTCAAGATGTAGTGGAGATAAGGGAGAAGGTTATAGGCTGAGTCATTTAACCATTAGGGCCCTTTCTGATATTTCTGTGAAGGCCAAGTGGAGTTGTCAGTGGAGTGCATGTGAGTTTCCACCAATGGCCAGTGGAGCAAGAGCCTGCAAGAGGGAACACTCCCCCAGCTTCTGGGGTGATAAAGGATTTGTCACTGTCCCACCAGCCTGCATAGTAGGTTTCACCATTTTGTTAACTATTCCAGCTGAACTTTTCTTACTGACCTCTGGTTTCATTTACCTAAGGTGAGCTCCTGCTCACATTCTCCCTGCAAGGTTCATACCTCTTTAGATTTTAGGCCAGGTGATTGTTCTGCAAGCTGAACTCTCCAATACATTTGTAAAAGATCATGAACCTGGGAGGCGGAGGTTGCAGTGAGCTGAGTTTGCATCACGGAACTCCAGCCTGGGCTGGAGTTTGTTAATAAGGGAAGAAATGAGGCTCCTTATAGCTTTCTACTTCCTAGGGCAGAAGCCGGAAGCTCCATCCCATAGATTTTGATAAGTTGTACTTTCATTTTCATTCAGCTTGAAATACTTGCTAATTTCTCTTTTAGTTTCTTCTTTGATTCATTGATTATGAAGTATGTGTTATTAGTTTCCTAATATTCCTGGATTTTTCAGAGAAGTCACTATTGTTGATTTCTTATTTTAATCTATTGTATATCACACAGATATACTTTACATGATTTAAATGATTTTAACTTTGTTGAAACTTGTTTAATGACTTGTTTAGTGGTCTATTTTGGTAAAAGTTCCAAATGAACTTGAAAAGAATACATGTTCTTCTGTTAGGTGAAGCATTCCACAAATATCAATGAATCATATAGGTTGATAGTGATAATTAATACTTCTGAATCCCTATTTTCTGTCTTGCGTAGTTACCGAGACAGGGTACTAGAATCTCCTGTAATTGTGGATTTATTTTACTAGGTTTCATTTCATGTATTTTGAAGCCCTGTTATTAAGTGTTTGCACGTTCAGGATTATGTCCTCAGATGAAAGAATATCTTAATCATGGGGAAATGATTTTCTTTACCTTTTATAATTTTTGCGCTGAAATCTACTTTGTTTAATAGAGCCATTCCAGCTTTTTTTTTGACTAGTGTTAGTATAATATATATTTTTCCGTGTGTTTACACTTAGGCTATTGGAGCCCTTTTTATTTAAATTATATTTCTTGTAGGCAACATATAGGTGGACCTTGCTTTCTCATCTAATCTGACCATCATTGCCATTTAATAGGAGTGTTTGTACTACTTTCCTTTAATATGATTGTTTATATGATTAATTTTCAGTCTAACACCATTTGTTTTTTGTTTATTCTGTGTCCATTTTCAAAGGTACTAAGGAGTATAGATGCATTTTGTAAGATAGTACATTTTATAAATTGTTATGTATACTCTGAGATTTTAACCATAATTGCAATTCTTTTTTTATGAACACATTTTTGGTAGGCTGAATGTTCTTTCTGCATCAACCTGCTAAGGTTGAGGGAAATACTGCTGAAATAGAACACGTACACAAAGACAGATTGTGAGGGAGGGTTTCTGTATTTTTTACTTTAAAACAGCGTAGTTGGAAAAAGACTGTAGTACCTGATTCTATATCTGTGTAGTTAGACCTTTTTTTCCGAAATGAAATTAGATCTCAGTTAAATGTCTGAATTCCCCTCTGCAAAAAGGCAGACCTACTGACAAAAAGCATGGCTGTTTAAAGCCCATAAATCTCAGAAGTGGAATGACGGAGTTTATTTAAAGCCAGCTTCACTTCTCTTCCCTATAAATACACATAATCTCACTGGAGTGTAGAAGCTGTGACAGTCCCTACCTCACATCTCACCCCTGGTAATACCTGAAATTGTTAATGTGAATTAAAATGCAATTCGATAAGGAAAAAAAACAAACATATCTGGATAAAATGACATTTGAAACAATTTGTTATCTTAGTGGGAAGTGTCTCGTGGGGACAAGGTTTATTTAACTATGTGTTTGCTTGATATATAGAAGCCTCTAATAGTGGCTGGCTTGGAACATTTACTTTGTTTGCTTATATTTTGTGCCCTTGGTACTCATCAAATGTTGAGGAAGGTATAAGATTATGGTGATATGATAATCATAATGATGATGATGATGATTTACCTGTGCATTATTTCCCCTGTAAACAAAGTCAATACATTCTCTGTGACAGTGCTGCCACTTATGACTAGATACTATAGTCATGGGAATTTTTATTGTTGTTAGTCAGAAACAAGCCTCCAGCTCTGGGGTTTCTATTTTTCTTTCAGAGCCCCTGCCCCAGACAGTGAAATGTAACTTTGACCTGAGGTAAATGCAGAATTATAACAGATATAACTGTATAAAATAGATACATAATCATGCCAAATTATTTATAACCAAAAAGTACTAAGTGATTGACAAATCATGTGAATATATTCATGGACAGGGATAACAATGAAACATAAGCTGATTTAAAAAATATCTTTCCATGTGTTTTAATTAGTGATTTTATTTTCTCATCTGTAAGGTGGATACGATAAAGACAACCCACTGGATGCTTTTAGAAATAAAAAATGATAATATGCATGAAAATATCTGGTAGAATTCTCAGCATACAATATATGCTTCACAGTTTCTCACTTCCCCCTTTTCCCTTGTTTTCCGTTACAAAATAAGTGGCAAAACTTTAATTTCCTCAGAACTTGAAAACTTAAAAATGGATAAAATGGTATGTAAGATAAATTCTGTGCTGTGTGAACATTTAGGGACAAAACAGTTTGCGTAGCTCAGCGTCTTCACTGCCTTCACAGCCTTTATAAAAACCAATTACCCTTTAAAAAATAACATCCACTGCCTCAAGCCATATAAAGTGTAAGAGAAAGTTTCCGTTGCTCAGCATATTTTAGTCTCATTCCAGTAATGAAACGTGTGTGTCAGAACATATATTATGAATGGAGGGGTCGAGGTTTTTGTAATTCACAGGATCTGTGGGGTAGAATTGTGACACTTGAACTCAGGTGCAGTGTCTTGTCAGAGGCAGGGAAAGGAGGAGGGTGAAATGGAGAAGAAACGTTTGTGATGGGGGAGAGGCTGAGCTTAGAGAACGTAACTGCTTCCCCCGTTTTGTGTACAAAGTTTTGGTGACCATAGACTAGAAGGGACTATGAAAAGACACTTCCAGGTTGAAAAGGAGTCAGTATATGTATAATTTTGACTTAACAAATAGAAGACTTTCATTTGTTTTGGTTTAAAGAAAACAAAAATTGACTGTGGCATCACATTTGAATAATAATTTAGTTGCAAAGTGCTTTAGTGTCAGTTATCCCATTGTCTTTGTTACAGTCTTGTGAGGTGATTTATATGACTGTTAATGCCCCCCTCCCCACTTTATGCTTTTCTTTTTTATTTTATTTTATTTTATTTTTTTTGAGACGGAGTCTCACTCTGTTGCCCAGGCTGGAGTACAGTGGCTGGATCTCAGCTCACTGCAAGCTCCGCCTCCCGGGTTCCCGCCATTCTCCTGCCTCAGCCTCCCGAGTGGCTGGGACTACAGGCGCCCGCCACCTCGCCCAGCTAGTTTTTTTTTTTTTTGTATTTTTTAGTAGAGACGGGGTTTCACCGTGTTAGCCAGGATGGTCTCGATCTCCTGACCTCGTGATCCACCCGTCTCGGCCTCCCAAAGTGCTGGGATTACAGGCTTGAGCCACCACGCCCGGCCGCTTTTCTTCTTTAAACAAAGGACAACATCAAAGGACAACATTTTTGTCTCAGAAAGGCTGAGTGACTGGACAATTACCACACGCTAGTTGGGGGTGGAGTCAGCCAACCTCCTTTCTCTGTTACCCATAGTGGCCTTCTACACCAGCCTTCAAAGCTGCCTTGAACAAAGGCACACAGTCCCGTGCTATCCAGGAGTGTACAGGTCAGTTACGTTGTGTTTCCCACCGTTTCCACTCAGCATTTAATTAAATTGTGTGCACATCAGCTTACCCTTATAACCCAGCTGGGCTTGCAGATTTCCTGAGGCTACAACATCCTGATGAAATTCTTTGCTAACGCCAAAATTTCATTACTTTATCAGTAATGGCTGAAGATATAGCTTATTTGCATTTGAATACTACTTCATCAAAGGTAAAATCAAGTTACTGAAATGATTCATCTGTTAGCAGGAGTGCCACTGTGAACACCAACAACTAACAAACAGTGAGGGATGCAGAGAAGAGGGATGGCCAGCGGCTGCCGCTCCCTCTGTTGAGAACGCACCATCCCAGGGTAGCACACCAGAACCCTGTCGACTCATTTTCCTCCTTGTGCTTCTCCACATGTGTTCTCATAGTAATTCCTTTTCTAAACCTGGAATGAGAGGGAGTGAAAATACCAAAGAAAGGTTATGAAATACAAGCTGAAGAAGATGCCCTTCATGCTGAGTAACCAAGATGAGGGGAAGAACCAAAAGTATTGAATAGTTCCTCAAAAGTTTCAGCTCTGTGTATAAAATTCCCCGTGTACCACGTCCAGCCTAAGATGATGGGTTGGCTCTTAGCATCTCCTCCACCTTCTCCCAGGTCTTTTAGAGCAACCATGAAATAGACTGGGCCCAGTGACTCATGCCTGTAATCCCAGCACTTTGGGAGGCCGAGCTGGGCAGGAGACCGAGTCCATCCTGGCCAACATGGTGAAACCCCATCTTTACTAAAAATACAAAAATTAGCCGGGTGTGGTGGCGGGTGCCTGTAATCCCTGCTACTCAGGCGGCTGAGGCAGGAGAATTGCTTGAACCAGGGAGTCGGAGGTTGCAGTAAGCAGAGATCTCGCCACTGCACTCCAGGCTGGTGACAGAGTGAGACTCTGTCGCAAAAAACAACCCCATAAAATGATAATAATAAGAAAAACAGAAAAGGATATAGTTTCAGTAGTGTTGTACCTAGGACTATTGGCTGCTAGTTAGACCAACCCCAGAAGGATCTCTCACCAATTAAATTTTACACAGTCTTAGGAGAGAACAATAGATCTGGTAGAGTAACAGGAAGGACCAGTAGAGAAAACCCCACCGGCACTGCACCGTCAACCCTCTGAAACCCGGGCCTTGCCTGACCAGGAGCAGGAGAGGTTGCCCTGCTGCACAGGGGCTGCTTCCTTAGGTAGCCCGACCTGCTCACTCCCAAACTTCTTTACATCTTTTTTACGTTTATTTGAGAACCACCACATCCCATGATTATCATCAAAATAATATAATAAAAATATTTAATTGCACAGGTTCTGGATCCAAAGCTTGTGGGCCACTTCCTAGATGCGTAAACATAGGTCAGCTGCCCACCATTCATACAGAGGGTAGTAATGAGGCCTTGTCTTTTAAAGGTACATTAGGAATTAAATGCAAAATGTATTTAAAGGGAACTGTTTGCCTGACCCAGAGTTCTCAAATGCTCAATAAATATTCATTGTTAAATTGAGTGATTATAGAAGTGAGTAGGTGGAATTCTGTCACATTCTGAAAAGTTAAGTTGGAAGGAGGAATGAGCAGAGAAGAGAAACTGTGGAAGTAGTTTCCACTGAGGGCTGAAGAAGTTTGTGCGCTGTCTCTGGCAGGGGCTCGCATAAATATTGCCATAGATCATCCAAGAATAAATTTTGCCCGATCCAGGAAACCACGTTGCATGAGTGGAGGATGCCCCTGGTCTATAGCAGAACATTCAACTTGAACAAGAGCTGTATCCACCTCCTAGCTGTCTGGCTTAAGAAAGATATGGAATGTTTTAGTGTCAATCAGATGCACAGTGTTGGTTACCAATAATTTTCCATCCTGTCTACTAGATCAGATTCCTGACTCTTCAAGTCAAAAGTCAAAACATGGAACAATAAGAAGCAAAACAAACAAAAATTATATCTATATATGTGTGTATATATACATATATGTATATAAAATACAGACTTAAGACGTACTTATCGTACATTCAGAGGAAAAAATATTTTTGATCAAAGGTTCACTACAAAAAATCTTAGAATCTGACTTCTAAGAATCTGTAAACTTGGGAATCATAAGGAAACGGTAGTTAAGTGTGGTCCTCCATTCAGATAGGTGCCTAATATTTATATTTATTATTTCAATATGAATGTTATTTAAATATAAATATTTATCTTTTTCAACACGTCCCCATAATAACTTGTGTTAAAGTATAATGTCCTCACTTGTTTTTACTCCTAGCTGTATTCTAATAATATCAAACTTTTTTGGACATGTGCTAAAATACTAAAGACTTTACAAATGAGGACATAATGATAAAACCTCCAATAATAAAATACACAGTATAAGTCAATGAATAATAGTGAACTGTCTAGAACTTCAGACTTTTGTGGTTCTGGAGTGTTCCCTAATTCTGTTAAACTAGAAAAATAACAAACATCAATAAAACATCAGTGGGCATTCCTATGTTTTCGTTTCAGATGTAGCATCGGTCAGCGCAAAAAGAGCAGATTTTCTGCTGTGCGCGCATCTTCAATACCTGACAGTCTCCTTCTCCTTGTCCAAGATGGACGAGCACTGTGTGAGGCTTGTCCCAGTTTCCCAGCAGTACTGCCAGAGAGAGCAGAGTGCACTAGAACCTGCTTATGACTCACTTTTACCATTTGACACTCCATACCTTTTTGTACTTTTTTTACCAGTGTCTCCTCCACACCCCAGTTCCTCGTAACCATCACTCTCCTCTGTACTTCTGTGAATTCAACTTTTTAAAATTCCATATGTAAGTGGGATTGCCTCACAAAGCACTCTATATTTGAATTGTTCTTTAACACATCCATTTCTCCTGTGAGACTGTAAGCACTTTGAGTGCAAGGTCAATATATTAACCGTCTTTGTTTTATTAATGCTTAATACTGTACTTCCTACTACTGGAATTTAGTCTCTTGTGTTGGGAAAAGGCAAATCTTGCACAAGGGCTATGAAATATACTAGTTCCAAAAATTGACAGGAATGCTGTATTAGCCACCTGCATTAAACAAACATTTTCTCTGCTCAGTAGAACACCTGCATTCTAGAATGTCAGGGTCATCTAGCTAAATGTGAACACAATTTAGGGTTCATCCAGCCACCTGTAATTCTTCTATTTTTTCTACTGTAAATCGATTATTTTCTTAATATGTATTCATACTTTTATCATTTTCTAATCTAGTAACAGCTCTGTTAAATAACTTCTTCCTCTACCATTTTCCCACTTTTTCTGTTTCAAAAAAGGAGCTGGTGGCTGGACCCCACTTGTGTCAAATAAATACCAATGGCTGCAAATTGACCTTGGAGAGAGAATGGAGGTCAGTGCTGTGGCCACCCAAGGAGGGTATGGGAGCTCCGACTGGGTGACCAGCTACCTCCTGATGTTCAGTGACGGCGGGAGAAACTGGAAGCAGTATCGCCGAGAAGAAAGCATCTGGGTATGTTTTCTAATAATAATGATTGCTACCTATTGCTGCAAACCTATTAGGAAAACAGAATTTTAAGAATTACTTTGAAAAAAAATGGTCTAAGTGAAATTAAGATACCTATTTCATTGAAAGCATTGAAAGACAATCTTGTATTTAATACCATTAAATAGTGTGGAAGTTAAAAAATAATACAAATCATATACAATTTATTTTTTCTTGGTTTGCTTAATAGAGTAATTTAACATTGCCTCTGCATTATTTTAAAGTGGTAGGTTGAATTCATTTATTTTCTCTGATTTGATCTGATATTTTTGAAAGACTGAAATTTCAAAATGTAACAAATGAGCAGTTTCTATATGTATGACAAGTACAGGAACACAGACTTTGAACTTGAGTAATCATGAGTCCTTTATCAGTGGCCAGATTTCGTTTTTCTTGTTTTTTTTTTTTTCTTGTTTTTTTTTGAGGTGGAGTTTCACTCTTATTGCCCAGGCTAGAGTGCAGTGGCGCGATCTTGGCTCACTGCAACCTCCGCCTCCTAGGTTCAAGCAATTCTGCCTCAGCCTCCTGAATAGCTGGGACTACAGATGTGCACCACCACACCTGGCTTTTTTTTGTGTGTATTTTTAGTAGAGATGGGGTTTTGCCATGTTGGCCAGGCTGGTCTTGAACTCCTGACCTCAGGTCATCCACCTATCTTGGCCTCCCAAAGTGCTGGGATTACAGGAGTGAGTAAATAGACTACAGATCTCTGTCAGAGTCTCTGGATTCTGTAAATATCCTCATAACAGTGACATTATTTCTGTTTCTGATTATATGTCAGTGCCTCTGTGGAGGGGGTTAGTCACTTTTTATTTAACTTTTGTAGCTACTTGAGAGGCTGAGGTAGGAGAATCACTTGAACCCGGGAGGCAGAGGTTGCAGTGAGCCGAGATCACGCCATTGCACTCCAGCCTGGGCAAAAAAGAGAGAAACTCCGTCTCAGTAATAAGAATAGTAATAATAATAATAATAATGATAATTTATTACATAGTGTTTGGAAGTAACCTTACTCTGCATTGGTTAATAATGTTTAAAATGTTGTGGACAGTTTCCCTGTAAGAGAAAACTCGAATACAGAGTCTGTGTCCTATTTGTACTTTGGCTCTTTCTTCCTCCTAAAAAAAATACATCAGTGATGAAGGTACTGTCAGCATTTCTGTTATCCAGTTAAACAGTTCAGAGGGAAGCCATAGCCAAGGCAACGCCATCTGCCAATTTTGCTTACTCTGAAAGGTTACTGGCCTGCAGGGAAAGAGCGTAAAGGTTAAGGTTCTTACTAATCCAGAACACTTAAAATAACAGATGTCGACTCTCATGATCTTACCACGTGTAGGAACGTGTTGAGCTTCACTGGAACAAGTGATTTACTTTCCTGGTGCCGCCTCACCCTGTGAGCTTCCTTTCACAGTCACTGTGCCTTTCAGCCTTTCATCCCTGCATCTCTGTTCTGGGTTGACTTGTGGTTTCCCAAAAACATATGTTGGAATCGTAACTCCCAATACCTCAGAATGTGACCTTAATTGGATATATAAGGCTTTTACAGAGGTAATCAAGTTAAAATGTAGTCAGGAGGGTTGACCCTAATCTAATATGACTGGTGTCCTCATCAGGAAGGACCTTTGGACGCAGAGACAGATGTACACACAGGGAACACAGTGCAAGGGCACATAGGGAGGCAGCCCTGTGAGGAGGGAGGATTGGAATAATGCATGGACAAGCCACAGAACAGCGGAGGCACCAGCAGCTAGGAGATGGGCATGGAACAGAGCCCTCCCTAGAGCCTCCAGAGGCAGCATGGCATGGAGACACCTTGATCTGGGACGTGTGGCATCCATCGCTTTAGCTACCTAGTTTGTGGCACTTTGTTACAGCAGTTCTGGAAAACCAGCTCAGCCTCTAAAGCCTAACTGTGCCTAACAGGTGTAGGACATCAGGACATGTTTCCTGAATGAATGAGTGAAATTCATCCTCTCCCAGGATGCCCTTTTTGAGCAACTACACCGAAAATGGTCCTTCCTGGCTCTGCACATCTCTAGGACCTGTTTTGGACTAAAGCAGTGATATGTAGTGCTATGAGGGTTCAGGACTCAGCCTTCCACCATTTTGAGCTAAACGGTTTTTGGGGATAGGGCTTTATCTTTGCATCTCCTTCATCCTCCCTCACTGTGATTGGCAAATTGTAACCATTTAACAGCTTCATTTCCTACTTTATGACTAACTATACAGAATTTCCATGGTGAAAAGAATGTTAACGCTACTGATGAGAGAACCCACAAAACAAACCAGAGATGGTTCTTGTGAGTGTTCAGTTATGAGACACAGACCCGAAGAGACTTGAGAATGACAGGCCTTGGAGAAAGCATTACCATGTGGGTTGCTGGAAAATAATTCAGGAGATTTTTCAGAAAGCAGAAGTAATGCAAACAAAAGCATGGATAATGGATGGGATACACAAAGAACAGTGAGGTGTGAGATGTGAAATGGCTGTTCAGACTGAGATGGAGAGAATATGGGGAATTTGCTGAAAGTTGTAAAACTGCAAAGAGAGAGGCTGTCAAGTTTGGATTATAAAATACCTATGTAGATATTTGAGTTCCTTTTTTTAAAAAAACTTTTATTTTACTTTTTGTGGGTGCATAGTAGGTGTATACGTTTATGGGATTCATGACTTTGATACAGGCATGCAGTGCGTAATAATCACATCATATAAAATGGGAGATCCATCCCCTCAAGTATTTATCCTTTGTGTTGCAGACAATCCAATTATACACTTTTAGTTATTTTTAAATGTACAGTTAAATTATTATTGACTGTAGTCACCTTGTGCTGTCAAATACTAGGTCTTATTCATTCTTACTATTTTTTTGTACCCAATAACTATCCCCACCTCCTCCCCAGCCCCCACGCCCCTTCCCTGCCACTGGTAACCATCTTGATTTGTGTTTCTTGAACTGCTACATCAGCACCTCAGGGACATATTCTCCATTTGTTTGTTTATTCATTCATTCATTCATTCATTCATTCATTCTTTTAGTAAATAAGCAAATAATTGTGGTAGAGGTTAGTAATATACTCTTGGGAAATGTGAGCTGAGTCATAATTATCATATTCTTCACCAGGCATGTCCCTTCCGTCTAGTATTTTTCCTATCAAAGCTACTTTTCTAGAAATAAAGTTCACTAATTGTCTCATATTTATCATTTTCTTAAAAAGATGGGCTGATATTGGCTGTCCCCCAGTCTTATCATTGCTGCGTTAACAATAAATTACATCTTATTAGAGTTTCTGCCCTTTACCAAGGCATTAATTTTAGATATGAATGGATGATATTAAAATAACTTAAGATTTGTTTTTGATACCTAAAATATTAATACCCTTGATTAATGAAAATTATGTTTTCATAAGGTTATTATCTTTCCTAGACATTATTATCTTTATTATTATTATCTTTTCCTGACCACAGCTACCTCCCCTGCCCTCAGGGTCATCGTATTAACCTTCCTGTACCAGGAGGACAGAATGCATTTCCAGCTCTCTCCTAGGGATAGTGTTGCTTCTACTTTTATGTTAAGGACACATTAAAAATTCATTCTGCAGCCTTATGTATTTCTTGGATGCTCTTCTTCTATCTTTTTATGGCTTTTATGTTTTGGTCTGGGTTTACCCATTGTCTATGCTAATGTCTCCTATTATTAAAGATCCACAGTTGCTTATCTGCAATTTTTAATTCTAAAAGCAAAGTTATTAAAATGGTAAACCCCAAGCAGACACAAATTTATTTAGCAGCAAAACCTGAATGTACTGACTTTGGGGCTATTTGAATTTTTTAGTTACTCTGCTTAATGTGAATATTCATATGTTTTATTGCAAAAATAGTAACGTGATTACCACCTAGTCACTAATATTTGGTGTATACACAGTATGACCTTTCTAGTATGTGAAATGAATCTGAATCTAAAGCAAATCTGATACCAAGGCTTTCGATAAGAGATTGTACAGCTGTCGTATCAATCACTGACATTTGATTATCTGAATAGATTAATATATTAATCCACATTCGTACTAATTACATGCTTCACATTGACTGCTTCAAGGGCTGGACTGAGTTCGCGTTGAGAAATACCCAAGGAAACTAGAAATAACTCGGATTTATGGAATCTTCAGAGTGGTAAAAGCCCTGTTCAAAAGAGAGAATCCCTGTTACTTAAAACAGGAATACATGAATCTTTTCTGAGTAACAGAACAAGCTTCATTATGTATTATACTTTCAGTTAACAAAATGTATTTCAGGACACAGACTCACTTGAAGTGAATAATCTCATCTGCTACATCATTTTAAAAGGTGCCATTACTCAAACAAGGTCAAAGGAATAAACAACAGAAGAAAAGAGGGAAGCTGAAAGATAATTTTCTGGGAGAACCACACACTATTTTTTTTTAGTAGTAGTAATATGAACTGCCTTAAAAACCACCTGGCCTAATAAGAACAGATGTTCTTACCGCCGTGGAAGAGGGGAACACTCTGTAAGCAGACGTGGCCAGCCCAGCCGAGAGAGCCCCCCTTTGCTGACTACCTCCACGAACATGGGCACCTACAGTGCCGCCCAAGTGCCAGAGCAGGGGTGAGTCCCGGCAATGCGTACCAGCTCCCTAGTCCTGCGGCAGCAATGACCACAAACTGAAACGACACCTCTGCTGTTGGCTGAAAACAACACAAATGTATTACTTACGTTTTGGAAGTGAAGAGTTCAAAGTTGGTCTCACCAGGCCAAAATCAAGGTGTCAGTAGGGCTGCGTTCTTTCTGGAGGCACTGGGGGAATAAAATGTCACTGGCCTCTCCAGCTTCTAGAAGGCACCTACACTCCTTGGCCCATGGGCCTTTTCCTGTATCTTCAAAGGCAGCCAGTACAAACTGAATCCTGCTCTTATTGAATCACTTTGACCCAATACACCTTCCTCCCTCTTCCACTTTTAAGGAAACCTGTGATTACATTGGGCTCACCTGGAGAAGCCAGACATTGGGCTCACCTGGCGAAGCCAGACATTGGGCTCACCTGGCGAAGCCAGACATTGGGCTCACCTGGAGAATCCAGGGCACTCTCATTATTTCCAGCTCAGCTGACTGGCATCTTTAATTCCCATCTGCAGCTTTAGTTTATCCTTGCCATATAACACAACATATTCACAGCTTCCAGGAGTTAGACGTAGGCATCTTTGGGGACCATTATTCTGCCGATTACAAAATGCATCAGGTTCAAACATTTAGCAGGTTAGAGTTAACACCTTCCTTATTGCTATCACAAAATGTAGAAAAGCAGTGAATAAATCATCGGGAAGTTTGCAGCTTATTTGGCTGGATCCACAACTGCCTTTCATGCCCAGAATGTTTCTAAAAAGAGAGTCTCTCCCAGTTATCTACACTCATCCTGCCCTTGTAAAGTCACCTGGAAAACTGCAGCTATTTTTCTGAAATCCCTGTTTCCATTATACAGATATTCTGTGCGAAAGTGTTCTTTTGGTCTGACTTATTCTAATAAATGCTTCCATTTAACATGCATGTATGTAACCCAGCAAATTACCTTCTCCACAGGATATTAAAGTTAGTGTGTTTTGAACCAGAATATACAATGTATCAAGGAGCTCATTCTTTATCATTTTCCTGCATTTTCTTATAAACTATTTGGCTCATTGCAAAAAAAAAAAAAAAAAAAAAGAACAAATGTTCTGAATCAAAAAGGAGAGAAAAGATATTTGGAAATCCAGCCTAACCATGCTAGAAAAATGTCCCGAATCATGCTGAGAGATTATACCATAATATTCTGCTAATCATGGTTCCAGATTAGCAATCACTGACAAGCCGCTTTCCCTCATGTCCATTTTTCAGTTATTTCTGAAAGAATAAAGAATTAAATCTGCAAGGAAATATAGAACTTTTTAATTCATTGTGAAATTTTCTTCTGGTTGGGATTAGGTGTATTCAGGTTATTATCCATCCCTGACACAGGTTTCAAGTTCCCCTCTGAGCACCAGACTCCATTTCTTTTGGATGTCAAATAGACGTGTCCAAAACCAAGTTTATTATCTCCACGTCCTTCCCATCACCAAACCTATCGCTCCTGGGCTTCCACCTCTCAGTAACTATCACAGCATTTACCAGCTGTTGGCTTGAGCCAATATGCCTGGAGTTACCAATGACTTCCGTTCCTTCACACTCCACAATCAATCCATAGGCATATCCTGTCGACTCAGTCTTTCAACAGATCATGTCAGTCACAACTTCAGAGTCTATGTGGAGTCTGATGACTTTTCCTCACCTCTGTTATTACCATGACAGCCCAGTTGCTCACTGTCTCTCACCTGGACCATTGCCACAGCTTCACATCCCCTCTCACTTCTGCCTTTGCAACTAGCTTCCAATTTAAATCTATCTAATTTTATTTTCTTTAATTTTTGCTGTAAATTGCCACGTATTTTATGCACCATATGAAGTGTAGTCGTTTTCAATAAAGAACTGACCTTATTTAGACAAAAAGAAAGAAGCAACTTCGACCGCATTCTCTATCTGTGGCTTCAAATATGTTGTGCTATGTTGTCCTAGTTGCTCTTTAAAAATGTCAAGCAAGATCTATCCTTTGTACTAGCTATTCAGTATCTCTGAAATTTTCCCCTGGATAACTTAGATAGCATAGATAATTTCCTCAATTCGTTTCTTGAGTAAATTATCTCTTCCTGATAGAATTCTTCTAGACAACCTGACCCCTAATGTGCGCGGAACACACACACACAGACACGCATGCGCCCAGCTCCACTGCCCTCCCACCCTACCCTCCTCCAGCCTGTGTCTTCCTGCTTTTGTATTTCCTTATGGAAGTCATTATGTCCTGTTCCCATGTATGGAATTTTGGGTTTTTTTCTGTCTCTCCTCACCAGGAAGATTTTACGCAAAGAAAGAAAATGTTCTCTGAATAATATTACTGGACTTTGTTTTTTAAAATTTTCTGACAAAGAGCCTACATTTTGCTGTAATTGAATACTTGTTTCACTGGTCTTTATCAGTGTTGAGGATCTGAGATCCAAAAAGTAGAACCAACCTAACTGGGAAATCTAAAAAATGTCTACCAGCTGTCACGGGTCATTTTGGGGCAGTGGACAAAGTGCATTAGTAGATCTCCCATGGCCTGTGTATATTTGTCCCGAATTGTTTTATTTTCTGGGCCTGACTGGAGCAAATGTGAGTGGAATTAATGAAGGAGGCAGAAGGAAGGTCAGAGGTTGGAGATCGGCCGATCCCCACTGAGCCCAGAGGCAGCCGCTGTCTGGACTGACTCGGTACCTGCTATGAGAGAGCAGGAAGGGGTGGCAGACACTGCAGTTAACACAGAAAGAGAAACATTCTCAGTCTGAGTGTGTGTGTCACACGCCAGACACACAGTTGTCGACAGTAGGGAAAAGCGAGGCTGAGGGCATGTCTGGGTAGCTACCAAGCCATGAGCCAGTGATGGGCATCGACACAGTGAGTCAGAGAAAGAGCAGGTCTGGAGGACACGCCAGCCCCGCTGCCAGGTGTGGCGCCAGCCCAGACAGCTGCCTCTCTGGGTCCGGAGGTGGTCAGCGGATATCTAGTCTCAGGCAGCCTTCATTCTGCCTCTGGCTGTCATGGCCACTGGGTTACTGAAATCATGGCTTGTTTCCCTCTGTATCTCTCCATCTTCGTGTACAGCTTCCCTTCATCCAACATGAAGTCAGGCAAATTGTCTTTGTAAGGCAGACTACACGTTAGCAGAGGCAAGTACACACACAGAACACTCAGGAAGTTAGAGAACATTCTTTAGTCCCTCAAAGCAAAAAGGCTTTTCCTGACTAGGAAGCAAAAAGCAAACATTCTTTCTCAACTTGAAGCTAATGCCATCTACCATTTATGAAGAGCTCTCTGTGCATCAGGCTGCATGCTCTGGGTTTCCAGCACTCCCACATTTAATTCTTTCACAATTCCTGTAAGGGTTACGGTGTCCAAGAAGGTAAGGAAACAGTCTCTGGCGGTGAAAGGGCTCTTCTTTTTCACCTTGTTTCCTGACTCCATTTCTACAATAGCAAAGGAATGAGAGACTTAGTGATGTATTTGTCCTTATGAAACATTCTCAGTTAATTCTAATGTGTATATATATCTAATATCTATTAATATATAAATATATATTTATGTATACACATATATATACACATAAACACACATAAATGATCCTCCTGCAAAGCAAAATATAATATATATATATACACACACACACACATAATAAAGATATATAGATATAAAATCCATCTGAAAAGCAAAGTGTAGAGAAAAAAGAAGAACAAAAAATCCTGCTAGGATGTGGTGCCAATTGAATAGGAAACATTTCTTCATGTAGATTTAGAGTTGAGCAGAGGAGTAGCCTAAGCTTTAGAAGTTTGTTTGAGATGGATCTGTACTAGCCAGGAAAGTCACATTAAGTGACACCTCTGCAAACGAATCTTTATAATACTCGGGGTCCTTCTTCTTCACAAACTAAGGGTCAGCATGGTGTGTTGCCAGCTTTACAAATTATTCAGAAGATTTGAGTTTCAGCTGTAGGATGAAAAGAGTTCAGGGGCTGGATGTGGGTGATGGTTGAACAACAATGTGAGTATATTTAATGCCACTGAACTGTACACTTAAAGTGGTTAAACTGGTAGATGTTATGGGATATATATTTTACTACAATGAAAATATATTTAAAAAGGTATCCTGTGAGTTATTTAAATAGTCCATGGGCTATATTAGTAGTGCATGATCTACACAGCCTTTTGTTACTTCCTTCTCTCTGATTTTAATTGGGTCTGATTATTGGTAATATCGGTAATATTTGAGCAACTTGCTTTTAACTGTAGGCTTTTGAAAAATCAATTTTTTTGGATTCTTAAATATTATAGTAAGTGGAAGTGCCCTTTTTATGGCAGCCTGTGCTGGGGCTTCACAGTCACACAGTTGCCTTTGAGAACAAGAATCAGTTATACACTATGTAAAGTTGGGTAATTTAACTTCTCAAAGTTCTAGCTTTCTCATTTATAGAATTTTAATTGGGTCCGAGTTTTAATAATAAAACCTACATTCTGAAGGTTTTATTGTATTTTTCAGAATAATAAGACTCCTAAGGTTAATGTTTTTAGTCTGATGTTACTGATCCAGTCCTGTTAGTGTGTGGGAGGAGCCTTCTGTGGTATGATGCAAACTAGGAACACAGAGGTACCACCTGTCAAGAAGGATTGAAGCCATTGTTGCAGTGACTCAGCGAGGTGCCAGTACTCTGAGCTCCACGGGCAAACACATGACCTTGAGAAACAGCAGAAAAGACTTTAACGTGTATTTATGTTAGATTACATGGATAACTGCCTGGGAATTTTATAGAGTATCCAAAATAGCAACTGTGGGTGTTATCAAATGATTAAGCGTGGAAGTGAAGTACAATAACCATACCTTTAAGTAGAAGCCCTTCCACTTCTCTATCCCAGTTTGTGCCCTTAATCTGGTGACAACATCTTTGAAAGCACTTGTGATGATATGAAGAATAACGGGCCTGATCCAGAATCTAATTGATTTATTCCACGGTAGTGGTTCTGTTTTGTCAGGGGTTCTGTCGTTTTGTCAAATTTAAAATCAATATAGCAGTTCCGTATCATTTTGTTGTTGTAATAGTGAAAATCCTCAGTGATTTCTTTAAGCTGCTCTGTCTTTCAAGAGAATCTCTACCAAAAGGGACCCTATCAGTGAAAGTCTGGTTTACCCTCCAAATCCTCAGATATCTCATCTCTCTAGTTCCCCATTGGCTGTGAGTCATTTGACCTTCTGAAACAGCTACCCTAGAATTGTACAGATGTCTTAAAAGGTATTTAGCTTTCATTTTTAAATCAGTGACATTGACAAATCAGAGAAGTGTGCTTCTAAGAAGTTTTGTTTCAAGCAGTATCCTGTTTTACTTCCCAGATACTGATGAGCTAAGGGTGTTTTTCTATACTGAAACTGTGGCTGTAGTGATAAATTATCTCGATAGGAAGTATAACCTTCTATATAATTAGTGAAAGTTTTGCTTAAACAAAAGTGAATATTCTAGTTTCTGATGAACATTCATTAGATAATGGTTTTCTTGTTTGGAGAGTGTATCTTTGTAGAAAATTCCTGTGAGCTGCTTTTTTTTTCCTTTCATTGTGATCATGTTTTTTTGTTTTTTTTTTTCCTTTCATCTTTACTGATTGTTCTATTTTAGATTATATTTAAGCAACTTTCTTTTAACCGTAGGCTTTTTAAAAATCAATTTTTTTAATTCTTAAATATTATAGTAAATGGAAATGCCCTTTTTATGGGAGCCTGTGCTGGGGCTTCACAGTCACACAGAGTTGCCTTTGAGAACAAGAATCAGCTATAAACTATGTAAAGTTGGGTAATTTAACTTCTCAAAGTTCTAGCTTTCTCATTTATAAAACGAGCATCATTGTGTGAGGAAAAATAAGATTATCCACCTAATGAGCTTAACTGTGCTTGGCAGATAATAACCTCCCATAAGACCTTTGTGGTTATATTTTTTCTTCTTGTCTCTGTTGCAGCACTGTTCTATTATTGAAAACTTTTTCTATCAAGCAGTATGGTCTATTATTCTTTCATATAGTTTTGTTCACTTATAGCATACTATGTCAATTTTCATAAACAAGATTTTATCTATATAGATACATGTAATATAACATGAATATATCAAACACTATAAAATCTAAATTTATACATATATAAGGATGCTTATAAAATGATTCATATTGACTATGTTTCTTCAAATTGATGAGTTTCTAGAAGGCAAAATAAAAATATCTAGTAGGAAAAGCAAAAGAAAATTTTGTTTGACTCCGTCTTAGGAGTTCAAGGAGAGAGGCGACTAAAGTTTCTATTCCGAGATGCAAAAATGTTTTAATACTTATATGTCACAATATATTATCAATGCAATACCTCATAATCTATTTTCCTCCTTCCCTTTTAATGGTGCTATGATATTCTCAAATTCTGTGTATGACTTTTTTTATAATTTGGTCTCAGAGAGGCTGAGTTTGGAGTTTCCTTTGTTTTGTTGCAATAAAGTTTTATTTATTCCTTCATTCCTATAACCCTGAAAAAGAATTTTGGGCCCTTCTCACTAGCGTCTATCCTTATTTTCCTGTGACACAAAGAGTATTTCAATTAGAGAAGAGACTAAACAAGAGGCATAAAAAACAGGAACCAAGTAAAAAGTATTATTATTTGATCCTTGAAAACACACATAAGAAAATCACCTGGGCCAGCATGGTGGCTCACGCCTGTAATCCTAGCACTTTGGGAGGTCAATCGCCTGAGGTCAGGAGTTCGAGACCAGCCTGGCCAACATGCTGAAACCCCATCTCTTTTAAAAATACAAAAAATTATCCAGGTGTGGTGGCGGGTGCCTGTAATCCCAGCTACTCGGGAGGCTGAGGCAGGAGAATCACTTGAACCTGGGAGTTGGAGGTTGCGGTGAGCTGAGATCATGCTACCGCACTCCAACCTGGGCAACAAGAGTGAAACTCCATCTCCAAAAAAAAAAAATTCACATTTTTTAATACTTTTTTTTGGAAATTAATTTAATAATCAGAAATATCTCCCTTTGTGTAAGTTATCAGTTAAAATTAAAAGCAGAGGCTGTTTATAATAGATTTAGAAGGCATAAAATACCACTGGTAGGCAGGAGAGGGGTGAGAAATGTACAGGCTACCTGTGAAAAGGTTAAAAACATTACTGTAAGGTATGTAAGGAGATCTGCATAAATTCTCATTTATGGATATCAAGACTCAATAATGTGAAGATGTTAATCCTCTCTAACCCATAATAAAATGATGTAATTCAAATTTTTATTTTGAAGAATATTCATTCAAGAATAAACAAGGCAAGTGTACAGATGCCAGCAAGATGATGAAATAGGACATTTTTCTGCAGAATCATCAATTTGAACCATGTTGACGTCTGAAAGTACCACCACAAGAGCTAAGTGAACTTAAAGTATAAAAATAATTCAAAATAGCCAAAGCAATCCAGAGCAAAAAGAACAAAGCCAGAGGTATCACGTTACCCAACTTCAAACTATAAGGTTACAGTAACTAAAACAATCTGGTACTGGTATTAAAACAGACACATAGAACAATGGAACAGAGCAGAGAACCCAGAAATAAAGCTGCACACCTTCAGCCATCTAATCTTTGACAAAGTCAACAAACAGAAGCAATGTGGAAAGGACTATCTATTCAGTAAATGGTGTTAAGATCACTGGTGAGCCATATGCAGAAGAATGAAGCTAGAACCCTACATTTTACCATACATGAAACTGAGCTCAAGATGGATCAAATATTTAAATGTAAGACCTCAAACTGTAAGAATCCTAGAAGAAAATCTGTGGAACACCATTCTGGACATTGGCCTTGGGAAAGGATTTATAAGTCCTAAAAGCAATTGCAACAGAAACAAAAATTGACAAGTGGGATCCAGTTAGGATAAAGAGCTTCTGCACAGAAAAGAAACTATCAACAAAGTAAACAGACAACCCACAGAAAGGGAGAAAATATTTGCAAACTATGCATCCAACAAAGGTCTGCTATTCAAAATATATGAGGAACTTAAGCAATTAGGCAAGCAAAAAGCAAACATCCCAACTTAAAAATGTGCAAAAGACATGAACAAACACTTCACAGAAGAAGACAAACACATGACCAATAGACATACGAAAAAGCGTTCCACATCACTCATCATCAGAGAAATGCAAATCAAAACCACAGTAAGATGCCATCTCACACCAGTCAGAATGGCTATTACTAAAAAGTCAAAAAACAAATGCTGGTGAGGCTGTGGAGAAAGGGAACATTTATATACTGTTGGTAGGAATGTAAATTAGTTCAGCAACTGTGGCAAAAAATTTGGAGATGTCTCAGAACTTAAAAGAGTACTACCATTCAACCTAGGAATCCCATTACTGGGTAGATATCCAAAAGAAATCTAATCATTCTACCAAAAAGACACATGCACTTGTGTGTGCATCATGGCAGTATTCACAGTAGCAAAGACACGGAATCAACCTTGGTGCTTCTTGGTAGTGGATTGAATAAAGAAAATGTGGTATATATACACCATGGAATACTATGCAGCCATACAAAATAATGAAATCATGTCCTTTGAGCACCGTGGATGCAGTTGGGATAATTCATTATCCCAAGTGAATTAACACAGGAACAGAAAATCAAATACTGCATGTTTGCACTTGTAAGTAGAAGCCAAACATTGATAACTCATGGATATAGGGATAGCAGCAATAGACACTAGAGACTACTAGCGGGGAAAGGGAAGGAGTAGCACAGTAGTTGAAAACCTGTTTAGTTAGTACCTGGGTGAAGGGATCATTCAGACCCCAAACCTCAGCATTACACGGTATACCCAGGTAACAAACCTGCATTTGTGCCTCCTGAATCTAAAATAAATGTTAGAAAAAACTAGAGATCCGGAACTGGGACTGCTGTGATTTGAATGTGTCCCTCGAAATTCATGTTATCATGAGGGAGTGGGTTTCTTATAAAAGGACCCCACTTTGTCTCTCTCTCACCCATGTGATGCCTTCTGCCTTGTTATGACACAGCAAGAAGGCCTTCACAGATGCCACCACTTTGATCTTGAGCATCCCAGTCTCCAGAACTGTTACAAATACATTTCTGTTCATTATCTAAAAAAGGAAAAATAAATCAAAACTTAGCAAGTCATTAAATGAATAAAATAAGAAAATTAAAGATTGAAATTATGCAAAAAACTAACAAATTCTAGACCTGAGAAATGCATGAATGAAATGAAAATTGCAATAGAGAATGTCAACAGCCGAATCAATGAAGCAGAAGAAAGGCTCTGAACTCAAAGACAGTTTAGTGAAATTATTCAGTTATAGGAGAAAAAACAATATAAAGTAATGAACCCTTATGGAACTTATAGGAAAGTATCAAAATAACAAAACATAAAAGTATGGACGCTGAAAAAGGAGAATAGAGACAAAGGACTAGAAAGTTTAGTTAAAGAAACAATAGGTTGGGTGTGGTGGCTCACACCTATAATCTCAGCACTTTGGGAGGCCGAGGTGGGAGCATTGCTTGAACCCAGGAGTCTGAGGTTGCAGTGAGCTATAATCATGCTATTGTACTCCAGTCTGGCTAATAGAGCAAGTTTCTGTTGCAGAGAGAGAGAGGGAAAAAAAAAACAGTAGCAGAAAGAAAGAAGGAAGGAGGGCGGGAGCAAAGAAGAAAGGAAGACAGGAAGGAAGGAAAAAAGCAGGCAGGAAGGCAGGCAGAAAAAGTTTATCAATCTGGGGAAAAATACACATTTTCATACATAGGAAGGTCAAAGGTCTCTAATCAGATTCAATCCAAGCAAGACTACACCAAGACATATTATTATCAAACTTTCAAAATTGAAGGACAAAAAGAGTATTCTGCAGCAAAAGAGCATCAAAGACAAAAAAAGCATGTCACATATAAGGGAGTTCCATTAATACTAGAATCAGACATTCACAGCAGAAACCTTACAGGCCAGGGGAGAGTGGGATGATATATTCAGGTGCTGAAAGGAAAAAACAAAACATAACAAAAACTGTCAACCAAGAATACACAGCAAAGCTCTTCTACAGAAAGAAAAGAGAAAAGGATTTTTGCAGATACACACGCAAAGTCAAGAGTTCATTACTTGGCAGGGCACAGTGGCTCACGCCTGTAATCCCAGCACTTTGGGAGGCCAAGGCAGGCAGATCACGAGGTCAGGAGATGGAGACCATCCTGGCTAACATGGTGAAACCATCTCTACTAAAAATACAAAAAATTAGCCAGGCGTGGTGGTGGGCGCCTGTAGTCCCAACTACTTGGGAGGCTGAGGTAGGAGAATGGCGCGAACCCAGGAGGCGGAGCTTGCAATGAGCCGAGATTGTGCAGCTGCACTCCAGCCTGGGCAACAGAGTGAGACTCTGTCTCAAAAAAAAAAAAAAAAAAGTTCGTTACACTGAGAAGTGTCTTACAAGAAATGCTAAAGGAAGTTCTTCGGGCTGAAAGAAAAGGATGTTACTTAGTGACACAAAAACATAAGAAAGTTTGAAACTCACTAGTAAAAGTAAGTACAAAAAGTTTAAGTCAAAAGTAAGTACAAAAGTAAGTCAAATTTTAAAACTGGTGGTAGTGTTTAAGTAACATTTATTACAGTGGTTAAAACAAACTATTAAAAATAGTTAAAGCTGCAATAATTCATTAAGGGTTATGCAATATAAAAAGCATCAAATACATAAAGTGTGTCTGGGTGGGTAAAAATGTTGAATTTTTATGTGTGATCATGATTAAGTTGTATTCAACTTAAAAAAACTTGCTGTAACTATAAGATAGTTTATGTCAACCTCCTGGTAACCACAAAGCAAAAACCTGTACTAGATATACAGAAGATACAAAGTAAGGAATCAAAGCATACCACTGTAAAAAATTGCCTAATCACAAAGGAAGATGGAAGGAGAAGGAAGGAGCAAAGGAAAACAAAGCCAGAAAGAATGAACTAAACAGCTGTAGTCAGTTCTTACCTGGCAACAATTACCTTAAATGTAGATAAATTAAACTATTCAATCAAAAGACATAGTGTGACTTAATGGATTATAAAAACTAGACCCAACTCTATGCTACACACAGGGAACTCACTTCACATATAAGGACACACATAGACTGAAAGCAAAGGGATGGAAAAAAGATATTCCATGCAAAGGAAACCAATAAAGAACAGAAGTAGCCGTACTTACACCAGATAAAATAGATTTTAAGTCCAAAACTGCCACAAGAGACAAAGTCAGTACATAATGCTAAAGGGGGCCGGGCGCAGTGGCTCACGCCTATAATCCCAGCACTTCGGGAGGCCAAGGCAGGTGGATCATGAGGTCAGGAGTTCGAGACCAGCCCTACCAACGTGGTGAAACACCGTCTCTACTAAAAAAAAAATACAAAAAAATTAGTCGGGCGTGGTGGTGTGTGCCTGTAATCTAGCTACTCAGGAGGCTGAGGCAGGAGAATCACTTGAACCCAGGAGGCAGAGGTTGCAGTGAGCTGAGATCGCGCCACTGCACTCCAGCCTGGGCAACAGAGCAAGACTCCGTCTCAGGAAAAAAAAAAAAAAAAAAGATAAAGGGGCCAGTTAACCAAGAGAATGTGACAGTTGTAAATATGTGTGCACCAAATGTTGGAATATCTGAATATATAAGGCAAATACTAACAGATCTGAAGAGAGGGGACTTAATAGGAGGGAACTTTTATATCCTATTTTCAGCAGTAGACAGGTCATCCAGACAGAAAATCAGTAAGGAAATATTAGACTTAAACTATATGTTAGACCAAATGGACCTACCAGACATAAACTGAACATTGTATACAACAGCAGCAGGAGACACCTTTTTCAAAATCACACAGAGAATTTTCTCCAGGATCGATCATATGTTAGGCCACAAAATAAGTCTTAATAAATTTAAGGAGATTGAAATCATATCAGTTATACTTTCTGACCACAGTGGTATGATTCTAGAAATCAGTAACTCAAGGAATTTGGCCGGACGCAGTGGCTCATGCCTGTAATCCCAGCACTTTGGAAGGCCAAGGTGGGCAGATCACGAGGTCAGGAGATGGAGACCATCCTGGGCAACATGATGAAACCCCATCTCTTCTAAAATACAAAAGTTAGCTGGGTGTGGTGCACACCTGCAGTCCCGGCTACTTTGGAGGCTGAGGTAGGGGAATCGCTTGAACCCAGGAGGTGGAGATTGCAGTGAGCCAAGCTCGTGCCACTGCACTCCAGCGTGGTGACAGAGCGAGACTCCGTCTCAAAGAAAAAGAAAATTCAGAAATACTTGGAAATAAACAACATGCTCCTGAACAACCAGTGGGTCAAAGATGAAATTTAAAGGGAAATTTTAAAATGTCTTTAGACAAAAAAAATTGACCCATGCCATATCAAGACACATGGGATAAGTGTTCTAAGCAATTCTAAGTTGATAGCAATAATGGCCTACATCAGCAAGGAAGAATGATCTCAAATAAACAACCAAACATTACACCCCAAGGAACTAGAATAACAAGAACAAACTAAGCTCAAAGTTAAAGAAGGAAAGAAATAATAAAGATCAGAGCAGAAACAAATAAAATATAGACTAGAAAAACAATAAAAATGATCCATAAAACTGAAAGTCAGGTTTTTAAAAATATAAACAAAATAGACAAATCTTTAGCTAGACTAAGAAAAAAAGTCTCAAAATCAGAAATAAAAGAGGAAGCATTACAATCAATATTACAGAAATACAAAGGATCTTAATAGACTACTATGAATAAGTATACATCAACAAATTGGACAACTTAGAAGTGCATAAATTTCCAGACACATACAACCTGCCAAAACTGAACCATAAAAAAAGAAAATCTGAGCAAACCAGTAATGAGCAATACAATTGAATCAGTAGTAAAAAGCTCTAATTAAATAAAGACCTAGGCCCTGATGGCTTCACTGCTGAATTTTACCAGACATTTAAAGAACTAATACTAATTATTCTCAAACACTTCCACAAAATGGAAGAGAAGGGAATACTTTCAAATTCATTTTGTAAGACCAGCATTACCCTGATACCAAACTCAGAAAGTACACTACAAAAAAAGAAAATTATAGGCCAATATCCTCATGAGCATAAATGCAAAAAAAAAGCTCTATGAAATTTTAGCAAACCAAATTCAACAGCATATTAGAAAGATCATTCACAATTGTCAAGTGAGATTTATCTGTGGGATGAATTGATGGTCCAATATAGGCAAATCTATAAATGTAACATATCATGTTAATAGAACAAAGGACAAAAAACATGATTATCTCAATAGACGCAGCACAAGCATTTGACAAAATCTCTAACAACCTTTTTATGCTAAAATCTCTCAACATACTGGGTATAAAAAGGACAATATACCTCAATACAATAGAGGCCACATATGACAAACCCTCAGCTAACATCTTACTCAATGGTGAAAAGCTGAAAACTCTTCCTCTGAGATCCAAACAAGACAAGGACGACCCTCTCACCACTTCTTTCAACATAGTACTGAAAGTTCTATCCGGAGCAATTAGACAAGAAAAAGAAAGAGAAAACATCCAAATTGGAAGAAAACAGAAGTTAAATTGTCCCTGTTTGCAGATGACATGATCTCATATATAGAAAACCCTAAACACTTCAACAAAACATTATTAGAACTAATGAATAAATTTCAGGCTGGGCGTGGTGGCTCATGCCTGTAATCTCAGCACTTTAGGAGGCCAAGGTAAGAAGATCACTTGACTCCAGTGGTTCGAGACCTGGACAACATGGCAAGACTCCCATTTCTACAAAAAATACAAAATTAGCTGGGCATGGTGGCATGTGCCTGTAGTCCCAGATACTCAGGAGGCTGAGGTGGGAGGATCACCTGAGCCCAGGAGGTTCAGGCTGCAGCAAGCTGTGATAGTGCCACTGCACACCAGCCTGGGTGACAGAACAAAACTCTGTCTCAAAAGAAAAAAACCCCAAAAAACTAATAAATATATTCAATAAAGTTGCAGCACATCAACAGAAAAATCAATTGTGTTTCAATATACGAATAATGAAGTATCTGAAAAGAAATCAAGAAGATAATTCCATTTATAATAGCATCAAAAATAAAATTCCTATGAATAAATTTAATCAAGGTGGTGAAAGACTTGTTCACTGAAGTTTACAGTGTTTTGTAGTAGACTATAAAATATTGATGCAAGAACCTGAAGATAACACAAATGAATGGAAAGATATCCCATGTTCATGGATTGGAAGAATTAATATTATTAAAGTATTCGTAATACCCAAGGTAATCTACAGATTCAGTGCATTACCTATGAAAATTCTAATAACAGTTTCCACATAAATAGAGAAAACGATCCTAAGATTTGTGTGTAACCACAAAAGACCTCCAATAACCAAAGCAATCTTGAGCATAAAGAACAAAGCTGGAGGCATCACACTATCTGATATCAAAATGTACTACAGAGCTGTAACAATTAAAACAGCATGGTACTGACGTAAAAACAGACACATACTTAGACCAATGGAACACAATAGAGAGCCCAGAAATAAATCCAGGCATTTACTGTCCATTGATTTTTGACAGAGGTGCCAAGAATACACATTGAAGAAAGTTCAGTCTCTTCAGTAAGTGGTATTGGGTAAATGGGGATATGTACGCACAAGAGAATGAAATTAGACCCTTGTCTCACACTGTATGCAAAAATCAACACAAAATGGATTAAAGACTTAAACCTATGACCCATAACTGTGAAACTACTAAGAGAAAACACAGAGGAAAAGCTCCATGATACTGATCTAGGAAATCGTTTCCTGGATACAGCCCCAAAAGCATTGGCAACAAAACCATAATTAGATGAGGTTATTTCAAAGCCATTTTCTGCACAACGCAGGAAACCATCAGCAGAGTAAAAAGACAACCTATGGGGTGGGAGGAAATGTTTTCAAAGAATACATCTGACACGGGGTTAATATTCAAAATGCATAGGCAACTCAGACATCTCAACAGCAAGAAAACAAGGAACTGTGCTTTTTAGAAATGGGCAAAAGACCTGAATAGACGTTTCTCAAGAAAGATAGATGTGTGGCCAACAGGTATATGAAAAAATGCTCAATATCACAAATCATCAGGGAAATGCAAGTTAGAACCACAATGAGATACCACCTCGTACTTGTTGGAATGGTTATCATCAAAGAGACAGAAGATAGCAAGTGTTGATGAAGATGTGAGAAAAGAGGATCCCTGTATACTGTTGGTGGCAATGTAAATTAGTATAGCCATTATGGAAAGCAGTGTGGAGGTTCCTCAAAAAATTAAAAATAGAATTACCAAATGACTCAGCAATCCCACTATTGGGTATGTATCCAAAGGAAATTAAGTCAGTATGTCTTTTAGATATCTGTACAAGCATGTTCATTGCAGTATTCATAATAGCCAAGATTTGGAATCAACTGAAGTGTCCATCTGCGGATGAGTGGATATAAAGAAAATGTGGTGTACATACACAATGCGATATATTGCAATTTGGCCATAAAATAAAAGAAATCCTTGCCAGGCGCAGTGGCTCATGCCTGTAATCCCAGCACTTTGGGAGGCCGGGGCAGGCAGATCATGAGGTCAGGAGATGGAGACCATCCCGGCTCACACAATAAAACTCCATCTCTACTAAAAATACAAAAAAAACGTAGCCAGGCATGGTGGTGGGCGCCTGTAGTCCCAGCTACTCGGGAGGCTGAGGCAGGAGAATGGCGTGAACCCGGGAGATGGAGCTTGAAGTGAGCCGAGATTGTGCAGCTGCACTCCAGCCTGGGTGACAGAACGAGACTCTGTCTCAAAAAAAAAAAAAAAAAAAAATGCTATTTATTTGTGAAAACATAGATGAACCTGGAGGACATTATGTTCACTCTAATAAGCGAGGCACAGAAAGATCAATACTGCAGGATCCAGCTTATATGTGGAATCTAAAAATGTTGAGCCCATAGAAGCAGAAGGTGGAATAGTTGTTACCAGGGACTAGTGAGTGTGGGAGTTGGGGAGCTGTTGGTCAAAGGATATAAAATTTCAGTTATATAGGAGGAATAAGTTCAAGAAATCTATTGCACAAAATGGTGACTATAGTTAATAACAAAGTATTGTGTCCTTGAAAATTGCTGAGAATACATTTTTAGTTTCTCACCACAAAAGTAAGTATGTGAGGTAATACATATTTAATTAGCTTGATTTACTCATTCAATTATGTATGCATGTTTCAAAACATCAAGTTGTACACAATAAGTGCATATTTTATTTGTCAAATTAAAAAAAAATTAATTTTCATAAAAGGATAAGCAGTACGATTGGTAAAAAGAAATTGTAAAAGGAGTTAGTCTTACCAGTTAGAAAAATACATAGAGGCTGGGTGCAGTGGCTCACGCCTGTAATTCCAGCACTCTGAGAGGCTGAGGTGGGCAGATCACCTGAGGTCAGGAGTTCAAGACACAGGGTTGGTGAAACCCTGTCTCTACTGAAAATACAGAAATTAGACAGGTGTGGTGGCGTGCACCTGTAATTCCAGCTACTTGGGATGCTGAGGCAGGAGAATCTCTTGAACCCTGGAGGTGGAGGTTGCCGTGAGCCGAGATTGCGCCACTGCACTCTAGCCTGGGTGACAGAGTGAGTGAGACCGTGTCTCAAAAAAAAAAAAGAAACATACATAATAAATAGAGGTTGATTCTGGATTTTAGTATGCTTGATATTAATAGCAGTGGAAAAAATAGTATCAGTTAACAAATTAAAATATATATGCTAATATAAGATGTGGCATTTTAAATTAGTAAGAAAAAATTAATAAATGGTGCTGGGGAAACTAGGTATCCTCAGGAAAATATAAAGAAAACTGGATCATTACCCTACTCCTTGCATCAAAGTAGATTGTAGATGAATTAAAGATTTTAAAGTAAAGTATCCACAGAAACAGTTCTAGAAGATTCTGGGAGACGTTTGCATATATAATAAGGGAGTGGGCATGTATTTCTATGCAAGATGTAAAAGCAAGACCACAGTAAAGAGACTAATAAATTAGATTATTTGAAACTTACCAGAAGATATCAATTTATGAATGGAAAATAATATTTTAATATATGTGACACAATTTTTTTATAAAGTGCTCTTATACATCAATGGATAAAGATTTAAAAAAGCAATGTAAAATTGAGAAGGATTAATAGGCATTCCACATGAAGAAAAAATAGTTTATAAATTTATGAGATAATGCCAGGCACGGTGGCTCACGTCTGTAATCCCAGAACTTTGAGAGGCTGAGGCGGGCAGATCACAAGGTCAGGAGATCGAGACCATTCTGGCCAACACGGTGAAACCCTGTCTCTACTAAAAAATACAAAAAATTAGCCAGGCATGGTGGTAGGCGCCTTTAGTCCCAGCTACTCAGGAGGCTGAGGCAGGAGAATAGCGTGAATTGGGAGGTGGAGCTTGCAGTGAGCCTAGATTGCGCCACCGCACTCCAGCCTGGGCAACAGAGCCAGACTCTGTCTCAAAAAAAAAAAAAATTAAACATTCATGAGATAATATTCAACCTTGTTTGTAAGTTAAAGAAATGCAAATTAAAACAGCAGTGAGGTGCTAGTCAATTGATTAGAACAACTAAAACATTGAGACTGTGTTGCTTCGCACGTTACTTTCAACTATGCTTTTGTAGTTAATGCATTAAATTTAAAGTATCTTAAAATCTAAATAGTACACAAACATGCAATATTGTGGATATTATTGCTCAGATAAGGCTCAGGTTAAAAACAATCAGTTTTAAGAACAAATTTAAATATGAAGACGTTATGTATCTTGAGTGCTTACTGTGCACTAAATATGATTCTTTGTGCTTTGTACGTATTAAAATCCTCACACAACTCTATGAGGTAGATACTAATATTCTTCCCAGATAAAAACAAGGAAAGCAAAAAGACAGGCTTTATTTATTTGCCCCAATCATAGAGCTAGTTAGTGGTAGCACAAGGATTTGAACTCAAGCAGTCTGGCTGCAGAATCTTGACTCACAACCCCTCACCACATCTGGGAATGTTTTAGGTCTGTTTCATGTGTGCACATGAAAAGGTAAAACTCAAATGATTCAATATCAGGAACTGGGGACTTTTTATGAATATGATTTCTTGAAGAACCATTTGGCACTACCTATAAAATTAAAGTTCCAAAAAATGATCAACTTGCAGTGTACTGAATGGAGGTAATGCAAAAAGAATGATGCTTTCAGTTTCTCTCAATGTGTAGTCTACGTTAAGCAGCAATGCCACTTCTAGGAATTTATCCCACAATCATACTGTAACGTGCATATATGCATGAAGAGATTAACTGTAACATTTTATGAATAGAATGGTAAATATGTTAGTACAGCTCTCTTTCAGTGGTCATGGTACATTTATACTCTGGAATAACATGCAGCCTTGAGAAATAACGTCGTAAACATACTTACTGTAAATGAACTTCAAGATATTTTTCTAAAATCAAGGAATAAGATAAGATATTCTCCCATTTGAAATTCCCACAATGAATATATATACATTCATACTCATGTAAATAGGAAATATTTCTGGAAGGACACATAGGAAAAATCATAGCATTTTTTTCCCTCTGGGTAACGGGAATGGGGTAAAAATACAAAATGGAGCAGATATGGTTTAAACTATGTGAATCGTATGGCTTTTCAATTAAAAACAAAGAAATTGAAATAAACTTTAAAAAGTAGTAAGTAGTGATTTTTTTCCCACTGAAATTTCTCCAGGATGAAGGCCAATTGATAAAGCTCAGTATACTGATATAAAACCTGAAAGTGAACATCAAGACCTTACCTTGAGGTGAGAGTGAAGGGCAGTGGCCGGGACGTGTGGGCATCAGTGTACTGGTAAAGGCTTTCATGGGCTTTCAAATGCAAAGGAACAGCCTGGATGTCAGGAGGAGTCCCAGCTAGGGAGGTCATTTGGTTTAGCACAGAAGGAGCTTATTAGATTAAAAAGCCACAACAACGGCTACAAAACTGTATCTCACTCAAGTTAAGTGTCATCCTAACCTCGTGACATTTATTAGTGGATATAAACGCAATGGAAATAAATAGGAGCCTTCAGATTCTAGTTTTAATATTTATTTTGGTGGTGGTTTGTAAAGTAAAGAGTCTTTTCACGTGTTTAGTGTTGAACGAATGATGCTTATTCACATCCTGGGTCATCAGTCCTTGACCATCACGTGACGTGGTGCAGCCAGCACCTGGCTAAGGATAACTGAGCGCTGTTCCTAAAATAGCCCCTAACAAACTCCTGGCCGAATACAAGGTACTCAATAGCTGTGAGCTTCCTCCCCTTTGATTACAAAATGCAGGGTGGAGGTGGAATCCAGTCGTGCACTATAAGGCTGAACCTTGTGAATGTGCTGATATCTAAGTATCTTGACCTACAAAAATATCAGTTTCATGTGATCAAGCTAATAGATATACTTTGACTTTCCAGTTTAAAATCACCCATTTCTGTGGCAAAACTATAAAGGGAGGGCAGTACCAGTTTTCCACAGGGGCAGCTACAGTTCAGACTCTTCAAGTTCCTATCTAAGCTCTCCTCATTTTTAAATTCATATGGTGTAACTATTTCTCATGCTAAGATTTCATGAGTGTGTGCAAACACACACACACACACACACACACACAAAAGTGCTGCAACAAGCTACAATGAAGAAATTCCAAAGTAGACTGAACAATGCGTTGAGGCCTCCTTACTAAGTAATCTACAATAAGGAAGCACAATGATGTAAAGCTTAATATTTTATTATGCTCTAAAGTATTGTTGAAGTTTAAAGTCAGTTAGCTTTGCTCAGTCCTCCACTTTCTCATCAACCTTTGTATTGATGGACTCCCAGAGTTCTCCCAGAGGACCCATTTGGAAGGGGAAAATGCATCAATACAAGTCTGCCATGGTTTGGGTGGGTGTGCTGGGTAAACCTTGTGAAGAAAGGCGGCTCATCGCTCTCTCAATAGAAATAAATGGCTTTGCTGTTGGAGCAGCCAGCCCTGTCCACCACTTGAACCCGGCTTTCTTCTAGGGTGGCTCCCTTTTACATTTCAACTGCTGACTCGGTTTCTAAGTTGCTGCTACTAGTCAGTCACTAGAGTTTTGCATCTTTACTCTCATGACCATTTCTCCAGTTCTTGCTGTCCTTTGGTGTCAGGTTCGCCCCCAAACATTTGTCATCTCATCACCTCTGAATCAGGTCCTTTCGCCAGCAGTAAAGCCCTGTGTTTGCCAATTGGTCACCACCTCAGAAATATTGACTAATTTCTCTTCTGCCATTTACTCAGAAGTAAATGACTTCTGAGATGGCTCCATTTCCAGATGCCTTTCTGAACTGCCATGAGCTACAACGGCTTGCCCACTCTTTTCCCTGCCAGTCTTTGAAACTCAGTTATTTTCCATTCTGTCTTACAATGATTCTATGCAGGCATTTTCCCCAAATTATACATATGACAGAAATTCATGACAAATCTAATATTTACATGCCACTGCCTAAAACATGTATCGTTTAGGCTATCTTTACATTCAGAATATTATTGCTTATTTCAGATTGTGAATTCCTAATATATGAGTCCCTTTATCGAAGCATTTGAACCATCTTGCTTAGGGGCTGGGAACAATGCGGCTGAGACCTACTGGGCTCCATTCCTAGGAGGTTACGGTATTTTTAGTTACAGGATGAGACAGGAGGTCAGCACAAGATACAATTCACAAATACCTTGCTGATAAAACAGGATACGGTAAAGAAGCTGGCCAAATGCCACCAAAACCAAGATGGCAATGAGAGTGACCTCTGGTCATCCTTATTGCTCAACTAAGTTAATTATAATTTATTAGCGTGCCAAAAGACACTTCCACCAGCGCCATGACAGTTTACAAGTGCCATGGCAACGTCCAGAGGTTATGCTATGTGGTCTAAAGTGGGGAGGAACCCTCAGTTCTGGCAGTTGTGTGCCCCTTTCTTGGAATACTCATGAATAATCCACCCCTTGTTTAGCATATAATAAAGAAGTAACTACATTTCTTTGAGCAGCCCGTGCTGCTGTGCTGCCTCTGGAGTGGCCATTCTTTTGTTCCTTTACTTTCTTAATAAACTTGCTTTCACTTTCTGGACTTGCCCCAATCTGTTTCTGGCACAAGGTCGAAGAACCTGTTTTTGGGGTCTGGCTCGGGATGCTTTCAGGTAACACGGTCTTATTTCTTCATATGGATGAATTCTTAAATCATCTCCACAATGAATATTTTCCTAATACTTTTAAAAATAATATGAAATAATATGGATAAGAATAAATATTAATAATGCTGTATTCTTAATGATTCTCTTTTTGATTAAAACGTAATATTCTATCTAGTTCCATCACTGCTGGATTACCTTACAGAGGTTTCTGCTTATAAAGAGACATACATTTCTCAAGGAAAACTCTCCCTCATAAATAGCGGGACCTGAACAACATGGCTTCTCTCCCATCCACGTTTCCAATTCCTGTCTAAATAGGCTTTGCATAGAATCCTTTGTTTATTGCATTAGAAACATATTCTTCCTTTCAGAGATGTCCTTGTGGAATAACCTTTGGTGCTATGGAAAAGAGTCAAGTGTCAAGACATTAGTTCTGAAGTAGCCGTTTGGTGTCAAGCATGAGAATAAAAGATGGGCATCAAAAACATTAGCACTTAACCTCAGTCAGGATTTTGTCTGTGAAACAGAAAAAAATCCAAGAGAAATCAGATTTGATCTGCATTCTGAAAATGAGAATTTTTTTTTTACATTTAAACTCCTATCTCTTATTTTGTATTCTTTAATGTCCTTATTAATCATTCAAATCAAATGGCTTGTCTTTCTTTCAGAGCCTTGTACATTTTAAAGACACCATGTCATTCTTTTTACAAGAGAGAAAAATTACTCATGCAGTAGAAAGAGTTCCCCAGGGAGCTATTGTGCTACACTCTGGCAAGAGTTTTATTAGCTAAACTTCTGACTGAAAGGAAAAATAAATTCAGATTTAGGAATGGCTTCTATTTATTGTAAGGAAGTTTACAAAAATTACTGAAAAATATCCCAAGAACACAATGTAGATTGGTGATATTTTTTGCATCTTTACTTCTCCAAATAATAAAAAAGTTAAACGGCCAATAAATTTACATTAACAGCGAATTGTTTACCCTTGAATCAGAATGAATTCATTACTTCAGTAATTAGTTAAGCAAACTCAAATGAAAACTAGGTTCTCCTAAAAAGCTCACACATCAGTATTGCCAAGTCACAGGTAAAACACCTCTAAACAGAGAAATTAGCCCTATCACATCTCATTAATTTGCTGTCGACAAACTTTTGAACACACACATTGAGCTCCCATATGTACAAGTACTACGGGTTTCTTTTATTGTTCTATTTAGAGTCTTAATACTAAGATTTTTTTTTCTTCATCTGAGCTAAATTCCTTGAGCTGTGACACAAAATCTTTTACAAAAATTATTTCTGAAAGGAAACTGCATTTGTGTGCTGTGACCGGGCAGAGCAAGCTGTAGCTAACTCGGAGTTCAGGTTCAGGAATATGCATTTCTTATCCTTCCCAAATCTTTTTTCATGATACCTGCTTTGGGCATTGTTTGGAGCTTCTGGTTGCCAGAGGTCTTATAGGATCACATCTTAGATCAAGGCAGGCCTACCTGCCAGAGCTGCAGAACACTGGGTACTGGGCTGGTCATCCTCGCCCTTTCTCTCTTCTTCTCTCCTTCCCTCTCCTTTCCTCTCATCTCCTCCATCCCTTCCCCTCTGTGGATCCTTATTCTCCAGTTCCTTGTGTGATGGCACCAAATATGTGGCTGAATCTGGTACCCAAGCTAATGTGTTAGAGGAAAATGGTTAATGAAAACCACCAGCACACTCCCTCTGTTCTGGCTGCTGTGTGCATTTTAACAATGGATTCTGGAAGTAATAGTCCCACTTCAGCTATTTAACCCAAGACTGACTGGAATGCTAGGAATGTCAAATCAGGCAGGACAGAGTTTTGTCATCAGAGCAAGCAAATGTCAGGTGAACTGGAAGACAAAGCAGGACACAGGTAAGAATGCAGATTCCGAGTCAGATCGGTTGGGTTCAAATACTGGCTTCACCATTTGCTAGCTGTATGAACTTGGGCTAGCTGATTAACCACTTTGTACCTCGTTTCTTCATCTATATAGTAGGTGTTATTCTAGAACATACTTACAGGATTATTGTGAAAATGAAACCAAAATAATCTGTATAAATTAGTGATAGATCTAAGGTCATCAGTAAATTGATCAATGGATAAGAATAGATGCCTGATTGCAGAGGACTTAGGAGAGGAAATGAGTTAATGAAAAGGAGAGAGCAAATGATGAATACTTTCTCTAGAAGTTGAAATGCTTAGAGAAAGAGAGTGGGATAGCAGTAGCAAGAGGGACATAACACTGGCAGAAGATGGTGTGAAGTGGAAGCTAGAGCAACTAGAGCATGGTCACTGCCAGGGATGCTGGTAGAACTCCCATGCCCATCAAGAGCTTGGAGACAGCAGAAACTCACAAGAGTAGCTGAGGGCAAGGTCCCAGATGGACAGCAGGGAAAAGGATCCAGAACATAGAAGATACTGAAAAACAATAATGTTTTCTGAAACAGGAGGAAAATAGCTAATTATATATGCTTTATTTTAAATTTCTGAAAGGGAGTTTATGGTTGTTTCTTACCTACTTGATGTTCAGAAGATTCAAGCTCTGTGATATGAGTAATGAAGGATCTGGTGCAGTGGCTCATACCGGTAATCCGAACACTTTGGTAGGCTGAGGCAGGCAGATCCCTTGAGTCCAGGAGTTCAAGACCAGCCTGGACAACACAGTGAGACCCCTGTTGTAGTGTAGTTGTAGTGATGTCCGAGTAGTTGTAGTGATGTGTGCCTGTAGTCCCAACTACTCGGAAAATTGAGGAGGATTGCTTGAGCCTGGTAGGTCGAGGCTGCAGTGAGCTGTGATCGAGCCGGTGCACTCCAGCCTGGGTGACAAAGCAAGAGCCAGTCTCAAAAACAAATAAACAAGCAAACAAAAAGTGATAAGAGTAAAGTGGAATTAAGGTAGGAAATTTGTATGTGTGTGTAATAGAGGATGTGGAATGGAAAAAGATTTTGACAGGGAACAAGAGTCACTAGTACTAGTACATTTCTACGCTGGAAACACCTGATGATTCCAACATTCATTCAAGATTGAGGACCATTGTCCTCATAGAATATAGACCCCAGGATGGAGACCATGAATAGGGACCCCACCTGCACAGCTAGGGGGTTTTCTCCAGCAATAGTCAGCTGTTTGCAGAACCTGAGAAGGCAACTGAGAAGACCGACCTAGAGTTAGCATCTGTAGGTATGCCGACATTGAGGATTTGGCGACATAAATGCTAACAAATTGGCAAAAGAGTAAGCAGAAAAAAGGTACCATGCTGTTTAGGCAATGTGGAGAGGACAGTTAGATCAAGAGAGGCTGATAAAGAAAATCAGAAAGAGTCAGCATGTCAAACTATAGTGTGGGAGTGAGAAATCTAGGAATATCTAGAGGTGTACAGTCAACACAGAGTTTAAATAATATTTCAAAGATGGTGCCCCCATCCCAGGCGGTGATGAGGATGGCGGTGGGAATGAGGCTGAAGTGGAGCAGCTGGAACTCATTTGCGTCAGGGAACCTGAAGTCAAAGGGTCTAATTGATGTTCCTCAAGGGCGTTCATATTGTGGCTTTGGGATAGAGGAGATGGTGATAAGTGTAAGGGAATGACTTGGAGTTTAGAAAATGACAATGGCGGCCGGGCGCGGTGGCTCAAGCCTGTAATCCCAGCACTTTGGGAGGCCGAGACGGGCGGATCACGAGGTCAGGAGATCGAGACTATCCTGGCGAACACGGTGAAACCCCGTCTCTACTAAAAAATACAAAAAAACTAGCCGGGCGAGGTGGCCGGCTCCTGTAGTCCCAGCTACTCGGGAGGCTGAGGCAGGAGAATGGCGGGAACCCGGGAGGCGGAGCTTGCAGTGACCTGAGATCCGGCCACTGCACTCCAGCCTGGGCAACTCCGTCTCAAAAAAAAAAAAAAAAAAATGACAATGGCCAGGAAGGGTAGAGGTAGCTATAGTCAAATGATATTTAAGAGAAGAGAGAACTTTCTCATTGTGTTAGTTCAGTTACTTTTGTGAAGAAGTACAATGTTGTGAAATGAAAGGAGATTAGTGAAAATGTGTCCAGACCCCACCACAAATAAGATGAGGGGAAATGAGGAAACTGCATTCCTGAGTGTTACAAGGGCAGGGGTGTCCAAAAGAAAGATCTAAGTTTTAATCAAGGTGTAGATCAGTGTCCAACACCCATTATTACTGAGTATTTATTGTATACCAGGTGAGATTTTTAGATTCATTCTATTGTTTACTTTTTCATAATTAACTTGGGATGAAGAAATATAACTTCAGAGAGGCTCAGTAATGTGCTCACGTCACACAAGCAGAGCCTGTATCAGAAACCTTGGGCTGCCCACCTGGGGAGCCAGTCTCAATTTCTGCGCTACACCAGAATATTCTGAGATAAGACTAGTCTTTTTTCTTCCTCCTTTCCTCCCCTCAACCTCATCCCCCTTCCTTCTTTCTTTCTCCCTTCCCTCCCCTCCCTTCCTCTCCCCTCCTTTTCCCTTCCCTTCCTTATGAGGATCAAAGAGCGCAGAGAAAAAAAACTGTAGGGAAGGAAGAAGAGAAGTGGGGACTGCATAGGCGGATGGGAGTGCGGAGAGCCCGGATGAGGACAGATTGACCTGAGGATCGATGGCATAGGATTTGAGGACATGTCCAGGGATGACAGGGATGAGAGGCCTGGGGGAATGGCTGCTAGTGGGTCTCTGAATGGAATTCTGAGGTTTTGCTGCCATCCCAGCCCAGAACGTGTCCCTCTTCAGGGTTCCACACAGAAACATTAATCCCAAACCATTTGGCGCGCTGTGGATTCGGTCTCCCTGCTGGGAGTGGGGGCGAAGATCAGGCGCAGCTGTTCCCCTCGGGATTGGAATTTGTCAGTGAGGATAAGTTTAGTGTTGGGCAAAATGCATTTCCTGCCTTTTAAAGGAATATGAATTTGCTCAGCTAAGAAGGACCCCAGGGCACTTTCATGTAGAAGGGGCGGAAGACTTCGTTCCAGGTCCAAGTTCGTTTCACTCTGAGTCCTAGGAAGCACCTCCTCCTTTCTAGTCCCTCAGGCATTTTGTTGTCTAAAGAAATGTTTGAACCCAAGTGGCTGGTCCTAAAGCACCGTCACAGAGAACCAGAGGAGAGAGGGAGGAAGGATGAAAAAGGGATGCAGGTGAGAGGGGCGGGGGCAGGGTGCTGGTGCGGTTCACACCAGAAGAAAGGGAGGAAGGGGCGGAAGGGGGAGTGGGGGTGGGAGGGAGAGGGGAAGCAGGGAAGGAAGGAAGGAAGGCTGGATGTTTTCATCTCACTTCGCCCTTCTCCAGGCTGGAGGCTGGAGAACTCGACTAGACTCATTTCTTTCTGTTTATAATTTGCCATGTCATTTTAAAATTTCATTTTTAATTTATTTTCCCATTTAATCTTGTTTTGGGATTGAATTTGCTTTGGTTTTGCTTTCTGCTTTTTTCCTCCTGATTTTAGCTTTAGTAACCACTTTCCTCATATTATTGACATTTTACTTTGTATGCTGAAGGCCAATTTTCTACCTTCATTCAAAGTCTGAACCCTGCAGCGATGCCAAATAATACGGAGAAGTCTGATTGTCCTTTATAAAAACAGTAACATTTTATAAGTTAAATCACATTCACCTTGAAAGAAATTATGTGCTCAATAAACCCTGAGAACCACGGCCCCAGGGAGTCACCGTGCACACATCTTAGTTGTACTTTCACATGGACGTTAATGAATGTGGCCAACATCTCGTAACTCGTATTTTAAAATGTAATACTATTAGTATTTAAGACAAATACTGCTGAAGTTTGTGTTTTTGTTTTCCTATACCATCTATGGCTTAAATCCTACATCCAAATGTATATTGCACAATGAACTATCAGGAAGACTGAACCGTTGCCGAACCGTGGCTTATGTTGATGAGCACTGTGAGAAACAAATGCTACATTGGGGTGAAAATGAATGAAATTAGCAGTGGGGACTGAGAAGGACTGCGAGCTGCTGTGAGGAAGTGAACAGGAAACTGACCCTCTGCAGACTTGAGTAGGACCAGGCACAACCCTTCTAGAAAGGCAGAGTGGGAAAACATCTTCCTTTTTCGAAGTGTGTATAGTTAGAGCCCCCGACCCAGTGCATTTTCTTCCAGTATTACCTATTTTTTTATATTCTATTTTTCAATCTAATTTTCCTTTTCCAGAGTGGAAAAACAACATTTAACTCTGGGAGAGTTTTAGTGTAATTTTGAACTCTGTTAAGCTTGCTGAAAGTTAAAAAGAATGGAACATATTCTAAAATTGACATTTTGCTGTGTGGTTTTTATGGTATGTGTAGGCCTATTGGCTATGAAACACCCAACTGCTCTCACCTTTCAAACTCCTTAGTGAATTTATTAGAGCAAGAATCAAGAAACGAAAACAAAACCTTGTCTTCCTTATTTTCTTTCAACCTTACTTCATCCCAAAGTGTATTTGAAGTGGAAATCGTTTGACTTTTCCACAGTGCGTTATGTTTACTGATACCTATACATCTTCCCTCAGAGAAGATCCTAGGAGTAATCACCGTTACCTCCATTTTGCAAATGAAGATGGGAAATTCAAGGGGGATGAGTGATTTACATCGTACTTGGAATTGCGACAGCTCTTGAACTCTGATTTATTTAGATCTTCCACCTTAAAAACCGTTTACCCCAACCCTGCCATCACCACAACATCCAGCACTGCCTCCCTCAGTTTCTAAGTAGGTGACATGTGGACAGAAAGATTCTGGGAAGTCCTGGTCTCTCAGGGTGGCAGCATTTTCTCCTGGAAGTTTCTCACAGGCTGGTCCTTGTGTGGTTTGCAAAGTGAGCCCACAGCACTGACTGTAGGGAGGAAGACAGGGACAGCAGCTCTGTGGGAAATGGAAGCAGCAGAGAATTCTGACTCTCCTCCATCTATGTCATGGCTGTCCTGCAGCTGCGGGACTCTGACAGCAGGTCCAGTGGCCCCTGTTGTTCTCCCAGTTGCTCCGACTTGGAAGAGGGAATCCTAGGGGACAGGTTACTGTTGGGCCTCTGAGCTCCTCACAGCACTGAGGACATACAGAAAGTTCAGTGACAGGAAAGTCTGAGCCCCACCGAGATGATATTAAAGATGCAGATTGCTATTCTGTATTTAATTGAATCTTCAAGGTGTGAATGTCAAGCTGAAAATGACATGCCAATATTAAGATGTTAGACCAACTCAGCTTGTGATTTTAAAAATTCTACCGTATTTTCTTTATCCATTCCACCCATCAGTGGACATTCAGGTTATTTCCACATCTTGACTCTTGTGGATAATGCTGCAGTAAACATGGGAAAGCCAATATTTCTTCAACATCTTCATTTCATATTGCGGGGTGGGGGGTATATACCCAAAAGTAAGATTGCTGGATCATATGATAGTTCTATTTTTAATCTTTTGAGGATCTGCCATAATGTTTTCCATTGCAGCTGCACCGTTTGCATTCGCACCAGTGGTGCAAAAGGGTTTCCTTTTTTCACATCCTTGCCAACACTTGCTATCTCTTTGGGCATAAATTTCAGTTAAACAAGTTCTAGAGATCTGCTGTACAAAACTGTGCCTATAGTTAATGGTACTGTATTGTTTCAGGTGATAGATTTCATGTTAAGTTTCGTACCACAATAAAAATAATTATGCCATAAAATATGCATAAGACTTTTTCAGTGAATATAATACTCAAAATCTGCAACGGAAATGCTTCTTAGCAACAAGGGACCAATAGGAGGATTTTATCCTTTCATTCTTCAGCTATATTTAAAGTGAGTATTTAGAGTTGAAAAATAATCAGTGTGTATTCACTGTTTTTATTTGGAGTCACTACACAAACAGCTATAAAATTTTGAAGAAAAATAGGCTTATGCAGAAGTATAGAGAAAAAGATTACCTACACCCACAGACCTGACTCCTAGCAAGCACAACTTGTAAAGTATGAAACAGCTTATATGTTAGGAATGTAATTATAAATTGATAGAATGTCCCTTTCATCACACTCCAGTACATTTTTATTGCTTTCAGCTTGCTCAAGATTTTTTATTGCTCAGGATTTTTCTCTGAAATGTACTTGGAGGAGAGAGCTATACATTGTAAAGCATCCACTATCTTACAAACCCTTACCTGCTGAACCACTTCTTCTGGCACAGGCTTGATCCTTTAAGTCCACAGAACCATCTCAGGGCAAATGGTGAAGTGGGCCAACGTAGTCTTTTCTAGTTCTCTGTGTGGTTCACCTGTTCCCCGATCTGAATATTGTGGACCCGTCTGAGTCGGTTGTCCTCAGGAGTCCTGTAAACTCTCCGGCCCAGCCTGTGCGCTCTGTTTCCTGGTTCACCTGTTCCCCGATCTGAATTTTTCTGGACCCGTCTGAGTCGGTTGTCCTCAGGAGTCCTGTAAACTCTCCGGCCCAGCCTGTGCGCTCTGTTTCCTGGTCCAGAGTGTGCTGGTGCTCTCGTTTAATCAACATCTTGGACAAGTGAATGAAAAAGGCACTAACTGATAAGAGTCGCCACAAAGGTTATTTAAACTTTAATAATGAACTTTAAAAGGCTTGTAGGCCCAAAACAATGAGTACTTTGATGGTGACACCTCAGATGTGAGAAAGGGAGGTGATACTTTGAGAGAAAGTGACTGCAGTGGTCCCCACATTCCTGGTGGCTGCCAGAAACTGCAGCTGGTACTGAATCCTGTATGTACTATGTTTTTTTCTTACACATACACACCTGTGATGAAGTTATTTTCATAAATGAGGCACAGAGATTAACAACAAGAACCAGTAGTAAAATAGAAAATTGTAGCAATACACCAGCATCACTACTTGGGCACTTTGGAGCCATTATTAATGGAAATAAGAGTGATTTGAACACAAGCACTGTGATACCACAGCAACCCACCTGATAACCTAGAAGGCTCCTTAAGTGACTAATAGGTGGGGAGCTTATAGGGCGTGGATGTGCTGGACATAGGGATAGTTCACATCCCATGTGGGACAGAGCAGGCTGACTTGCGTTTTCATCCCATTACTCAGGATAGTTAGGAATTGTTTATTTCTGAAATCTTCCATTTAATATTTTCAGGCTGTGATGAACCATGGGTAACTGAAACCAGGGAAGGCAAAAGTGCAGACAAGGGGAGACGACTGTATTTCTGATGTTTCAAATTACACTTTAAAATTTGTCTATAGAAAATTGTTTGTGTTTATTCTTACAGACCTGTGGAACCAATTTTAAAATATCCTAGGCAGGCTAAAATAATTGCTTCTGCTATCTCATTGTTTAAAAACATTTTTATTTGTGAGATAAATCTTTACTTTTATCTTACAAATAAAAAAGATAAAGAATACAATAAAATATATTTGCACTTCTAAAATTTGTATTATTAAGCTTTAAATAAAATACAGGAAAATAGCTCTACTATACTAAAGTAAAGAATTTCCTTCTAAAGCCTCAAATCTAAAATCTATAAAATAATCTAAAAGAAAAGTAATGAAAATCAGGGCCAGGTGTGGTGGCTCATGCCTGTAATCACAGTGCTTTGGGAGGCCGAGGTGGGTAGATCATGTGAGGTTAGTGTTTCCAGACCAGCCTGGCCAACATGGTGAAACCCCGTCTCTACTACAAATAGAAAAATTAGCCGGGCATGGTGGTGGGCATCTGTAATCCTAGCTACTCAGGAGGCTAAGGCAGGAGAATCTCTTAAACCCGGGAGGCAGAGGTTGCAGTGAGCTGAGATCCCACCACTGCACTCCAGCCTGGGCAAAGAGCGAGACTGTGTCTCAAAAAGAAAAAGAAAATTAATATTTGTATGTAAGCTTGGGAATCAGTCTTGCATTTCAGACAAATTTGGGTGAAGGTGATTATGGTTGTCATGACAGTAAAATAGTGACCATCTCTGAGCAAAGGGCTTAATGAAGTATGTGGGAAGTGCTCAAAAACATAAACGATGATGATGATGATGATTTGAATTTGGGAATATAATCCCGTTTCCTCTGGGCTATTCTAAAGCTAGCAAAAAGTCAATTAGTTAAAAAAATTTCATTTCAGGAATGAGGTTCTGTGGCCTAGAGGAAAAATACGCTGTGTATTCTCATCAATCACTGATTTGAATGGTTACCTAAAATACACCTCCGTGTGCAGGTAAAAAGAAGTTACTCAGTGGTGAGTAAACTTGTGGACTGGAAATACAGTCATCCCTCAAGTCCCTTATATAAAATGGTGTAGTTTTGTATGTGACCTACGTAGAGCCTCCTGTATACTTAAATCATCTCCAGATTACTAGTAATACCTAATACGATGTAAATGCTGTGTAAATAGTTGTTATACTATATTGTTTAAAGAATAATGACAAGAAAAAAATGTTTGTGCATATTCAACAAAGGTACAGCCATCCATGTTTTCCCCACTATTTTTAATCACAGTTGGACTCGTGAATGTGGAACCCATGGCTATGCAGGGCTGCTGAGTGCACTATATCCCTAGAAACTTATTCTGAAATAGAGATAAATAAGAGTAAATCTTACTCATATTTACTGGGTTGCAGCATTGTTTATAAGAGTGAAAATTGACAACTCTCTAATATCTGGAGGTTTATCCATCTAGAACAGGAAGATCATGTTAAATATATACCATCCAAAACTATGCAGATCTTAAAAAGAATTAGTGAGACCCAAATGCATAGAGAGATGTCCACGACGTATATCATTTAAGTGAAAAAAGAAGTTGGAGAAAACATGTACACTGTACAGAAATAAAATATGTGTGAATATAGTGTTAACTCAGAGTGCATTCACTGATCTGGTTATTCTAGGGAGGAGAGGGGACAGATTGACAAAAGATGGCTTACTCATTTTACTCCATATATTTAGATATTTGAATTTTTACAAGGACACATTCGTGTACATAAACATACAGGCTGGTGCAGTGGCTCATACCTGTAGTCCCAGTGCTTTCAGAAACCAAAATGGGAGGAGTGCTTGAGATCAGGAGTTTCATTTGTTTTGCTTTGTGAGACGGAGTCTCCCTGTGACACCCAGGCTGGAGTGCAGTGGAGTGATCTCGGCTCACTGCAACCTCCACTTCCCAGGTTCAAGCGATTCTCCTGCCTCAGCCTCCCGAGTAACTGGGACTACGGGTGCCTACCATCACGCCCGGCTAATTTTTGTATATTTAGTAGAGATGTGGTTTCACCATATTGGCCAGGCTGGTCTCAAACTCCGAGGTCAGGAGTTTCAGACCAATCAGGGCAACGTAGCAAGACCTCATCTCAACATCAACAGCAAAAAATTAGCTGGGCGTAGTGGCATGCGCCTGTAGGCCCAGCTACTCAGGAGGCTAACGTGGGAGGATAAGTTGAGCCCGGGAGCTCAAGGCTGTGCCGAGCTATGATTGTGCTGCTGCACTCCAGCCTGGGTTACAGAATGAGACCCTGTCTCTAAAACAGTAAAAAATATGTAAGTAATTAAAAATAATGATGATAAACACTTTATGTTTACCATGTGTCAGGCACTGTTCCTCACAGTGGCACTCTGAAATATAGACTATTAGCATAATTTTATGGATGAGGAAACTGAGGCACTGAAGGATTTTTGTCCCAAGTCCCACCTTTAGTAAGTGGTTCCAGAGTCTTTATTATTAACCCCCAAGATCTTCTGAGTGATTTTATCTTAAAATAGGAGGTTAGGCAGATGTGGGTGAGAATCCAGCTCTGTCCTTGACGGGCTGCTGAACTCTGAGCAGGTCATACTGAAAGGTGGCATCTGATCTGAACATTGAATCATAGGAGAAGTCAGCCCGGAGGAACCTTTGTGAGCTCACTTGCTAATCTGTAAAATGGTAAAGAATAACTGCCTTATGGGATTACTGTGGTGGGAGGTGCTAGCCAGGAGGCGGCTTCGGTAAAGAGGTCCCAAGTACCCTTTGATTCCAGAATCTCAGAATTCCAATTTTTACATCTATTTAGAAACTCAAAAATGTACTCCAGAGTTATAAATATGACCATCTAAGCATTCTGAGGTATAGGGGATAAATATTGAGAAGAGTCAGTTCTGAATCATCCACACACCATCTAGAATTCCAGTTAGATATTCATTTGGTTTAATAAGTAAGCACATCTGGGAGACAAAGATGAAAGATTATCAGCTGCAATTTTATGAACCTTAGTTTAATCATATATTTTCTTATAACCCACAAGGTATCAGGCATTGTGCTGGGCACTGGGGGTTCAGAGCATACCGTGGGAGAAGATAATGGTGAGAGATGGTCCATAAACAGCTATTCAAATAACATAATACTTGAACATGAGAAGTACTATTAACAACAGCAATTATAAAAGGAGTCATCATGTAGAGTGAATGGATGGGGGCTTGAAGGGACAGTAATCTTAGGGGGAGGGAACAGAGAAGGTCAAACTGAAGAAGCGATACTCAGTCTGAAAACTGAGTGGTAGAAGGAGCCAGACAGAGAAGATCTGGGGGAGGAAGATTATGACATAAGGGACAGCAAGAACAAAGCCTTGGAAACAGGGGCAAGCTTGAGGGATTTGGGGGAATAAAAGGTTCATTGTGACTGAAATCAGCAAACACATGGGAAGGGTGTGGGAGATGGAACCCGAGAGGGAGTGCTCAGAGCTTTGGGGATCTTGTAAACCAAGGGGAGTGGAGGCTGAGAACTGAAGAAAAGGGGTCAGGCTTGTTGGAGTGATCTTGGTGATCACTGCAACATCAGCATCAGAATTGTGAGAAAGAAAGTCAAATTGTAAAAGGTTTAAAGTTAGTGAGTGTGGGAAAAGCAGAAGCAGTAGCTTTATATTTCTCTTTCCTGGAGAGAGGTGCCAAAGGCATCCAGGAGTAGGGGAAGGAAGACTTGGAAATTCCACATGGTTCACTCTAAGAAGGAAAGGTATTATGTATAGATGATAGATAGGTAGGTAGATAGATAGATAGATAGATACATATAGATAAATAGGTAGATTATGTATAGATAGAAAGATAGACGGTATACAGAAATAGAAGAAAAAATGCATGCCAGCTCTTTATGGTTACGTTTCTAACAAATAAGATCAGTAGAAATAATCAACGTGCACCATTTTCTGATGTGTTAGAAAGTCGATGTGTAGCGTCACATAACTGAGACTGGCACTGTAGCCAGGTCTTCAGCATTTCATTAAAAACATTATCTCTACCAGGTGTCGTTGTATGTTGGCATTTTTCCATGTATCTGTAATTTTTTAAACTACCCCAAGGTAGAGCCAGCATTATTTTAGAAGTAAATTTAAAACCTCTTTGCTGGGCATGCTGCTTGGAAAATCGAACATGGTAGGTTAGTCAGCCGTGCTGTGGCTGTGATTCAGGCAGCCTGATCGCATTTGCAGTGCTGCTGAAACAGGCAGCGGCCTCATCCTTCATTTGATGGTGATTCAGACTAAAATTACTCACAGCTTATGAGGATCATTGTTAAATGGCTGCTGAAGATTCTGATATTTGAAAATAATATCAACTAAAAGGTAATATTTCTCAGAACAATTTGGAATTCTTGGTATAGACTTGAGGATTTAGTAGATTGTTTCCTAATTTTGATGAGAAGTACATCATAGTGTATAAAAATATAAAACGCAATTAGCCCCTGCGAAAGTCATGGTTGGAGTGAAAATACAGAGTCATGATAGACGTGTAATACATATCTGTATTTTTCTGGCACATATGTACCAGTAAAATACATAGGTACCACTTTGATCAGTAAGAGACAGTTTGTATTACCTTTCAATTTGTAAAAGTTGAATTAGCTTTTCACTTATATTTATTTGCTTCTAGTTTATTACTCAAAGATGGATGAGATTTTATCTCAAAATTGCCTTCAGTAAATCAAATTGGGTAAAATTGGTTTTCAAGAGTATTAACCAACATTAATGACCATTTTTAATGGGAAAGTGATTCTTTTCTAAAGCCTAACTTTAGAAAGTTTGCACTGAGAAATAGATTTTGATATTTGTTTTTATAGACACAGTATTTAGTTTTTGTCTTTTTTGATATTTTTCTCAGAAAAATCGTTCACGTGGGGTGCTGTATGGACAGAATTCTGTTCCTCCAGAATTTATATGTTGAAACCTTAACCCTGAATGTGAGTGTGTGTGAAGACAGGGCCTTTCAGGAGGTAATTAAGGTTAAATAAGGTCATAAGAGTGGGACCCTAATCCTGCAGGATGGTGGTCTTATAGGAAGAGAGAGAGAAGAGAGAGAGCACTGCCGTGTGAGGACACAGTAGGAAAGTGGTCGTCTGCCAGCCAGGAAGAAAGCCCTCATCTGGCACCCTGGTCTTGGCCTTCCCAGCCTCCAGAGTGGTGTGAGAATAAGTACCTGTTATTTAAACCTCCCAGTCTGCAGTATGTTGTTATGGCGGCTTCAGCAGACTAAGGCAGGCTGCCTGACACCTAGCCAGACACGTCTACTGTTTTCAGCGTTCTTTTGTGCCATATTAATGGTTAATAAGCCTCAACACATAACTTCAAAGTAAATATTTACAGAAAATAGATTCCTTTTGAAATTCATCCACCAGTAAATTATTCCCTGAACAAAATTTGCTATGTTAATCTATATAAACCATTCACCCAAATGCTTCTCTTTGTCTACCATTATCCCCTCCATACGAGGCCATTTGTTTCTGAACCGTAATATTTCATGTACTTCAGCCATTGTCGTGGGGAGCTAAATTCTCTCTGTGAATTGTACGTGAAGATGGAACAGAATGCAATCATTCGCTTTCAGAAGGAGCCAGTGTAGGCCGTGGGTTTCAGTCTCAGACGTGAGAGTTCAAAGCTTAAGATATTGAAATAACAACATATATTTTGGATAAGTGATACAAATAATTATTTTATTTTATTTATTTATTTATTTTTTGAGACGGAGTCTCGCTCTGTCACCCGGGCGGGCTGGAGTGCGGTGGCCCGATCTCAGCTCACTGCAAGCTCCGCCTCCCGGGTTCCCGCCATTCTCCTGCCTCAGCCTCCCGAGTAGCTGGGACTACAGGCGCCGCCACCTCGCCCGGCTAGTTTTTTGTATTTTTAGTAGAGACGGGGTTTCACCGTGTTAGCCAGGATGGTCTCGATCTCCTGACCTCGTGATCTGCCCGTCTTGGCCTCCCAAAGTGCTGGGATTACAGGCTTGAGCCACCGCGCCCGGCCCAAATAATTATTTTAAAGCTATAGTGTTAAAATATAGTGAAGGCCATAAAATCCCTTTGGAAAGATGTGTAAGGGAGAATAAATCTACTAAGAGATTTGTAACCAGAAAAAAGGCGTCATGCAGGCGGGTCTCCTGGGAGATACTAATAACGGTGGAGTGTTTGGGCAGGTCCCGTTGGCACAAACTGACCATCCATCTGACACGGTTACCCCCGCCTGCTCTCAGACAAGCTTCAGATCCACCTGCAGCTTCAAGACATGATTCTATTGCTTTACCTAAAATAGCAAAGGAAATTTTTTTTCTTCAAATTGTATTTGAGTTCAGTGGCATTATAGCTCCAAGTCCCATTTTCTGAAAATAATCTTCAGCCAGCCAGACTTGGAATGGAAAGAGAATTCACACAGAAAAGGAGAAAAAAGAGAGGAAATGTATTGAGTGAATGCTTACGTGTGAAGCACTCTCTGAAATGTTTTACATTTATCACATTTAATTTTCATGAAGACATATGGGAAAATGGAGGCGTAGCAGGCAACGTGTGTAAACGTCACTGTTTACTCATACTACATGGGCTAAATATAGAATGAATGCCTCTGAGAGTTATTTATGTATAAGAGCTAATTACGTATTTTATCCCGAACATAGAGCAGCCACACATTTTGGACTCTGTGGAAGTCACAATTTTAAAAATTCAGCACTGTCTTCTTCCATATTTTCATCTTATCATCAAACCCTCTGTCTCAAATTTAGAACAGTAAATTTGTACACAGCTCCAGGCCAAACCTTCTTTTGGCATCTGTGAATGAAACTGCGGTTATATAGCGAATATTACCGTCAGTGGGAGATCCAGAATTAATGTGGCTTGAAGCTGAGTCGAGGCGCAGTGGCTTTGATTCAGAGCGGCTGCTCACCCAGTGTCCACGGGCACTCTCTCAGAGAAAAGATTGCAAAGTACGGGGTGCAGGAGATGATATTAAACAAAGTCTCCCAATGTAGGTGAGCACAAGGAAAGAAGGTAGAGGCAGTGTATAGAGGTGATTTAAAAGTTTTCGTATAGTAGAAGCACGTCCTGAACCAATCAGGAAGAGTTGGTTTTAAAAAAAATCATGAAATAGATATTTTGGTGATTCTGTTTTGAAGGAGAAGGTGAGAGAAAAATCAATCAGAAGATTTAAACCTAGAGATAAAGAGACTCACACCCAGAGAGAATTACGTCGTTTTGCTAGAGATGTCTAGCAAAATGAAGTAATTTAGCAAACGTAAGATTGAAGTTAGGGTGAAGAAGTGTCTTCTGAGGAACCCGTGGGCCTTGAAAGAGGCTGAGAACCCTGTGTGGTCCCCTTGGTCAATCCTAATTCAGAGTCTAAATCATAGCACATCCCTCTCTGTCTGTCTCTCTCTCTCGTTCTCGCTCCGTATCTCTTTCTGTCTCTGTCTCTCCCACTCCCTTCTCTGGGCAGGAGAAAACAGCTGTAGGTGAGGGAAGGGTAGTGTGCAGTTAAGGGCCCAGGCCAGCTTTCTCAGGGGTCGCACTGGGCTGGCGAGGATCTTTGCAGCCGGAAGGCGCCAACACTGGTTAAGATAAGGGCAGACCAGATGGAAGGAACCTGGCACAAGCCATTTAATTAAACGCCCCTGCCCCTCACCCATAAGTTGGAGAGAACCAATCTCCAAGCTTCAAATTCCGGAGTAGGATCCCAGGTAAGGAGGGAGGAAGTACCAGGAGCACACACAGACTCAGAGTCAAGGGGGAAGGTCTGTACAAAGCTGCCCCCGTCCTGGGCATCGCTGGCATGCCTGAGTGTCATGGGGGACAGCGACCACATAACACGCTTGGGGAAATGGGTGAGAGAGCAACACAGCGTGGCTAAAGATGAATAGGCTGTTCTAAAAGAAAATACAGACTGAGAAAAGATGATCACAATGAACCTTCCAGAGTGGTTACTTTTGGGGTCCAGTGAAAGAGTGGCTATCATTTTTTAGCTTAACTTTTATTTCAATTTTCTTTCTTTTTTTTTTTTTTGAGACGGAGTCTCACTCTGTCGCCCACGCTGGAGTGCAATGGCACGATCTCCACTCACTCCAAGCTCCACCTCCCGGGTTCAGGCCATTCTCCTGCCTCAGCCTCCTGAGTAGCTGGGACTACATGCGCCTGCAGTCACACCCAGCTGATTTTTTGTACTTTTTTAATAGAGATGGGGTTTCACTGTGTTAGCCAGACTGGTCTCGGTCTCCTGACCTCGTGATCCGCCTGCCTCGGCCTCCCAGAGTGCTGAGATTAGAGGTGTGAGCCACCGCGCCTGGCCTTATTTCAGTTTTCTAACCAAGAATGTTTATGTGCCTAGCGCGGTGGCTCACACCTGTAATCCCAGCACTTTGGGAGGCCAAGGTGGGCGGATCACGAGGTCAGGAGTTCAAGACCAGCCTGGCCAACATGGTGAAACCCTGTCTCCACTAAAAATACAATAATTAGCTGGGCATAGTGGCACGTGCCTGTAGTCCTAGCTCCATGGGAGGCTAAGGCAGCAGAATCTCTTGAACCCGGGAGGCAGAGGTTGTGGTGAGCTGAGATTGCACCACTGCAATCCACCACTGCACTCCAGCTTGGGCAAGAATCCGTCTCAAAAAAAAAAAAAAAGAATGTATATGTGATCATACTTTGTTGGTTGATTAATACATTTATTTTGTATGTCAACAAGAGTTACCTGACTTGCAAGCCTAAGAACCATATTTTGTTTTTTCTTTGTTATTCTCTGCTTAAAAACAAACAAACAATAAAAGAAAACAAACAGAAGGTCCTCAAAATGTAGACTTACAATTGTGCACTGATGGAAACAAATGAAAAAGCAACACATTTATTTCCATATGATAAAACACAAACTGGCATATTAAAAATGGGAACTTTTTTGTTTAATTAATTAGTTGGGTACATTTTATTTCTATTCCTTTGGGTGTCAGCTGAACATCTTTCAGGGAATTGATCTCCTGGGGAAAGTCGGTCACCCTGGGGTCTCAGCTTTCTGCATTCCTGAGGATGTGCCCTACACCTGACAGGGCAGAAACAACGACAGAATGCCTCATGCTTGCTTCAGTTTGCTTTTCAGATATATATTTATTTTTCTTTTCTCTCCAGCTCAACATTGAACTTTGCATGCATAGTGAGCGTTCATCTTGAATTTATTGTTAATTACACAGCTATCGTCATTTTGGTTTAGCAATATTGCCGACTCATTTAAATGCCAAGGAAAGCATTTTAATTTATTTACTAAAACTTCTAAAACAGCTTGAAAACACAGCTCGGTGGAGGTTAGCCATTTGATTTCAACAAATTTCAGATATATATGTCTGGATTCTATTTAATTAGTATTTTTTTCTTTTTTTTCTTTTTTTTTTTGTTTTGAGACGGAGTCTCGCTCTGTCGCCCAGGCTGGAGTGCAGTGGCGTGATCTCGGCTCACTACAAGCTCCGCCTCCCGGGTTCACGCCATTCTCCTGCCTCAGCCTCCCGAGTAGCTGGGACTACAGGCGCCTAGTTTTTTGTATTTTTTTAGTAGAGACGGGGTTTCACTGTGTAGACCAGGATGGTCTCGATCTCCTGACCTCGTGATCCACCCGTCTCGGCCTCCCAAAGTGCTGGGATTACAGGCTTGAGCCACCGTGCCCGGCCAGTATTTTTTTCTAAATGCAAAATCGAAATTTCTTATAAATGCTCATCATTATTTTATATAAAAATATCAAACTTCTGTGATAATAGACGTAGTTCCCTTATTAACATAGTCTAAGACATATTTAAAAATTCTAATTTGATAAGAAAATTTTGAATGGGGATAATTATCATTCACTGTTTCTGGATTGTTTCTCACCATTGAAATGAACAGTCATCCTGTTAGGAAAAACCCAAACTGAAGTTCTCAAAACTAGGTTTGGGGAGAATTATAACTGATTTGAGATTTAGTTGATAAATGCATCATTCCTGATTGGGAAATGATTAAATTTTCAGCAATTGGCACTTGGGCCAATTTAAAGTGATTTGAGATAGATTGTAACTGCAGTAATATTACTGGGGAAATGGAGTATTTGTTCAAGACAGGTCTTGTTCTTTTAACCAATTTTCCTTTTTTCTTGTGATTTGAACTTATTTCAAATTAGTTAGATGAGACATGGCATATGCTAATCGAGCAAAATTTAATGCTCAATGAAGATGTTAATACATTTCCTTGTTCACATTTTAAGCACATATTGCAAACACAATTAATATTCTCAATCTCAAAAACATTTACAGTCATCTCCCTGCAAGGGATTGGTTCCAGGATGCCCTCGGATACCAGAATCTGCTCATACTTAAGTACCACAGTCAGCCTTGTAGAGACTTCTGATACAGAGGGCCAACCGTATTTATTGAAAAAAAGGTGACACATTGATTATAACCCGAAAGTGGAAATGTGAAGGAAACCGTCTTCCGTTAGTACAAAAGGCATGTTTGTGCCAGGTGAAGTGACTGAATATAGGAACAATATTTAAAATAAGTTCTGTAGAACTCGCATATTACCTAACCTAGTTAAATATGGCTTATATGCTTCTGGTATTTGTGTTTTTTAGTCCAAGGCATTTTCCCTTTTTTTCCTCTCTGATTACTTATCTTTCTTCTTTGTCATCAGTATTCACAGTATTGAAGCATCTCTTTCATTTCTTAGTCTATTTGATTTCCTCTAAAATGTCATTAGCATACTCTTTACATACTCAGACACGGTACTAATTGATTAAATAAGTTCCAAGAAATACATAAAATTAAGCAAATTATTACATTCAGAACAAATGAGAGACATTTAAAGTCATAAACCCCCACCAAACTTTAAATTTTCAGGAAATAGAAACTCTGTGTGAATATGATTTTAATTAACAGTCACTTGGTTTTAAATAATCACGTCACTTACAGAGGTGTGATGTTAAGAGGTTTGGTTTTTGCATAATCGCTGTGGGAAGGGGAGTGCTCACATGAAAAGCTCACCCAGCTGAATCTGGAGGATCCGTGCAGTGGGGAAGCTGAACCTCTGTTCCATGTAGCCTTGCTGAGGAATATTGAAAGATGTGACTAATCATAGGTACTAATGCGCTATTTGGACAACTGTAGATCCTGATAGAGAATTCTGAGGAACTTAACACCAGAGCAAGCCTGATACAGAAATATGTAAAACAGAACATCAGAGTAAGCTCACTGTAATTACTGGTGCAAACTGAACATCTGCTATTTTCTGAAGGTAGGATGATGTGTAACTGCAACATTAATTCCATATAAATGGAGCTGAATATTCATGACAGCTTTGTAGCCACTTGCTGCCTATCTGCATACATTCAGGGTATTTGTTTTGCCCAATAATAAAATCAACTAATTCTGTGTTTATGAATTGGCATGTTTCTTTGGGTATTGATTTTCCCCCCTACAATTTGGTGATGAGGATGGGACTTCTTGAGTGGGTGCTTCTATTGGGTCAATTTGTGGGAAGATTTGTGGCCACCTTTTTAAAAAGTCATTTTATTGTGATAAAACACACTTTAACATAAAATGTGGCCTCTTGGATTAGGTAAGAGACCCCGACTGTTTGCTTAAAAGTCTCCCATTACCTACTTTGGCTCAGTAGGATTGGGTTCCTAGGGAAAATTTCAAACCCTTACTACAAATTTGGAGTTGTTGTTGAGCAAAATGTGTAATATGGGCTTACAGGTCCCATATGATTCAGCATAGGTTTTTATGGCAGAAAAATAAGGGAAGTCCAGAATGTTGCTGGCAGGTCTATCTCTTAGAAGGGTTATTTCGGCCGGGCACGGTGTCTCAAAAAAAAAAAAGAAGGGTTATTTTACTCTGTTATGTTTAGAATGGGTAAACTTGTGAAAATTCTGCTTTGCAATGGCCAGAGAAAGGCGCTTTTTTTTTTTTTTTTGAGACGGAGTCTCGCTCTGTCGCCCAGGCTGGAGAGCAGTGGCACGATCTCAGCTCACTGCAAGTTCTGCCTTCCGGGTTCAGGCCATTCTCCTGCCTCAGCCTCCTGAGTAGCTGGGACTACAGGTGCCCGCCACCACGCCCGGATAATTTTTTTTTTTGTATTTTTAGTAGAGACGGGATTTCACCGTGTTAGCCAGGAAGGTCTCGATCTCCTGACCTCGTGATCTGCCCACCTCTGCCTCCCAAAGTGCTGAGATTACAGGCATGAGCCACCACACCCGGCCGACAAATTAGTGTATGCACGGAGATTTTAAGAAAAATAAATCCCAAATAAATGGAGAATTTATATTCCTGAGATGAAGTATTCAGGAATAAGCAAAAGAACAACCAAAAAGATTGAATTTAGAAACTGGAAGAACAGAGTAAGAAACTGAAAGCTCTTTCTCTTCCTCCAGCTTCTGATTCCTTCTCTGCTGTCATTCCTTTTGTTTCCTCTGCTTCTCTTCACCCTTCTTTGCTCAGTCTGGGATCTCAGAGGAGGGAGGTAATGGTCTCTTGGATGAATTGGAAACCTAGGATGAATTCCTTTTAGAAGGAGCAAATTGTTAGCTTTATTAAAATATCCTGATACTGGGTGTCCTAGTTCTAATCCCATCTCTGTGATTCCCTCTAAACTGAATATGCAAAACATAGCTAAGGATCTATGAATTATTCAGAAGAAAGATCAAAGAGTCAGTGAGAATTTGGGTAAGAGATTGTATCCTAGAATAAAGGTTTTGGGTTGCTGAATGGTTGGTTGCCTTAAAAACTTAGAAAAAATGGAGGGAGGCAAACTACTACGGTATAACAGGGACTGAAACTACAGTGCCGTACAAACCAACTGATTTTTCATTTCATGCTGAAAATCAGCCCTATTCCTTTGCAACTGCAGTGACACAAATGCCAGAATCCGTATTTTCTTCCCCCACGTTGATATACTTAAGAGTTTTTTTTCTATTGCTCTGGGAAGATTCACACAAATTTGCAGAAGTGTTCTGCAGCGTTTTTTCAACATATAGCTACACACGAGGATAGAAACTGGCTGCTGTGTGATCTGTTGCCTCTGGCTGACTTGCTCAACTAGTGGAACAGGTGTGATAGAGGCCAAATTGTCACACCCTCATCAGGGAGTGCCATGGCCTCAGGAAACCAGCCATCCACCTCTTTCCATAACTCAGTGTGAGGGACTGCTGGTGGCAGCCCCTGGAGCCTCTCTGCATCTGGTGACCTCTAGCACTGCTGCAATAATGCGCTCGAGAGGCAGGTGTGCCCCTGTTGCTTTTCATCAGCAGTGCACTGAAGCGGTTTCTAACCTTTGGGGGCTCAATCCAAGGGAAGATCAGAATATATTCTTGGTCCTCCACCTTTTATAGCAGCCCTGTTGCCAGGAATTTCCCTGCCAGCAATTGTCAGGAGAAAAAATAGTTAGATGGCAAGGGCGGACAGTTGGTGCCAGCAATCCATTTTGGGAAAATGTGGGGAAGAACTTAAGACTGCAGTGTTAGCTGCCCAGTTAGAATTATTCACAGAGGAGACAGACTTTATTGTGAGCCAACAACAAATAAAAAGGAATGCTCTAATGGAAAGTTGATGTATCACTGTTGCAAGAAACCAGGATATTCAAAAAGGGGATGCTGAAGAAATTAAGGAAGATGGCAAAGGATTCAACCTGAGTCTGAAGCTTCATTATCTTCTCTAGGAGATTTTTCTCCTGAGAAACTAGATGAGAAATAATTGGCAAACGGTGCAAACTAGTGTGCAAAACTGACATAATGAGGAAACCTTTGAGATGGGAAGCAGAGACCTTTATGTGTCTGTTTCTTTTCCCCATCTTAATCTTTCGCGTTTCTGTGTGTGTGTGTGTGTGTGTGTGTGTGTGTACCCTGGAGCCATGTATTCTGTAATTTCTTCTGACCTTTTTTTTTTTGTTTTATTGTTTTGGGTATCTCTGGACAACCTTGTGTCTGTTCTTGCTGCTCTGAAATTATTCTGCAAATAGATCCTTTGTAAAAGAAACATGCTTTTATCTAGTCTCCTGATGCACCTAGCTATTTGTTGGAAAGGGACTCACTGTGTAAACTAATGCCCCCCACCCATTCTGTATTCTAGGTGAAATTATTTTGGAGCCCTGGGAGACAAGGCACCTGATACGGTAAAGATGTGCCTTCTGAAACCAATAGGGACAGTGGGGAGTGGCAATCTCACCTTACACTGGAATTGATCAAGAAATTCACAAGGAGTAGATCCATTTTTCTGAATCCCAGTAACAAATATTTTAGTAAAATATATCAATCCTATAATTAAATAGCTTACAACATGGAATAGCTCAATTATAAGAAATAGAATCTATATATTTTTTAATTAGGAAAATGAACTGTAATAAGGGACATTCACTTTGTAATACTTCTATATTACCTGTGAAAAAGGAAGGAAAATTTGACAGGGAAGGTGGACCTGTTCATGGATTTGTACAGGATCTTATAGAAATAAATATGTTTGTGATTCTTCTGGTACCTGTGCTTGTGCTACCTGACCTTGCTACTATTTTAATTACAATACCTATATCAACTACATATTTTTCTGCATTAGACTTTTGTCCAGGTTTTTTTCTGTACCTTTAAATGAGAAATCAGGGTTCGTCTTTACATTTACCTATGGCAGCTTTCAGTATTTGTGGCAATGGATTCCTCAAGATTTAGAGATTCACCTACTATATTCTCTAGATATTTACTGTTCAAGAGAACTTAAAGTAATTTTCCTCACCTTAAAGAGTTTCATGCTGATTCAATATGCAGATGAATCATTGATAGCTGCTGACACCTTGCATGTGATAAGAAGAAAATGTAACTTTGCTACAAATTTTTAGCTTCCTAAGCATATAAAACATCCCTAGATAAATAGCCATAGTGTCAAACTGAACTCAAGTATTTGGGACATTTATGACTGGCCAATAAAAAACAGTCCCATCCTAGAGTCAGCCTGTTTTACAAATTAAGCCACCCATCATTAAGAATCAAGTTTGCCAGTTTTGGGGGTTGGTTGGGAATTGCAGTCAGGGGATCCCTGCCTGTTCTGAAAAGATGAAGCCTCTCACTGAGATGTTACATCAGACATCAGCGGCACCTTTACTGGGGTCATGTTAGCAGTGGCAGATCCGTACAGGTCTGCAGCAGCCTCAGTTCTTGCTACGTCAGAAGAAGGAATTCAACCGAGGAGCTTAAGGCAGAGGGCGAGACTGAGGCGGAGACTCAGAGAAGGAGTGACTGTTTATTAAAAAGTTTTAGAAGAGGAACCAAAGGAAGTCAAGTACATTTGGAAGAGGGCCAGGCCGGCGACCTGAGAGATTCAAGTGCACGGTTTGCCCTTGGACTTGGGGTTTTACACATTGGCGTTCCACATGCACAGTGGCCTGTCAGCACTTGGGAGGGGACATAGGCATAGTGTGTTCACTGGAATTGTATGCATGCTCCTAGAAGGAGGTCATATACCAGTTAAACTCTGCCATTTTCCTCTTAGTGCGCATGCTTGAGCCACTCACCTGGCTCCTGAGATCACATCGGGAAGCTGAGATCACCAGTTTCAGGTGTTTCTGTCTATTGCGAGACTGCCTTTCCCTGGCACTGGCCACAACCAATTACTGTTTTAGAGACGGTGTAACAACTGCCTGACCATCACCTGATGGTGCCTGAAATTCCTGGGGTTGAGGGGTCCTCTTCTTCTCTGCTCATGTCTGACTAACTACTGAAACAGAAGAAGCTGAAAAGCGTCTCAAACCCTTTAAGGACCTATTGTCTCCCCACATGTATTCATAACTCTGGTAAACTTCTACTCTTTCCATCTGGAGAGTAAAGGAATTGCTAGTGGTGTGCTTACTCAGAACCTGGGCCCTGACTGCAGACCTACTGGCTGTTCTCCTGTCTTGTTGGATTCTGTTGTTCTGTGTATGCCAGGCTTTCTACAAGCCACAGTAGCTCTTCTGATTGTGCAACTGCTCAATGGGTTCTTCTTGCTGGCTGCAAAAAAAAAAAAAAAAAAAAAAAAAACCATGGTATTTGCGTATTTGCAGTAAAGAAAGAGTTTAAATTAACCCAAGGTCGGCCACACCACTTTGGAGATGAAGTTATTAGTCAAGTCAGTCTCATCGAAGGCCCATAGGTTAGGGGTTTTTCTTTTCTTTTTTTTTTTTTTTTTGACGGAGTCTCGCTCTGTCGCCCAGACTGGAGTGCAGTGGCCGGATCTCAGCTCACTGCAAGCTCCGCCTCCCGGGTTTACGCCATTCTCCTGCCTCAGCCTCCCGAGTAGCTGGGACTACAGGCGCCCGCCACCTCGCCCGGCTAGTTTTTTTTTGTATTTTTAGTAGAGACGGGGTTTCACTGTGTTAGCCAGGATGGTCTCGATCTCCTGACCTCGTGATCCGCCCGTCTCAGCCTCCCAAAGTGCTGGGATTACAGGCTTGAGCCACCGTGCCCGGCCAACGGTAGTTTGGGTGAAGGGCTGGGGGTGGCTAGGCAATGCGTGCTTGCTGCTGATTGGTTGGGGGTGTAATCATAGGGGTGTGGGAAATGATTCTCCTGCATACTGCGTTACTTCTGGGTGGGGCCACAGGAGTGGTTGGTGGGTCCAGGTGGAGCCATCGGTAGTCAGAAGTGCAAAACCTGAAAAGATACCTCAAAAGTCTAATCTTAGATTCTACGATACTGATGTTATATGCTGGAATTAATGAGGAAGTTGCATATCTGGTGAGCTCTGGACAAATGGCTAGCAATCATTTATGTCTACCTTCTAGCAGAATTTAGGCTCCTCTGTTCTCCTAGCCTGGTGGTCTGCATTAGCTTTAGTTTTGGGGAAGGGCTATTATCATTTAAACTATAGACTAAAGGTCTCCCACAGTTGGCTTGCCTAAGGCCAGGAATGATTAAAGGCAGCTTGAAGGTCAAGGGCAAGACGGGAGTTAACTAGATCAGGTCTCCCCACTGCCATAATTTTGTCACTGTTAGAATTTGTGCAAAGGCAGTTTCAAAGCGCAACTTTGACCCTAGGACATTGAACTTCCATGTACCTCATGTTGTTGCTGCTGTTTTACAAATTCATAGACACAAAATTTTTAGTGCACTGCCAGATAAGCTACGAGCAAGTCCTATTATCTAATATTAATGTTATTCTAGGCAGGTGGCACCTTTTGAGTCTAGTTACTCTGTTTGCAGATCCTAACCAAATAGGAGGATGTGACTGCCTCATAGTCACAGAAAATACTCACCCTGGGCCTGACTCATTCAGTATTCTTATTCCCAATGCTGGCAATATTGTTCATTGATGGATCTTGTGTGAGAGAGACACAGGGATATAAAATTGCATCTTATGCAGTAGATATTTTGTAGGTAGAGATGGCTTTTTCTTAGAACATATTATAAATGATTACAAATGTAAAACTATGGTGAAATAATTTTGTTTGCTTTTCAAATGATTTTTGTTGCTAAAAACTAAAATTAAAAATAGCGAACAAGTATCCTAAATGTTTTTGAAACTATCATCATAGCGATTCTCAGACTATCAAGACTATGAACTATTTTCCATAATGGCACACTGATCATAACAATCATAACCATTTGTATGTGCATATCCAACATCTAATATTCAGGGATAAGGTCATATGGAACATCCAGTTTAATGCTGACAGATTCTTATGTGAAAAAATATATATATATTTGGTCATAGTTAAAATGGACAAAATAAGTGAGTCTATCTGACGGTCAGAGAGTAAATATGTCAAACAAACAAATGATTACAGTTTTCAGTTAGAATAACAAAAGCACTTAGATTGTTGATTTAGTAATAGTGATTCCCTAGCTAATTTTTTCATCTGTGCAGGTTGATTCTCAGGGATGAAAAAGTGTGAAAACATTCCAATTAAGTAAATCGCTCTGCAGTTGGTGGGAAGTACTAAGTAATTACTTGTGGTGAGTCCAGAGATGAAGATGGAGTGGGCATCTCTGAGTCACCCAGGCAAAGGAAGACAGGTGCTGCTCCTCACAGCGGAACAAGGAGCTGGGTTTAGAGAGACTGGGTAGAATATAGCTTTAGGAAGACTAACTCTAACAATCAAGTCAATGCACCAGTATTTGCCTGGAACCAACTATGCGTTAAACACTGGTAAATACTGGGAGGGTTGAGAAAAAGGTGCAGATCTTGGGGAACCTAGCATAAAATTCAACACAGCAGACATTTATTCTCCTTGAAGAATTCCTGGTTTTGCAACAGTGCCTACCGTGTCCCGGAACTAGGCTGGTTGTTGAAAGTCTCTGAGAAACCAGAGATGGCACCAGCATAATACCCTGAACTTTTATAAAGCACAAAGGTTTATAATTATAATAAGGAATCCTGAGAGCAAGAAGACATGCTGATCAATCTCACACAGGAAATTTGTCCCAGATCCAAGTCAAATGACAAGTTAGATGAATTACCTGCTTTTTAAAAAGGTATTGTAACATTTAATGTGATCATTTAAAGTCAACAGCAATATCTCAGTAAGAAGCCCTGTTAAGCTGCGATATGTTTAGTTATATGCGCTATATACAGAGAGCTAAGTGGCCAGTTCTGCTCTCCTCATTATCTGGATTATTTTAAAAATTTCGTTTAAGTTAATCTTGATTCATATTTTGGATTGCTTTATGTTTCTGAATGATCATTTCCTCACAGTTACCAGTAGTGAGCAAACACAAGGAAACATTTATTTGTCTTTCTTAAACATGCACTACACTTTGTTTTTCTCTTTTTGACTTATGATTCAAACATGGTAAATTAATTCATTTTTATTTTAAAAAATGATAGGGTGCTCAAGTATCAAACTTCATTTTTCAGTGATTATATATTAAATTAAAGATATGCATAAGTGTATATACACATACTTTTTTTTCAGTAAGGTACTCTTGCTGTCATTAATTATTCATTGATTTGTCCCTCTAACAATTATTTTTGTCTAAACTCACTATTTCAGGCCATGCTTTTTTAGTGCTAGAGAAAACTTTAGATTCCATAGTATTCTTTTTTTTTTTTTTTTTTTTTTTTTTTTTTTTTTTTTTTGAGGTGGAGTCTTGCTCTGTCACCCAGGCTGGAGTGCAGTGGTGCAATCTCAGCTCACTGCAACCTCCACCTCCCCAGTTCAAGTGATTCTCCTGCCTCAGCCTCCTGAGTAGCTGGGACTACAGAGGCACGCCACCATGCTCAGCTAATTTTTGTATTTTTGTTTTTTTAGTAGAGATGGGGTGTCACCATATTGGTCAGGCTGGTCTCAAACTCCTGCCCTCACGTGATCCACCTGCCTCAGCCTCCCAAAGTGCTGGGATTACAGGCGTAAGCCACCGCGCCCAGCACCATAGTCGTTTGTAGCATGCTTTCCAGCTAAAGTGAAGCCTCAGGTGACATACCATTGCTCTCACAGCTAATTAATGAAAAAGCTGGAGCCATCACCCACATTTCTTAATTCCTACTTCAGTTCATTTAATAATGCTAGAAAAAGGCAGAGTCACACTTATTTGTGTTAACAAACATTGTATTCTAATGGTTAGTAAAATATTAATAACGCATTCATGAGCACTTTAAAATAATTAAGTGCAACTGTTCACATAGGCACTTATCGATCCTAATTTAAATAAGAAGCAGTTATGAATGTTACACCATTGTCTGTCATCTTCTGAAAATAGCAGGGACAAAAGCGGTATCATCCTTGCCTAATGTCATCTGCTAGTGAGGGGATGTAGACCTAAGGGATTTAGTTGAGTCTGGCTGAGAATCACAGGAGAAGGTCCATAGATTCATCCTTGCTTTCAAAGAGTAGCATTGTGAGAATGAGTAAGAGGAAATACCACTTAGTATTAACAGATAGCAATAAGCAGTGTTTCCTACTAATTGATTATTTACCATATGCTAGTCCTATGCTAAGAGCTTTAGAGATACGTGAGACTCTTGTGAGTCCCGATCATCATTCTCCCCAATGTTCAGAGGAGAAGGTTCTCCGTGTTAGAGTATCTTACCCACAGTCACAGAACCAGTACATGTTGGGACTTGGTCTCAGACCCAGGTCTCTCCAGCTTTGCAGCCTGTGTTCATCATATGATATACCACTTACAGGAAACTCCACAACTGAGCTGAAGTCTTTGACAATCGCAGGAGCCAGCATCCTGCTGGAGCCATGGCCTCCAGTCCTGTCTGTGTCCGTGGGAGGGCTCTGTGGCAGCCCCAGGTCCCACTTGCCGGGAGTCCTTTCTTCACCCAGGGGCATCCTGAGAACAGAGAGGTTGAGGGGACAGCAGCGGAGGTTAACAGCTCTTCAGCAGGCACTGGGTCCACATGCTGGAGCCACTTTTTTGTTTATTTATTGTATTTAGACATCAGATGCCAAGGTTTCCATGAGTCACCTTCCTCAGTGAGAAATCATTAAGGAACGATCACTCTGGTCTGCATAAGGCCCTGCTCTTGCCTTGGTGTTCATTCATTCATTCATTATATTTTTTATACATGATTCACATTTCCCCAGTCCACTATGTTTTATTTGTACATATTCTTTTAAAAATTATAATTCTTCTGTTCACACATATTTACACCTACATATATTGTTTTATATCTTTCATTTTGCTTTTTACTGATGAATTCTTTGCATAAATAGAATTGTACTAGTCATACTAAGGTGATAAAGATACTATGCTAATTTCTAATAATCTATAGAAACATTTTAATTGCTTCATAAAATATTAGGGCATATGTCATGGTAGTTATATTAATGCTCTATACTTAGAGTTAATACAATTTCTTCATACAACACTTATAATTAACAAAGTGTCTTAATCAGATAATCTTGTTAACAGGCATCATAGGGAGCAGCTTAACAATATCTTTCATTTGTATAGTTCCTTAGAATTTTCAAGTCACCTACAGAAACATCTTCCAACAAGCTATAATTGGGCAAAGCAGTTAGTATTATTCCCATGTTACTTATAAAGAAGCTGAGATTACAAACACTAAAATTCGTGTCCAATATCAGCACAGTCTGGCCATTAAGGAAACAGAATTAGAACTCAAGGACTCACGGGCACTTTCTTACCCCACACACAGACAGCTTAAAATAATAACAGCATATTAAAATAAGAATCTCTTGTAGTACATTTGAGTGTTTGGGAAACTAATAATAAACTGAAGCTGCTGAAGAATCTATTTCTTTTAGACAAGCTTTTCTAACATCTTTGTGAGCACTAACTGAATTGAGGCGTGAAATTGCATAGGACAGTGGTGGCCCTATGCATAGTAGAGATTTAATGCTTATTTTATAATTCAGTATCTCTTTAATTTAAAATAAAGATTTGATGATAAAAATCCACTAAAACAGATATTGCAAAATGACAAATTTGGAAAAATAAATTTCTAACAGTCTTCTTAAAAATAATTGTTGATGAGTCTTAAACATTGACAGATTTTTTTCTGCTGATGGCTGTCAATCTGGGTATTTCATACTCAACTACAAGTATCCATGTGCTTAACATTTTGCAGACCAGGATATCACATGAGCAGCATCACTGACTGTGACTGTTAGATTTAGCTAATGTGACCACTAAAAATCAAAGTCGAGTGTTGAAAATTTTTCAGTAATGTCACTAATTCCTAAATTACTTATGAAACCTATTTCCAGCATGTGAGTGGACTCCAAGCCACAGGTTTCAGTCACTTTCATGTGTACCTAGGGAACATGTTATGGAAACTGATCATTTTATCTGAAAATATTCACTTTTGATTACTTAATATAATACTTAGCTAGAATGCCCTCAAAGACAGAGAATCCACCTCAAACTTAAGTGACTGTTTTTCAATAAGATGGAGCTTTCATACATGAACACACCACACACACACACACACACACACACACACACACACAAATTGCAGAGGAATGCTGTAAAAAAATAAATGATTTATAATCTTACAAATACATTATATACGTTAACTAGTTTAATTCTTACCAAGATTGCCAGATAGATATAATTTTTCTACTTTACAAAGAAAGATGATCATTTCTCCCAAGGTCACATGCCTGCTAAGACAGAAAAGAATTTGAAGGATTATGGCTTCCAAAAACCATTCTCTGTACCCTCTCCACAGAGCTGTAACTTTTGTTATTTATGTCTAAAATGAAGATGTAAGCCTCTGCAGAATTGTTCAAGGTTGCATATTTCTATAAAAGCTGGCTTATCCTTCTGGAAGCTTCGTTTTTCCATCTTAATAAAACAAAGCAGGAATAGGCCTTTGTGTTCGCCATTCTTCCTATCCGTAGTGGTCATGCGCTCACCTGTGAATTCATGTCTGCTCTGGAAACTCTCAAAGCAAACTTTGAATATAATGAATAAGAGACTTCACTGCATATTTTTAAGACACACATTATTTTATTGTTATAGATAAGGTTATTTCAGTAATAAGCCCTGAATGTTTTGACAGTGAAATGCTAGTATAACTCTTTCCTGCCCAAAATGTATTCTCTTTAATTTCTCTATCTTTAAAGAACAATGGTTTGTTTGTTTGGTATCCCATAAAGCTGGTTATAATTCTATATAAGACATTAATAATGTGATTTCTCAAATTTCAAATGCATTAATGTGATCATATATACTTTTAAATATATTTTAGTCATATGTAATAAATGTTTGATTTTTTATTGATGTCTCTGAAGTCGCAAAGTATATTTCTCATCTGCCTTATTCATAAACTATTAGATAATGTCTATTTAAAGTTGCTTAAATGTTAATCTGTTTTAATTAAGCAAAAATTGACATTAAATTTTATTTTGCTACTTGATGCTATTATCACATCACTCAGAAGTATATTTTCCAGAGTTTATGCTTTGAAACAAATTGAGAAAGAAATAACATTTGGCATATAAAGGTGAAAAAAATTCTGTTTTGATAGGGTTCCTTTGAGAAGTTTTTATTGTATTGTTTTTACTGAAGTTTACAAAGTTTATTCAGCTATGGAAAAATGTGATTTTAATTCTGCAGCTGAATTTTAACATTGGAGTCAAAATGCTCATAGGATCTGGTGTTCCTGTATCAGCTTGGCTGTATGTCTTAGATGTTAAACTCAAATTAGAACCCAAATAAAAGGATTCAGAGTCTGATGGATCAACCATCTCTACCAGCCATGCCAACAGTGACCAGCCTGGGTCACAATCACGGCAGCCACCTCCACACAGGTGGTGGGCTGATTGATTTCCAGGTGTTATCTCAATTAGTGCTCCAGTCCTTCAAGATCAATTTTACCGATAAAGAAACTGCAGCTTGCAGCAGAGAGTAACAGGGTTGGAGGTGGTGGAGCTGGGATATGGCTTCTTTTATATAGGTCAGCCTGGGCTGTCCAGGCAGAAGGTGGTGAGTGCAGAGGGTATGCAAATATTTTACCTGAAGTTGGTATAGCGATTGTTAACTCAAAAAATGTTGATGTACATGACCCTTTAGTTGGAACAAAAGTGAAATGATTATCTCTGGCATGGTGGCTCAATGACTGTAATCCCAGCATTTTGGGAGGTCCAGGTGGGCAAATTACTTGAGGCTGGGAGTTTGAAACCAGCCTGGCCAACATGGCGAAACCCCGTCTCTACTAAAAATACAAAAATTAGCCAGGTGTCGTGGCGTGCTCCTGTAATGCCAGCTACTGGGGAGGCTGAGGCATGAGAATTGCTTGAATCTGGGAGGCAGAGGTTGCAGTGAGCCAAGATCGTGCCACTACATTCCAGCCTGGGTGACAGAGCGAGTCTACGTCTCAAAAAAAAAAAAAAAAAGGAAAATGATTATCTCGGAATTGGCATGAATTAGCAATAGACGAACTATTACCAATCTGACATCTACACTAGCATTTAAAATTGACCACATTCACTAAGGCATTTCCTGTATTTTTATTTCCGTGTGTTTATACCCAGGGAGACCCATTGGTGGTCTGATACGAGGCAGGCTGATCTTCATTCTCCTTGTTTTGTTGTTAAACCTGGTACATTGTTTTTTTGTTTTTGTTTTTGTTCTTTTCTTTTCTTTTTGAGATGGAGTCTCGCACTGTCGCCCAGTCTAGAGTGCAGTGGTGCGATCTCGGCTCACTGCAAGCTCCACCTCCCGGGTTCACACCATTCTCCTGCCTCAGCCTCATGAGTAGCTGGGACTGCAGATGCCCGCCACCATACCCGGCTAATTTTTTTTTGTATTTTTAGTAGAGTCAGGGTTTCACCGTGTCAGCCAGGATGGTCTAGATCTCCTGACCTCATGATCCGCCCGACTCAGCCCCCAAAGTGCAGGGATTACAGGCGTGAGGCAATGTGCCCGGCCCTAAGCCTGCTACATTCTTTAGTAAAGCAAAATAATTAGGTAGGAAACATTCTTGATTCTTGGTTGAACTAACTGCTGGCCTGTGCCATACATAGATATTAACTATGTGCCCCAGTCATGTTAGGTGATAGCATGTCTAGTGCAAAAGAGCATTAACCCTTTCCTTGTTCTCACACATGCCATATTCTTAAAAATCTGCAAACAATGAAAAAATACCTAAAACAACTTTGCTTGCACTCTGATCCTTCCCTATGTTCAGATAGCCAGATGGAGTGAAGAGTGAAAGCACGCCCCTTTGCCCTGGAGCAGATGGTGGCAGTGTGCTCCTCTTGACACTCCCGGGAAGCAGGCCACAGGTGCATGGAGCTGTGTTCGCTGTGAAGTGGATTCAGCCTGATAACATGGAATGAATGCTGCCGTTGAAATAAAAGCCAGATGTAATCCTGCCCACACTCTGTGATAGCTGTCCTACCTCCAGAGAGTCCTTTCTTCTTCCTAGACTGTAGTTTCTCATTTACAAATTAAGGGTGTGGGGCTGGAATCATGTCTAGGTCCCTTCCAACTATCTCACTGCAGATTCCAGGATTCTCACTGCAGCTCCTTTGCGTGTGACCATGGTGCTTGATTGCCCTGCTATGTCATGTGGCTTTTTGTGAGCATCTTTACCATTTGATTAGGGAGGAATTTGTGGGATAGCGTTTTAGAAAAGTGACCTTCATGGAGGTCGCCATGTTTATAGTCATTGTAATGGTGTGGATGAAATTTAAGCTACCTTGTAAATAAAGAAAACTTAGACAATGGTGACTAATCCAGGGACTGGAAAGGTTGTCACATCCTTGTTAACCATTAGCAGTGTTTCCTTAAAAACAGCAGCTTTTTGCATATTAGCAAAGCGAGCGTACGTTGCTCATTGCCATGAGAGGTGACGACATGAAGATGGTACGACCTGCAGATACATTGATCCCTTTCTCTGTTTTCTCCTAGGGTTTTGCAGGAAACACAAACGCAGACAGTGTGGTGCACTACAGACTCCAACCTCCCTTTGAAGCCAGGTTCCTGCGCTTTCTCCCTTTAGCCTGGAACCCCAGGGGCAGGATTGGGATGCGGATCGAAGTGTACGGATGTGCATATAGTAAGTGGCCTTTATTCCCTGTGTGAAATCAAGGTTAGCATGAGATTCTGTCAGAGCCAAACTGTGAAAGCCAATGTCGGCATGAAATGTTGAACTTGACTTTTTCTGTCTTTTTAAATAGCTGGGCAAGTAGAACTGGTTTTTATGGAAAGCCTCTAGTGTCTTCCCATGACAAGATGGACTTTAGTTACTGTCTTTTATAGTTGAATTTAGAGGTGGACATGAACTGAAATTTATCTGTCTTTAGATTCCCAAAGTTTAGCAAAGTACTTGCGATATGGTAGGCATCTCATCAAACTAATACAATTCAAACTAACAACAGATGATGCTATTTTTCTGAAGCTGAGATGACACCCTGTCTGGGAAAACAGGAGTGGTACTGGGGGCAGTGGGGTGATTTCTCGCAATCTCTTAGTTCTCTGTTTTTCTCTGCTAACATCCTCTTTTGCACACCGTGCTGTTGCTTCACTTGATCTTCAGTTGGTGGGAGCCTGTGTTTAGTCAGCCTCTTTTCTCATCTGTTCCTGTTATAAAAGTGGAAAGGATGGGGCCGACATGAATATACCACAAACAAAAAGCAGGCAGTGAAATTATTTGGTGGTACTCAGTGACACAGTTGCCACTTGATGTTCTAGAACATACTTGTATTATTTCTTTACATTATCATAAAAATGCTTTAAAATTATTGTCAAAATGGAATAAAATTTAAAAATACTCCTGTATAAAACTGGAGAACAAGTCAAAGAGTAGCCTGGATGGAAATGTCTTAAGTGGCTTCAACTTGGGTCAGGCCGGACGTTCATATCACACCATTTACACACAGTCATTCCCATTCTCCGCCTAGTCACAGCTTTAGCCCTGCAGAATATTAATTTTCTAAAGCACGATAACAGTATCTGTCATTCATGCAGCATTTAGTGTCTTGGATACTATTATTTCTGTTTTATTATTAACCCATGTACAACCCAGTTAATTTCCTAACTCTGCCTCTGTTTTTTAGTGTTTACAATTCTACAGGGCTAAATATAATGATTTTGCTTTACCAACAGTCTTTTTTCTTCCACTTATTGTTCATTTCCTTATATCCCTGTTTTTTTTCTGGGACCTATAACTGTGCTGTCGGTTTCAATGGCTAAGATGTCTGATATTTAGAATTTCTCTTTGATGCTATGAAATTACCTTCTCCTCTCATTACTCTGAAACAACTTCAAGTTTACTGACTTCAAGGTAGAACATGCTCTTTGATGGGATTTGCCATTAGCTTGATGTTCCTTCATGAAGAGATATTACTCCAGTTGCTTGAGCTGGAGGTTGGTACCAGGAAGATCAAAGCCCCATGCCTGATACCAGGAAGGGCCGGTGGGCGGAGCAGCTGCCATGCAATCTGCTGGCACCATTAACTTCTGTAAACATATGCTGTTGGCCATAAGGGATTACTAGTAAAAAAAACCCAAACATGCAGATAGATAATATATGACCATTGCTAACTAACTAAAAGTAATTATTTAGAACAAGTGGACATCTACGTTGTCTTTTTTTCCTTAGAAGAATACTTGTTCAAGTATGGTAATTTTATTTTTATTGTTGACAGTAATATAATCCTTTAGGACTTATGTTAATAATGGTAGTTTCAGTATTTTCATTTGCATTTCCACTGCCCTGTTTGTTTTCTAGAACGTTGCTTATAATGACTTATAATATCCCTGCCACGCAGCATCTCTTCCCATTTATCTAGTTATATATTTATCAATTTATTTTTATTTTAAGAGGCAAGTTCTTACTGTGTTGCCCAGGCTGGAGTGCAGTGGCTACAGGCACAGTCCCACTGCTGATCAGCTCAGGAGTCTTCACCTGCTTCATTTGGGAGCTGGGCTAGTTCACTCCTCCTTAAGCAACTTGGTGGTCCTCCGCTTGGAGAGATCACCATTTGATGCTAAAATTTGTTCAGACACCTGATCGTCATAGCGCACCCCTGGGCCCCATCGATCCTCCCACCTCAGCCTCCTGAATAGCTGGGACTGCCCAGCCCTAGTTTTATTAGCTTTTCTACACTTCATTTGCAATGATAGATTCACTGTTCCTTTAAACTGTATGTGTTTTCACAGACTCCTGGCTTAGTCTATGAATGTATCTCTATTTCCACTTCTAGCCTGGGGATAGGTTGTAGGTTCTCCCAGAGTTGCTGCTCAACTGCAGAATAAAGCCATGATCGCAGATGGCCTCGGGCCCTTCTTGACACCTGGTTTTCCGTGCATCTTTGCATGCTACTCTTCTTGCCACTCCTTAAAGGCTAACATTATCCACAGATTGGTTCTAGGTCTTCTATCCTGCTCCCAAGCTCTCTCTGAGCCTTTTATCCACTTCCATGAGTTTTCAGTAGCATTTACACACTGGCTGATAACTTCCAAATATGTATCTGCAACCCAGCTCCAACCTCTGGTACCAACCTCTCTTCACTGGCCCTGTGAACACTTAAAACTCAGTTGTCTGTCTGCTTATTTTCCATTGTCTTCCATCTTATAAAACGATACCAACAGCCACCTGTTGACTGAAACCCGATTCTGTCTCCTAAATGTTTTGAATTTCTCTCTTTCCCTTCAGCTTAGCCTAAATGAGCACCAGCCTCCTAAATCAGCTGTTCGTCTCTGGTCTTGACCTTTCCAGTTTTTAGTCCACACAATAATCAGAATGATTCCTGTGTGGAAAAACACGCACATTCGATCGTTCAAACATGCTTAAAGCCACACCCAAGACACTAGGATTGTTTCCCAGAGTACTTAGAAAAATAAATTCCCTGTGCTCTACTGCCTGTCCAGGCCTTTGAGGGCATCTCTCAAGAACAAAAGGGAACTCCCAGATTCTTATGCTAGAACCCTGTGAGTCCTTGACGCATCTGTCTCCCTTGCCCTCCATGTCCAGTGAATCACGAAATTCTGTGTTCTTCCCTCCACATTACACTTTGCATGATTTCAGCTCTCTCCAGCTCTACTACCGACTTAATCTAAACTTGGTGTCCCACAGAATATGGAAATTGCCTTCCAAGTTTAGGTCATTCTGTGTCTGCTCATAGCTGACATACTACATTATATTCTCCACACTGCAACTCAAGTTACCTTTTTAAAATGCTGAACTAATACAATTATGTCCCTGTTTAATACCATCAGTGGCTTTCCATTGTTCCTAAAATAACATCCAGACTCCCAGCAAGGCCTGGAGGAGCTTGTCCCTGAATAACTCTCCAGTGCCACCTCTTGCTGTCATCACCTGCTACGTGTCCACTGTCAATTGTATCAAGCTTCTTACTGACTCAAAGCCTTTACGCCTGTGGTCTCCCCTGCTTGAAATGCTCCTTCTCCATGTTCTCAACTGGGTATTTACTCCTCCTCCTTTGGATCTTAGTTTAAATGACGGTTCCTAGGCCCTCACTCTAAATTTGGTTCCTCATTATAACTTCCCAGGAAGCCTATAATATGATTTCATGTGCTATAGTCACTTTTTATAATGTATCTGTATTTGTCTTATTTGAGACCTAATTTCCTTTTTCCTCATTAGACTGCAGGCTACACCAGGGTAAGGTACATTCATTGCTATAACATCAGCAACTAATACAGAGCCAGGAACATATTAAGTGCACCGTAGCTTTGCATTGAGTCAATGAATGAATGAAGCAATTCAGAAAAATGTCTGATAGATGATAACAAAATCCGAATAATGAATCCAAATTTCGGATATTTATTTCTCTCTTATACTAGCCATCCAGGTAAGGCAGGTATCTTGGAGATTATAGTGTTACAAATTGTAGTATTAAAAATTATAATAACTCTAGTAAAAATAGCAAATATAAGATTTTACAGTTATGTTTCCATTCTTCCATCTGATATTGGATGCATCTTTATGTAGTAGAAAGGCAGTTATTAACACACAGATATTCCAAGTGAGCAATCTGAGAAGACACCAAGGTCTGGCAGTGCAGTAGCTACAAATAATACCGGAGACAGGGAGAGGACTCCAGTCCTCTACCAATTCCATGTCCTTGATGGGTAATAACTGCCGAGGTTTTATAAAGGATAATTATATTGATACTTGTTTTGACATATTGCTACATTGATTGATGGCAGCAGCAGCTTTTCTACTTTCAGAGAGAAGGCATCAAGCCTCATTATATTGTATTTAAACATTTAGTGTTTGATTCTGTGCCTTCCTCCTTTTTATCGTGCCACCTTTAATTATCCTCAGCTTCAGAGTTCTTTAAATCACTCCCCTTTCTTTGATATTAATGAAAAAATAGAGTCCTCTTCCTGTTGTTTTCTCAAGTGGTTAGTATCCTTTCCATCTCTTTAATTCCCAGTCCACTAGTGCAGATTTTAAGGGCTTACATTCCACTCCATGCTACTGTGTTAGTATTTTCACTAGGTAATACTCAAACATGACTTTTGTCTGATTCACGTTTCTGTTAAATTGAAATTGGGCTTCTATTCCTTTGTAAGTCAGGGGCAATAATTCATGAAGAAAAAATTATTGAAGGTTGACTTCATAAATAACCAAGAAGAGCTTGGTTCACCACTTTTTTGTCCCTTAATGGTGGAAAATTTGGTCGGGGAGGGCGTCTGGGAGTGGTGGATTCTTTTCTAAAATGTTAATACTTGGAGTACAGCCCAGATAATTAACAGAATTCTAAACTGTTCTTCTCATGAAGATTTCTTTTATAATGTCCCAAGGGAAAATCATTTTTTATTACTCACAGGTAATTCTTTATTCATGCATTTTGTGTTACATTTTCTTGTCACTTAGTCTTCAAATAGTTTTGTATGTCATTCAGACTCTGTCTTATGTAGCTATGCTATTACCAATCAGTCCTCTTCTTATTCATCATTCTAGCTTCACTAATTAGGTTGAACCATATATTTGCCAAGTTTTTAGATCAAATACAGTTGAATATTAGCAGTTTCATATGGATTAACCGAGTGCTGTACTGTTTTCTGTAGGAACAACAGATGGCAAGTAGAGGTTTCCAATAAAACAAAATTAATAGTGGCTGGACAAAAGAAGCAAATTTTGTTTTCTCCCTTTGAAAATTTTACCTGTCCTTGATTAGAATTTGAGACATGGGAAATTTTCATAACTCCTGAGATGGTCCAAGTTTGTGTTGCTTTATTGGTGTGCTAATGAAGTTAGAACTACCTACCTCTCTAAAGTTCCTTTAATTGTTCTGTCACTTTTTACATGTACATGCTGTGCTAGTTCGCATCACTGGCACCAATTGTGCACCTGTCCCTCGCCAGCGCCTGTGAGTGGCGTATGCTTCTCTGCCCCCTGATTTTTGAGCCGGCCATGTGACTTGCTTTGGCTAATGGTAGGCAGAGTCGAGTCTATGGTGTACCCACTGTCCTCTTCTGTGTCTACCATTACCCTGAAATAAGCATGCCTGAACTATGAATTCCAGTAAAATGAAGAGAGATACATACTTTACATATTTTGAAGCTGTTTCATTAAATGCATATAGATTGGAAATTGTTTTATCTTCCTTAAAATTGATTTTTTGTAATTATGAAATATCCTTATTTATTTCTAATAATGCCTCCTGCCTGTAAGTCTGCATTCTCTGATGATAGTACTGTATAGCTATACCAGATTTCTTTTGGTTAGTGTTTTCATGGAATATCTTTTCCATTCTTTTCTTTCAAACTTTTTGTCTTCATATGTAAGGACTCTTTCTTTATTATTTAAACCCAGTCTGGAAATCATTGAGTTTTAGTTGGTATATTTAGTCCACTTATATTAGATGTAATTACTGACATATGTGAAACTGTAGATGACATGTTACTCTCTGTTTTATATTTGGTTCACTTGTTTTATACTCCTCTTTCTCTCCTCTTCTTTTGAGTTAATCAAGTTTAATTTTTCCAGTTTTTCCGCTATTGTTTCCTGTTTTAATTTTGTTCCCCTAGGTACTTGAACTACAACTTTTATCGCTTTCCAAACAATACTAGGATTTAAGTACGACTTACATTAGTTAAGCCCCTCCAACCTTGTGCTATCTTGACACATTTTAGTTTCATACATACATGTATGTATTTTTTTTATTTTTAAATCACAAAATTTAATATTATAATTTTTTTGCAATCAGTATTCACTTGAATTTACTCACATATTTACCTTCTCTGAATTTTCATGCTCTTTCTGAATCAAATTCTTTCAGCTAGAAAGACTCCTTTTAATATTTGTCTTAGCCCAGTTCTACTGGTAATAAATTGTCATATAGCTTTTGTCATATAGCTTGAAAACTGTGTTTATTTTATATGAATTTTTGAAGGCTATTTCAGCTTGCTGGAAAATACGGTCTGTAGTTATTTTGGCCTTTTAAAAATGGCACTCTAGTGTTTTCATGATGTTTATTAAGAAATCAATAGGCAATTGATTTTTATCCTATAAGGGAAATGTGTATTTTTCTTCTGGTTACTTTTGAGAATTTATTCTTCGTCTTTGATTTTCAGCAGTTTTACCTTGATGTAGCTATTTTAGTTTTCATTGAATTTGTCCTCTTTGGATTTCACTAAATTTCCTTTTTCTATGAATTGATTATTAGATTGGGTAATTCTTCACTGTTATTTCTTCAAAATATTGCCTCTGTCTTGCATTTCCTTTCCTCCTTTCTGAGACTCTAATTACATCTGTCTGAGATGTGTGTATCTTATTTTCTTTCTTTCTCTCTCTCTACTCCCTCCCCCTTCCTCTCTTTCTCCCTCTCCTCTTTCATCCTTTCTATTTACGCCGCAGTCTAGACATTGCATACTGCTTTATCTTCTATGCTACTAATCAGATCTTCTGCTATGGCCAGTCTATGGTTAAATATACCAATGAGTTATTCATTTTAGTTACTGCAATTTTCAGTTTTGCAATTTGTATTGATATATTCTAGTGAAATTCTTTATCTTGCTGTCTATCTTCTTGGAAATATTAATCACAGTTATTTTAAAGATTTTTAGTTAACTTCAATATCTGGATTATCTCTTGATCTTTTCCATTGTCTCGTTTTTGTCTTGTTTCTGTTTTGATGTCTTGATAATTTTGGCTGAATTCTGGACATTTTGGACCAAAATCTAGAGAAGACAAAATGATCCCCCAGAGAACCCCAGTCCAGCCTCCGGTAGGCTTCTAGATTAGGCACAGATCTTAATTCAAATAAGCATTTAGCTGACTCAGTGCAGCGCCTCAGTCCCCATGAGGCCTAGTTGATATCTTATATCTGGAGTACAGTGCTTCAGGAGTCCCAACTGAGATTTGAGGGCTTTCACCAAAACGTTTCTTTGAAAATCTCTGAATTCTGCCATCTGACTCCTAATTATGATGAGTCTACAGCGACCCCTGCTTCATGACCCAGCCTCATAGCTGTCCTGTTCACTTTCTGCTTGGCCACCTTGTTTCTTGCCCATTGCTGCTTGGGAATTGACCAGTGCTTCGAAGATAAAAGCAGAAAGAGTGTTCTGAGCTTGTCTTCTAAGATCTTTACATTCTCGAGTCCTAGCAGTCCTAGTAGATCTTTAAAACTTTCAAGAAGATTATTTAAACTTTACTTGATACACATTTTCTACTTGCCCTTGGTAGGAAGTGTGGTCTTCTGAATGTTTCCTTGTCATAACTGAAAATATAACTGCATTTCTTTTAATGCCATGGGAAATGTATTGTGATTTTTTCATATAATAATGTGTTTATAATACAATATTACTTAATATTTTGGAAAATTTTTCTGTAAAATACTAAAGTGCTAATTAAATTTCAACAAATATTTTTAAAAAGTAAATAAAACTGGTCACAGTGGCTCATGCCTGTAATCCCAGCACTTTAGGAGGCCAAGGCAGGCAGATTGCTTGATCGCCTAGCCTGGGCAACATAGCAAAAACTCCATCTCTACAAAAAAAATACAAAAATTATCTGGACATGCTGGTGTGTGCCTGTAGTCCCAGCTACTCAGTAGGCTGAGGTGTGAGGATTGCTTGATCCCAGGGAGGTCAAGGCTGCAGTGAGCCAAGATCATGCCACTGCACTCCAGCCTGGGCGACAGAGTGAGACCCTGTCTCAAAAAAAAAAAAGACAATGTTTTAATAAAAAAGTAAAATAAATAGAAACTCAAAATAAGATGAAAAAGTAAATCCATGTCCATCAGAAATAAGTAAGTTGAAGAACTGGAATGTGAACCTACTCACAGAGGATTCCAGACTCTGTAGTCGACTGTTTATCTTTACCAGGAAATGGGAGAAGGAGACAAGAGAGAGGAAAGAAAAGAAATAGAGAGGAAAGATCATGCATGAAAATTAAAGAGAGAGATCAAGGCCTTTACTGAGAATGTAGAACCAACACCTGTTTTCCCTAAGTTCCTCTTATTATGCCCAGAAGGAAAGAATGTATGTGAGTGAATAAAGGCAAATATTTCCTAGGAAAGCTTTGTGTATTCGCTGATTGCAGGATTCAATATTCTTATCCTCCCCAAATTGATCTACAGAATCCCAATACACCTATTCTAACTTATTATTATATTAAAAGGAATCATCACTAGTCTTTAGAGAAATGAAAAAAAAATCACAATGAGAAACCACCATACACCTCGCAGAATGGCTAGAATTACAAAGGATGAAAACAGCAAGTGTTTGGCAAAGCTATGGAATTCTCATACATTGCTGGTGGGAAATGTGCAAATGATACTATCACTTTGGAAGACAATTTGGCATTCTTCTAAGCTAAATATACACTTAATATATAACTCAGCAGTTCCACTCCCATGTATTTACCTTGGAGAAATGAATGCATATGTCAACACAAAGATGTATGTGTGAGTGTTCCTAGCAGCTTTGTTTATAAAGTTTAAACCTGGAAACAGTCCAAATGTCTATCAGCAGGTAAATGGATAAACAAGTTGTCAGGCGGTTGAATACCCCAAGCAATAAGAAAGAACAGACTGTTGATATATGCAACAGCATGCATGTATCTCAGAAACATTACACTTAGCAAAGGAACCCAGACACAAAAGAATACATACACATTATACAATTCTATGAAATTTTGGAACTGACAGAACTAACCTGTAGTTGCAGAAGGTAGATCACTGGTTGCCTGGGTCTGGGTCTGGGTGACAGTGTTGGGGGTTTGATACAAATGGCAATTAGTGAGTTGATATGAAATTGCCTATACCTTGATTTTTTGGCAATAACTTTGGTATATATATTTGTTAAAACTCATTGAACTGTAACCTTAAATTTATTGAATATAAATTATAACTCTATGAAAATGATATTCATGTTTCCATATTGGAATTGTGGAGTTTTTTGTTTTGTTTTTGAGAGGGAGTCTCTCTCTGTCGCCCAGGCTGGAGTGCAGTGGTGTGATCTTGGCTCACTGCAACCTCTGCCTCCTGGGTTCAAGCTATTCTCCCACCTCAGCCTCCTGAGTAGCTGAGATTACAGGCATGCACCACCACACCCAGCTGATTTTTTTGTATTTTTAGTAGATGGGGTTTTACCATGTTGGCCAGGCTGTTCTTGAACTCCTAGCCTCAAATGATCCACCCACCTTTGCCTCCCAAAGTGCTGGGATTACAGTGTGAGCCACTGCACGTGGCCCCATGTTGGAATTAATATTCAATTTATTTATAGGGTAAACTGTAATTTGCCCATTATCCCTGATAAATCATCCTGAAGCCTTCATGCCTCACAACTACCTAGTTCACTTATTAAATATGCAAACCCCCGGGTCTCACCCACAGAAATCCTGATTTCTGGTCTGGTTGAGCCTCACGTTCTAAAGTCTCCAAGTGATCACTCCTAGTCGATCTGAATGAGGGTGGCTGATAGAACACTTTAAGAAAATTTCTGTAGAATAGTGTTTTTTTTTTCTTTTGTAAGACATCAGTGTTTGTACCCTGTAGAATCTTGCTGTTTTCAAACAATATTTTCCTCTCAATGTTGATGTGTTTCTCCTGAAAAGGTGGTACAAGGCAGGATGGGGATGACATGCCTGTGCTTAGAATGACAGTGAGAAGCAGAAAAGTAGTAATGAGAAGCCGGAATTAAGAGTACATTCTGTGTGTGGAAAATGTGAAAGGAGGCCAGGCGGGGTGGCTCATGCCTGTAATCCCAGCACTTTGTGAAGCTGAGGCAGGCAGATTGCTTGAGCCCAGGAATTCAAGACCAGCCTTGGCATCATAGTGAGACCCCATCTCTAGAAAAAAATTAAAAAATTAGCCAGCATTGTAGTGCATCCCTGTAGTGCCAGCTCCTTGGGAGGCTGAGGCTGGAGGATCACTCGATCCCAGGAGGTCAAGGCTGCAGTGAGCTATGAAGGTACCACTGCACTACAGCATGGACAACAGAGTGTATTTCTAACAATAGTAAAATATGAAGGTAAAATATAGTGTGAGGAAATAAAGGAAATAGCAACTCAAAATTACACGTTAGCTTTTCAGAGGCTTCATACTTTGCAGGAGTCTAAAGCAGGTAGACTCCTTCCTTATCCTTTCTTAGAAGTCATTCTGGACCAGATGCCTGTTTACAGAAGCATCACAGTGAATGTGGCAGAAACAATCACATTTCAGGATTATATGTCCTCTTTTCTATACTGTGGGCTCCTTGAAAGTAATTCATTGCCTTCTGCATTTTTATATTTCACCTAGCATATGGAAGGCTTTCAGTGAATATTAGCTGTATGAATTAGGACACAACACATCTTAGCAAAATTACTTCTGACACAGTTCTTCCTAGACATGTGAGTATTTTGTATGGCAAAGTTCTTTATCTTACAAGAATTAGCATTCGGGAACTTTGTGAACACGTCTGTCCTTAGCTCTTCCAGTGTTCTTTGAGGAAGCGTGGCGAAGACATTATAATTGCACCAATAATCTTCAAGTATCATTTTAAAACTCTCATGGTCCTTTTTTTTTTGAGACGGAGTCTCGCTCTGTCACCCAGGCTGGAGTGCAGTGGCCTGACCTCAGCTCACTGCAAGCTCTGCCTCCCAGGTTCACGCCATTCTCTTGCCTCAGCCTCCCGGGTAGCTGGGACTACAGGCACCCGCCACCTCGCCCGGCGAGTTTTTTGTATTTTTTAGTAGAGACGGGGTTTCACCGTGTTAGCCAGGATGGTCTCGATCTCCTGACCTTGTGATCCGCCCATCTCGGCCTCCCAAAGTGCTGGGATTACAGGCTTGAGCCACCGCGCCCGGCCTCATGGTCCTTTAACACAAGAAAATGAGACAGACGTATTAATACTTATGAGTAAGACTGAGGTCACCGGTGATTGAAGTCAGTCAGCCCAGGAAGTAGCTGGCTGGCAGAGAAGGGGCTGTGTAAGTGTGGATGAACGGTTGTAAATCTCTTCTTCCTCATGGAAACTGAAGATTTCCTAGGTCCTTCAGAACTTAAATCTGCTATCATTTTAAGCTGTCTACTTTCCCGTAAATCCCCTATGTGCTGTTTTAAACTAATTTCCACCTCTTTTCTCTGCCCGGTACCCTGACAGTAATAATGAGGCAGATGTCCACGGAGGGCACCCCATGTGCCCAGCACTGTTGTCAAAGTGCAAATATTAACTCATTTAACCCTCACAACAACCTTCTGAGAGAGGAGTGTATGTGTTCTCACTTCACATATGAGGAAACTGAGGCACAGAGAGGCTATGTAACTTACCCAGGATGGAACCGGGATTCAGGCCCACATAGTACTCTAGTGTACTAGGAAATGTAGCTCCTGATCTAATGGTGACAAACTAACGTGTCGGATTCACATTGCTAATACTGATAGAGATTCAGCAGTCAAAACTATAATCTTAATTAATAAAGCTAATAACTATAAACTAAATTCATATAAAATTAGAAAAGCACTTCCTACTTTAAACCACAAGCTAGGTTTTCTTAATTCATTTTGAATGGCAAGTCTTTTATTCTGAAAACTTTGAGGAACGTTGGATTTTACTGTAAACAAAATAAGTGACATTAATTTTCCATTATCCGACTACATTTCCTATTTATACAATTGAATTTCATACAAAGGATTTTTTCCAACAGGTTTCTGATAAAAGATTATATTAAATGTGCTACTGGAATTATTTTATTTTAGTGTTTTATTCAAATATATATTGTAGGGAAATATTTGTATTGATTGTGGCTAGGTAGGAGAACTGTTTTTTTCTTGAGACGGAGTCTTGCTCTGTTGCCTAGGTTGGAGTGTGTGGCACAATCACTGCTTGCAGCAGCCTCAACCTCCCGGGCTCAAGCGATCCTCCGACCTCACCCTTCCAAGTAGCTGGAACTATAGGCAAGTGTAACCAATCTTGCCATGCTGCCCAGGCTGGTCTCCAACTCTTGGACTCAAGTGATCTGCCCGCGTCAGCCTCCCAAAGGGCTGGGATTACAGGCATGAGCCACTGCACCTGACCAGTTGGGAGAACTTTTCTCTGCTCTTGCAAGTGTTTTAAAATGCTAAAAGTATGACTTTTGTGGAAAGTGGGAAAAGAGTTTACCTTTTGGCATTACTTCTAAGCACCAAGACTTGAAATTTTGCTTCTCCAGTGGGAGGATCTTATTCAAGAGGGACTACGTGGGAGTTGCCCCTCTCCAGCGCTGATCTTGGCGAGCTCATTGCTGTTGACTTACTGAACTCTATGCTTTCCATCCCAAACGTCATTTTTTGTTTCATATTTTTGTGTATTGACTTCACCAATCGTAGTTGAGTGTTTTATACATTTTAGGAAGTTTGAATGTGCAATTCATTCGTCTGTTTTTATTTTAAAATATGCATAATGAGCTATATGATTTCTAGATACAAGCACTAGCAGTTACAATGAAGAGAAAATCAAGGTATCAGCTAAAGGACAAAAGAGTTTCAAGGTCATTGCTTTATGTCTCTTTCAGTTGATACGTTTTTTACTATTCTATTTGCCTGAGGGAAACATTCCAGGAAATATACTTCACATGCCTTAGAAGATCAATACTGCTGTTGGAGAGTAATAGTAAACACAGACTGAGAAAAAGAAACGTATAGGTTGCAATAATCCAGAAAAAACCTTTCTGGGAAGAAAACTTTTTTTGTAGTCAACTGAAAAAATATAGCTCAAATATTAGCATTTTCTTTAAGCAACAAATAAAGACATGATAAAAACTGAAGTATTAGGGCGTTGCTAAAACTGTGGAAGTCTGTAGTCAGTCTTTTTCAAGTTACCCTTAGTTTATGGCCGTGGAATAATAATCTTAGATATCTTCATTTACATTTGACAGAGAGTTTTGTTTTTATCATGAACATATAATAAGTTATATAACAAGGAATAATTGTTTAGTTTACACACAATTTACTCAGAATGTGTTTATTCATCATGCACTTGATACATTAATTCCATATGAGTACATTAGCCCAATGTAAGAAAATCAAACTTCTAAATTTTTAAATGATATATAAAATGGACAATTCTTGAAGTGCAGTTTATTATATATATTTCAGATAATGTGAATGAAATGGATAGCCATGCAAAAAATACTAGTAATTTTTTTGAAATTAAATATAATTAAACAAATAATGCCATCTTATTGACTTGAATGACATCAGCTAGTCAGCTTCAAATAGTTTCATATTTCACTGGATTTTCATGCATCATTTATTAAATATATGTTTCTGGCCGGGCGCGGTGGCTCAAGCCTGTAATCCCAGCACTTTGGGAGGCCGAGACGGGCGGATCACGAGGTCAGGAGATCGAGACCATCCTGGCTAACACGGTGAAACCCCGTCTCTACTAAAAAATACAAAAAACTCGCCGGGCGAGTTGCCAGACGCCTGTAGTCCCAGCTACTCGGAAGCTGAGGCAGGAGAATGGCGTAAACCCGGGAGGCGGAGCTTGCAGTGAGCTGAGAACTGGCCACTGCACTCCAGCCCTGGCGACAAAGCGAGACTCCGTCTCAAAAAAAAAAAAAAAATATATATATATGTTTCAAAGGACAATTGCTTATTTTTCTTTTTACTTTTGAAAAAGATTTTCTGGGTAATACTAATTTCTTCATGTGATTTTGACAAATATCAAATATTTTTTATTACTGATAAAATAAAACAACTTGTTTTTTGATGAGTTGGACATATCTGACATTTATAGTGAAATTATAAGACCTGACAGAGTGCTGAGAGAGTGTGGCAGCATTGGAGTTCTGACAAGCTACAGCAGGAAGAACCAAACCAGAGGTGTTAAGGCCATGCTGTCTCAACAAAGCATCCAAGAGAACAAAACCTCTGTGCCTTTATCAGTCAGGGCTCTCCAGAGAAACGGAACCAATAGGATGTGTGATGTGTGCATGTGTGTGTGTGTCTGTGTGTGTGTGTAGAGAGAGAGAGAGTTATTTAAGGAACTGGCTTACTTGATTGTAGGGACTGGCAAGTCCTAAGTAAGAGTTGATATTGCAGCTGGAGTCCAAAGGTAGTCTGGAGGCAAAATTCCTTCCTCCCTAGAGAACTTCAGGTTTCTTTCTTTCTTTTACAGCCTTCAACTGATTGGATGAGGCCCACCCACATTATGGAGTTTAACCTGCTTTACTCAATGTCTACTGATTTATTATTGATTACCTCTAAAAAATACCTGCACAGCAACATCTAGTATTTAACCAAAAACTGTTTACCATGGCCTAGCCAAGTTGACGCATTGCAGTTCTCATTAGCAGTACTGTACTGTTAGCCGAGGGTTGAGAAAAATATTACATGTCATCTCATTTAAAATACATTTACTACATGTCTAAAGCAGTATTTAGTAAGTATGATATGTGTGTGTGTGTGTGTGTGTGTGTGTGTCTTTACAAACAGACAAAATCTTTAGTAAAGTAGGTACATGTGTAAGAATCAAGAGAAGCCAAAGCTACTGGGAATGAATAAAGGTATTTAAATTGAGTGACACTGATATTTAATATATGATAGACTGGATTAAGAAAATGTGGCACATATACATCATGGAATACTGTGCAACCATAAAAAAGGATTGAGTTCATGTCCTTTGAAGGGACGTGGATGAAGCTGGAAACCATCATTCTCAGCAGACTATCGCAAGAACAAAAAACCAAACACTGCGTGTTCTCACTCACAGGTGGGAACTGAACAATGAGAACACTTGGACACAGGAAGGGGAACATCACACACTGGGGCCTGTTGTGGGGTGGGGGGAGGGATAGCATTAGGAGATACACCTAATGTAAAAGACGGGTCAATGGGTGCAGCACACCGACATGGCGCATGTGTACATATGTAACAAACCAGCACATTGTGCACATGTACCCTAGAACTTAAAAGTGTAACAAAATAAAATAAAATAATGACCTTAAAATAAAGACTTTATGTAGTAAAATACAACTTCTTTCCTGATTGTTTTTAATCAAATAGAATGAGAAGAAATGGGCTGCTTTTATCTTAAAGATAAGAGCCATTGGGAGTAGATTAATAAAAGCATTTCTAGATGATGAAGTTTGAGAAAATGTTAGAAAAATCTAACAGTGGGTATTACGTATATCAACTCATGATGCCAACAGAAAATATATTATTGTCAGTTGTTTCCTTCGATGAATGGATTAGAAATGCAATGTGTGTCTATGTGTGTGTGGTGTGGCATATTGATGCACACATTTTCAGTGTGCTACTGTATGGCATATTTATATTTAGAATTTCTTTTTAATACCCTCTTTCCTAGAATCTGAGGTGGTTTATTTTGATGGACAAAGTGCTCTGCTGTACAAACTTGATAAAAAACCTTTAAAACCAGTAAGGGACGTTATTTCTTTGAAATTTAAAGCCATACAGAGCAATGGAATTCTACTTCACAGAGAAGGACAACATGGAAATCACATTACTCTGGAATTAATTAAAGGAAAACTTGTCTTTTTTCTTAATTCAGGTAAAAAACTACTTGAACTTTTATACCGGTAGTTTAAAAAAATCTGTTTACATGAAAGTACATTTGTTGGTACTCAATCTTTTCACAGTTAGATAAAATGACCATATAATTTATCATCTAAACCAGAACACTTTTAAGAAATAAAAAAATACACAAGTGATAGTTACTCTGGGACAGTAAGCGCAAAGTAGAACTGCAATGAACAAATGGAAGTGAAAGTTTAAGAGCATTACTAACAGATGCATGTAATATGTACATATCCTAAGTATGATTTCTGTAAACAGCCTATATTTTGACAGACTATGCAAGAAGATCACCATATGTGTGTATAATGTATATGTAATATATGATTACACATATCATAAAGACAAGAATAGATCATTATAAAATTATGAGATAATGCTGATAATGAGGTTCTAAGAAAGAAAATATTTGCAGTGTAAATATAAATGTCATGAGTAATAGAAAAAATAAATTACTAAGAAAAATTTCAACAAAGTGTAGAATTGAACTTAAAGAAATAAAAACTGTAAGGATGTTGTGTTCAAGATAGGGAGAAAGTGAGAAAACAACTCTGTAAGATGGAAAGTTGGATGCAAACTGTGATGCTCAACTAAAAAAGGGAAGCCATGATTTTGAACAGAAATAACTGAGTGTTTTTTTCCCTCTCCTTTAAGGCAATGCTAAGCTGCCTACCACTATTGCTCCTGTGACCCTCACCCTGGGCAGCCTGCTGGACGACCAGCACTGGCATTCTGTCCTCATTGAGCTCCTCGACACGCAGGTCAACTTCACCGTGGACAAACACACTCATCATTTCCAAGCAAAGGGAGAATCCAGTTACTTGGATCTTAATTTTGAGGTTCTTATAGATATATAGTTTAAATTAAATATAACCTGAAAAAAATATATATATATATAACCTGAAAAATAAGCTAACTGCATAGAGAAATGCCATTTTATAGTAATTCGTAACTAAGTTGACTAATAGTAATAGGTATGTCTGCCCTGGTACTATGAAACTGTTTATGCCTTCTAATAGGTCAATTTATTATTATAGATCATCTTTTCCACCTTGAAAGAAAGTAAACAGTCAGTGTTAGGTTTAGGAAATCTACAAATGAAGAAATATCAAGGCAGCAAGCAATGTTATTAAATGTACTCATTTGAATACATTTCATTTGAAATTTCATCTGGTATATTACACTTGTTGTTTGACTATGCAGATTCCTGGGGGATTTTTTTCTTGTCTTGGTGCAATCCTAACCAACATAGCGTTAACTAGGACCACTTTGAGAAGTTAACAAGATATACACCAATAGATATATTAAATAACAAGAAAGTCAGAAGCTCACATATAAACGATTTCCTGATATTTTTTAAGGCATTAATTCTTTTTGCAACCCATTGCCCATATGCATCTAAGCTATACTGTTAAATAGCATCTATTCTTCCCGTCCTTCACAGGACACCTTAAAGTGTATGAAGGATCAGAACAAACCAGAAACCTATGATATTTAAGTGACTTTGGCATATAATATTAAACTGAAGATACTAGTCCTATATCAGATTATTCAGTTTTATTACTTTAACCATGTAATAGCAAAAGATAATATCTAATGCAGAGGTTGGCAAACTATGGGCATCAGACCAAGTTTGGCCATTTTTAATAAAAAAAATTAAAAGCCTGTTTTGTTCAAAAGAGAAAGTTTTATTGGAACAGATTCTCTTTATGTATTGTCTGTGGCCACATTGGTACTCCAGTGTCAGAGCTGAGTATTGCAAAAGAGATCCTCTGACCCACAAAACATAACATTTACTACATGGCTGAAAAATGTTCGATGTGGTAGAAAATGTGTGTTGACTTCTTCCTTTAAGTTTGTTCAGAACTGTCTGGTGCCAGAAATAAAGGTATTAACAGCTGCCACTCTGATAGAACACTTCATTTGGAATTAGCAAGCATGGAAATATAAGATATTGGGAATGGATTTGTGACAATTAGTACTAGAGCTATTAATTATAAATGCTTTAAACACGTAATCCAAAAATCACTAAACAATGTTATTTATGTCATTTTTCTTTCTAAGATCAGCTTTGGGGGAATTCCGACACCTGGAAGAGCACGGGCATTCACACGTCAAAGCTTTCATGGGTGTTTAGAAAATCTGTATTATAATGGAGTGGATGTTACTGAGTTAGCCAAGAAACACAAACCACAGATCCTCATGATGGTAAGGAAGCCTAATGGGAAAGAAAGAAAAAAGAACATTTTATCATTTGCATTTAAAAATTATTCATGTGAAGTCTCCATTTCATATAATATTTTAAGAATCAACTCTTACTTTAACAGCTGCCCATTTAATATAGTAATTTATCGGCCGGGCGCAGTGGCTCAAGCCTGTAATCCCAGCACTTTGGGAGGCCGAGACGGGCGGATCACGAGGTCAGGAGATCGAGACCATCCTGGCTAACATGGTGAAACCCCGTCTCTACTAAAAAATACAAAAAACTAGCCGGGCGAAGTGGCGGGCGCCTGTAGTCCCAGCTACTCGGGAGGCTGAGGCAGGAGAATGGCATAAACCCGGGAGGCGGAGCTTGCCGTGAGCTGAGATCCGGCCACTGCACTCCAGCCTGGGCAACAGAGCGAGACTCCATCTCAAAAAAAAAAAAAAAATAGTAATTTATTTTTATTTATTTATTTATTTTTTTGAGACAGAGTCTCCCTCTTGTCTCCCTGGCTGGAGTACAGTGGCACAATCTCAGTTTACTGCAACCTCTGCCTCCTGGGTTCAAGCAATTCTCCTGCCTCAGCCTCCTGAGTAGCTGGGATTACAGGTGCCCGCCATCACACCCAGCTAATTTTTGTGCTTTTAGTAGAGATGGGGTTTCGCCATGTTGGCCAGGCTGGTAACAAACTCCTGATCTTAAGTGATCTGTCCACTTCGGCCTCCCAAAATGCTGGGATTACAGGTGTGAGCCACTGTGCCCGGCCAATTTTTTTTTTTTTTTTTTTTTTTGAGATGCAGTCTTGTTCTGTTGCCCAGGCTAGAGTGGTACAATATTGGCTCACTGCAACCTCTGCCTCCCGGGTTCAAGCCATTCTTCTGCCTCAGTCTCCCGAGTAGCTGGGACTACAGGTGTATGCCACCACGCCTGGCTAATTTCTTTTAGTAGAGACGGGGTTTCGCCACATTGGCCAGGCTGGTCTCGAACTCCTGACCTCAGACAATACACTCGCTTCGGCCTCCCAAAATGCTGGGATTACAGGCATAAGCCACCATACCCAGCCTAATATAGTAATTTTTTATTATGCATACAAAGTTATAAAGTAAATATGCCTCTTGGGACATAGTTGTTTCATTTTTAAATGAAATAAAATAACTTTCTATTTTTACATGGAAATCAGAATGCGTATGTCTCATGTGTTTTTGGTGTTATTATTCACAGGAGACCAATTATTTTGCAATGGCAATCCCTAATGATCTATTATTCCCTGGTCAACTGGAAATACTTCCAAATCAGTTAGTAAACTTCTTTCAATGTTTAAAGTTTGAAATATCTAAGCTGAGGTTAAAGTGAAAGCTCCTGTTTAGTTGTGTCTCTCAGAAGCACATCATGGGAATATTCATTCGTATTGTTGTAAAAATGTTTGCTTTCCTGTGTTGTGCTGGAGGAGTTAGCTCATGGGTTGCAGGACCAAAACCTGGAAACATCTCTGACTCTGTCACCAGGCCACACGGTGAATATATCACTTAGGTTAGCATGAGGAAAAGGGAAAAACAGCTGTGAAGCCCGTGAACTTTCCAAGAAGGTAAAGAAAAAACAAAGATGGGTTTGAAGTCTAAGTTCTACTATGAACAGCACCATGCTGAGATCATAAAAAGGAAAAATACCATCAAGATACATGAAAAAGGAAACACCAAAGGGAACAGTGATAACAAGACTCCACAGAGCACAGCTTCCTTTGACAAGATGAAAAAGAAATGAAAAGAGGAAGGAGATAAATGGAACAGCCCTCTACCTAAAGTTTCTGTCTGTGGAGAGACTGACGTTTAAGTGCTGCTTAACTGGAAAAAGAAAAAAGACCCAGTTATTGAAGTTGGCTTTATTGGAGATGCGTTACTCAGATACAGATGCAAAGATGTGTTTGGCCAGTGGGCATCCGTGTCAAGAAGCCTAACCTAACACGTTCTGAACATTAAGCTGCCTTTTATCTGCCGGTCCTTGGTGTTCAGAAGAATCCCTCCTCCTCACCCTAACTTTTATGCAGCTATTTCCAAATACACTGTCATTGAGGTGAATAAGAGTGAGTTGGGCCTTATGACACAAGGAGACAAGACTATTTGAGGAAAATAGACACAGGTTTTCATACACATTTCATGTTATTCTGAATTACTGATGGGTTCACTGATGGAATTATTAATTGAGTATAGCCAATAAGGAGAACCACAGTTACACTGGTATTTCTGGGTTCTGGATATCATCCTCAAGAAAACTATTTACTAATTACATTGAATGAGGTTATTTAAATGTGTAAGGTTCACACAAAAACAAAAAGACAATTCATTCCAAATTGTGCATATGGATATACAATGTTAATTATGGGAATTCCATTTTGAGAATTACTACAATTTGATGTGTTCTGTATAATAGTTGTTCCAATATATAAAAGGAAAATAGTTGTTCCAATATATAAAAGGAAAACATTTAAAAATATATTTTGTTGGCAAATCGACTAACAAGCACTCCTCTGTGGCAAGAAGCCCTGCCTCTCTGTTGTAGCAGGCAGCTACCCGCGTAAATGATGAGCTCAAGAAATATGCAGCTGATAAAAGATAAAAAATATGGAATAGTCCAGTGATTAAATGTGTACTATGGATCAGCGCCACTTACTTCTAAGCTTTTGGTATTCAATTCGTTACAGCAAATGTTTTCTTTTTAAATTTTCTTCTGCAAATGTTTTCTTGTAATGAAAACTATTTCCCATTCAGCAGAACTAAAAATAGTCAAGAAGAAATGTTCTGATTGATGTATACAGTTAGTGTATATTAAAGATTATAATGAAATGATAACTGAATTATATCCATTTCTAAAGTACGTTGCGGCAGAAGTTTTTAAAATATCATTCAGTTTTGAACATTACTTCACCCCTGGATCAGTGTGGTTCTTAAAAATATCATTCAGTTTTGAACGTTGCTTCGCCCCTGGATCAGTGTGGTTCTTAAACTTGGCTTTGTCTTGGAGTCACCAGAGGAGACTGAAAAGATACCGTTACCTGGATCCACCCCCAGATGCTGGGATTTTGATTGGTCTGCATCTGCATCTGGCAATTCAGCTGTTTAGCTAGGTTTGAGAGCCACTACCCTAGATTATCTGTCTTGCTCCAGTAACATTCTTTTTCTAAAATCATCTATACTATGTTAATATAAATAAATCCATGGAAATTCCAAGTAAAATCAGAATTGCTGGGGTTTTTCTCTGGAACTGAAATACCTATGTGTGAATAATGCCCAAGAATTGCTTATTCCTTTCACCAGCCAAACAAAGCAAAACAAAAACATTAAAAAGCCCAGTAAGATGTTGACTTACCAGATACTAAAACATACGAAAAGCTGCTATGCTAGAATCAGTATGGTAGTGGATGGGAATGAAGAAGTAAGAACAAAGTCAAGATCTCAGAAAGATCCCAGTTTATGTGCAAAGTTATTATTAATAAGGAATGTGGCTCAATTCAGTGGAACAGGGATTATTTCAGAAATTTTGCCGGAACAAACAAGTGTCCATAAGGCAGAAAATAAGCATGATCACTATCTTATACACACTAAGAATATGTAAATTAAGGAGGAGGAGAAACCAACCACAACAATCTTAAAGAAAATCTATGAGATCGTAGGACCTAAGGTAGTATGAAACTTTCTTAACGAAGATTGGAAACTCAGAAGCTGTAAAATACAATAGAGACATAATTGACTATATAAAAATCAATGTTTGCATGCTAAAAATACTATATGCAAACATTGTATATAACTATTAGATCTGAAAAACATTTGAAAGACTGTCAAATATAATTTTCCAACAGCTAAAAATATGACCCATGCAAATATCAAATAAGCATGTGTCAAAGATTTAGTCAATTCATTAATTAATGAGGGAACCAGCAAAATAGTAAGCTGGTTCGAAGGAGATTTTGAGGATTGTGTAGGGAAGACCAAATGTTGCTCAGGAGAAAGACTGAGAGTATGAAAATGTCCTGTTATTTGCTGTATCCTCAGGGCTAGCACAGGGCCTGGAAAATAGTTGGCACAGATTAAACTCCTGTTGAACTAAAATTATATTGAGACTCCTTTACTAATGCTGAAGAAGTAGAGAAGTGGAGAATTTCTCACATACACACAGAAAGCCACATGGATGTCTGTCCAATTATAATAATACTTAGGCTGAAAGAGAAGAGAAATGTCATTCATAGATTTCGGCTTTAGCAGGCAGACTAATTTATAAAATCCTGGATTGATAAAAAGCCTTGTACGTCTTTGTAAAATCTGGCTTTAATTAGATAGAAGCACCACCTGTAAGGCTGCTCAATGTGCCCTTTTGTTTGATTTACAGGGAAATGTGTCCTTCTCATGTCCACAGCCACAGACTGTCCCTGTGACTTTTCTGAGCTCCAGGAGTTATCTAGCTCTGCCGGGCAACTCTGGGGAGGATAAAGTGTCTGTCACTTTTCAATTTCGAACGTGGAACAGAGCAGGACATTTGCTTTTCGGCGAACTTCAACGTGGTTCAGGGAGTTTCGTCCTCTTTCTTAAGGATGGCAAGCTCAAACTGAGTCTCTTCCAGCCGGGACAGTCACCAAGGAATGTCACAGCAGGTAACAGTTGTATTCCCATAAACCTGACGTATCCACATGAAATCATTTGGTAATGAGTGAGTGAGTGAGGCAGTGAGATGCTCGAAGCCCCCACTAGAGGAAGAGATTGCTGTTTCCTTTTAGACTGTTCCTGTGTGGCACACACAGCCGTCACTAAAGTGTTCTTTTGACCAACATGACTATATATGAGAAATATGAAATGCATATTTCTGCAGATGTACCTTCCCATATACAAGGAAAATATGTAATACCCTTAAGCTCCATTTCCTGACAAACATATACCAGCCTCCATCCCAAAGAACTAGGGTCAGGACCTCATGGAACAGACAACACCCAGTGGCATGTTCCTCTCCTGTCCTCACTTCTTTCCCTTCTCTGCCCCGCCTCTCCTCTTAGGGTCTGTGCACAAATATTCTATACACAGTAGGCAATTGATAACTATCACCTTACAGTGAAAGATGCAAATACCAAGAGTTCTTACTCTTTTTTGATGGCTGATTAGTTTTCTGGGATAGCCTAGCACCATGGAAGAATCTCAGCTCCTCCACTTACTGCCCTTCTGAAATGCAAATCACCAAGCCTCCTGAGCCTCAGCTGTTTTCACTTGTGAAATGGTAAACCTCAGATCTCCTTTGCAAGGAGGACAATAGGAAGGAAGTCTGATTTTATTAGCACAATGCCCACCACACACACAGGCCTCTCATCCCCACTCTCCATCAGGGCTTGTTTTTGTTGGGCAAATGCTTTGCCATCCCTGCTAGGTTCGGGGCTCAAATCCCACGGGGCCGGACTGAGTAACAGTAGATGGGAACTAATCTCACATGCAGTCCGATGTGGGCAAGTTTGTTAACTACAGAGCTGCCGGATTGTGATGACTGGATTTGCACACAGGAGGAGCGCTGGGTCCTAAATCGACATTGTGCCTAAACTGGCATCAGAACCAAATGGGGGCTTTAAAAAAAAAAAAAAAAAAAAACGTGATCTGAAAAAGAAGGCGGCACAAATGAAGAGGCTGACTTCCGCTTGAGACCAGGGGATTGTCATGCTCAAGAAAAGATTCCTTTTGGCTGTAAGAGGCACACGTGACTACACTGCTGTTAAATGTTGTGGTATGAAATCAAGACCTATGAAGAAATTCAGAGGGCGGGGCCTTATCTCAGTACTTCTGGAACAGTCAGGCAAGCCCTGGGTGTTACAATCTGTGGCCACGTCACACAGGTGTTTTAGGGGAGATAAAACAGATATTCAGAGGGGATGTATATTTTTTTATCGTTGACAAATGCAAACCTATTTTCCGTTTCTTCACGAAAAAGATTTTTTCCAAGAAAGGTTAAAATTATAACCCACACACAGATACAAAATGAACATATGTCAGAGATTTTCTTTAACTCATTAATTAATGAGAGAACTGGTGTTAAGGAAATAAGATAAAATTGCCTACCAACATAGTGAATCAGTTTCACAAGGTAGAAAAGAAATAGTCTTATTATGGAATAAGTATTAAGCCAGACTGTGATGCACATTTCAGGCAATCGCTAATGTGATTGCAAAGACAAATTTCATCCATTTCTGTAGCCAGACAGATACAACCCATTACATATGTGTTCCTAAAGATAAAGGACAACGTGTCCTCAAGTATGAGGACTTGACAGCACCATTTTGCTACACAGCCCATCTTATATTCACCTGGTAACTGGGGAGGCACACTCCTTTATACACAGGAAAACTAAACTCCTTCATGTCTCTTTGACAAGTGGAGCCAGGCACCTCTGTTAAACTCCCAGGGAGATAAGCAGTTAGGAGCACTACCTTTCTTGATGTTTACATTTCAAAGAAATGTCTCCAAGGTCCTGAAGAAAAACACTTCTGGAAACAAGAAAGAGGCTAAATAAGGTTTTTTGTTGTTGTTATTTTTGTTTGTTTGTTTTAAGATTTTACAGATGTACAATTACCAGTTTTCTGAAAGAAATGCTGTAAGGAAAAAAAGTGAGTGAAAGTGTGTATCCCTTTTAGCACTAACAAAGTTTTTGTTTGTTTGTTTTGGTTTGTGTTTACCCTTACACCAGTAAGGCCAGTTTAAAGAAGTACCACACATTTATAGTCAGAAAGGAGATGCTGAGATGCAAACCTAGCAGAACTTGTCAGTATCCACAGGGAAGGGCCAATCCCTTCCCTGTACACACTGTGCATCTCTGTGGACAAGCATTATTTGCATTATTATCAACGTTCTGCAAGTTAACTTCTGTCACTACACAGCTGTAAAGTAACCCAGTGCAAGATGATGGTTTACAATCCTGTAATGTCAGCTGATCTTTCCACATCCAGTAATCTCTTTTGCCCATTTCAAAGACCGCCCTCAATTTTTTTCCTACAGTAGTTGGTTCAGCTTTACTGCTGATGAGTTGCATATATTCTGGATTCAATGAGGTGCTGAGCAAGCACTTTGTCCACTTCTGGGTTGCACAATAACTAGAATTAAATATAATTAAAGTTCTTAAATCTCATCAGGATTTTGCTTTAGCTCATGCCTTTGTGAGTGTGATATTTTGCCCCTGCCATTAAAATGTTGTAGTTGTTAACAAGAGATCATCTTCACACTCAAATGTGTTTAAAATAATATCTATGTTGTGGGCAATTAATTTAATAACTTCCCATTAAAATATAGATTCCACTGTATCTGATTTTCTTGTGCATAAACTATGGCCAAAGGCCAAATACAACCTAATAGAAAACAAAAAGGAAACAAATGTGGGTGATAGACATGAAAACAATTACACAAAGATCTGCTTTTATTTGTCAAAAGATATTCTTAAAGAGGGTACTTTTTGCAGTTATAAAAAGAACATGTCAAAGATTTTGTTTAACTCATTATCAGTAAGATGTTACAACAGGTTCAAAGAATCAAAGATATATAAGCAGTAAGCTGCAATGATTTTGTGCATCGTGCAAAACTGGCTTATTCCATGGGATGGGGTAGAGGAACCAGGAAGAAGATCAATTGTATTTCTACCAGACGAAATTCATTTGCATGTCTGTGGACAATAATCATTTGCCTGCTTTCAATATTCTACAATTCACAGGATGATAAAAGTATTCAAAGAAGGGGCCAAGCATGGTGGCTGATGCCTGTAATCCCAGAACTTTGGGAGGCCGAGGTGAGCAGATCACAAGGTCAGGAGATCGAGACCATCCTGGCTAACATGGTGAAACCCCATCTCTACTAAAAATACAAAAACTTAGCCAGGCATGGTGGTGGGCGCCTGTAGTCCCAGCTACTCAGGAGGCTGAGGCAGGGGAATGGCGTGAACCCGGGAGGCAGAGCTTGCAGTGAGCTGAGACTGCACTCCAGCCTGGGTGACACAGCGAGACTCCATCTCACACACACACAAAAAAAAAAGTTCAAAGAAGGTAAAAGGCACAGAGACCTGCCGAATCATATAATCCTCGAGACTGTGTTTAGACAGTGCCTAGTTTTACATTGAAGACATCCAGATTCTTGGTTGATTTTAAAGAATAATTTATTTTCTTACACTTTATTATTACTTCTGCTTGTTTCATACATCACTGAAGGTTAAAATGGAAAGCTAAAATTTTAATGTTAATTTTTAATTTTTAAGAAGTACTACATTTGAAATGCTAATAATATACTGACTTCACATAAATGCATGTTAGGAAGAAAAATAAATCAAGCACAGTCATTTTGATAATTTACAGGTTTCCTAAGACTATCAAGTAAAATGCTACCTTTATAGGAAAATTTCTATTAGTCTAAAGTTTATTATGCTATATGTAACTTCTGAAATAGTTTTGATCTTCGTGTAATTTTAAACTTCAGTGCAATGTTAATTTAATAGGCCTCATGAAGCTAATCTTATTTTTAGACCATTTATTGGCATGTATCTTTGACATATTACCAAGTAAAAGAAAACACAACACCTCTAGTGATTTTAAATACCTTAACATTTAAATTTACCATCAAAGACAATTCATTATGTTACCAAATTATTTCACAAGATTAATTTCATAATTACTACTAAGAATCATAAAATAATATGGATGTGAATGTAAATATATAAAAATACTGTACATATATAAAGTACACCTCCAGTTTTTTCGTAAGCATTTTTAATCAAATATTAAATAGGTTTTATTTTATTTTGTTTTATTTTATTATTTTATTTTATTTTTTTGAGACAGCGTCTCACTCTGTCACCCAGGCTGGAGTACAATGGTGTGATCTCAGCTCACTGCAACCTCCGCCTCCCGAGTTCAAGTGATTCTTGTGCCTCAGCCTCCGAAGTGACTGGGACTATAGGCACATGCCACCACACCAAGCTAATTTTTTGTTTTTTAGTAGAGATGGGATTTCACCATGTTAGCCAGGCTGGTCTCGAACTCCCAACCTCAGGTGATCCACCCGCCTCAGCCTCCCCAACTGCTGGGATTACAGGCATGAGCCACCATGCCCACCAAATAATAACTTCTAAAAGACAGTATAATTATATCTATAATCACAGTGTGTTAGTTCAGAAACACATGAATATATGTTAAAGATTTTAATTAATCAGTGAAGAAACCAGTAAGATGTTACAGTCAGTTCAGAGGAGAATTCAAAGTACTACACATACAGGCAGATAAGAAATGCCAAAATGAATTACAGACAGATATGAAATGGTTCAGTAACCAACTGCACCCCCCCAGGCACAAGTCATTTGCATTTCTATGGGTACAAGTCATTTTGCATTACTATCAGTTTTCTATAATTTACAGGGCTGTAAAATAGCTCAGACAGTGAAAGCAGGATTTACCGTAATTAATGGGTGCAGTAAGCCAGACATCCAGTGATCTTTCCCCCCATTTCAAATCCTGTTGCATCCCATAAGTATGTACAATTATTATGTGTCAACTTTTTCTAAGCTTTTCACAATCATTCTTGACATTTTTTATCAACTCACTTTCTTGATTCTTGTAAAATATTTTTGATAGATTCAGTGAAGCAAGTAAGTTTTGCATTTAAAGATTGAACCAAACTGTGTTGTTTTTATCCCATTGTAAAGGCTTCTAATGTATATATTTGATAATTAAATTCTAGTTACTTTAAGCAAATTATCAGAATTTATTATAGTGATTCTTCAGAAAGAGTAATATTTTTATTCATGTATTATTGTCATAATAAATGAAATTTTTAAATTAAAGATAGGTGGTTAATTTTTTTTCAGTGATACATCAACATGTAAATACCACTCTTCTCTGACTTATTCAGTGATCTGAATCAAATTGTTTTCAAGTGTTTACAGAGCTCATAATTTAGAGTTGTCTCTGACTGATTTTCCTCCAGGTGCTGGATTAAACGATGGGCAGTGGCACTCTGTGTCCTTATCTGCTAAATGGAGCCATATGAATGTGGTGGTGGACGATGACACCGCTGTTCAGCCCCTGTTGGCTGTGCTCATTGATTCAGGTGACACCTATTATTTTGGAGGTAAGAGAACGCAATTGAATGACATTGGCAGTGGAACCACTTTTTATCTTTATTGCTTTGCATTTTGAGTCTCTAGTCAAATTTAAACCAAGTTAATACTGAGAAATAATTTATCTCTAGCCATGAAATTAGTACTTTTTGAGTTTGTAAAAAACAGGAACCATTTAATCAATTTTTCTTCCCAATACAAAAATAAGTATCTGCAGAAAGTTTACTTCCTGTTTAACTTCCTTTTAATTTAGATAAACTTGATATTTTCATCTAACATTAAAAGAAAATATATTTGAGCTATACGTAGTAAATAAGTGGAAACTTTCAAATGTCAATATCATAATCATATCTCTACAACAGATAAATCCATTTATACTTCTAACAGTTAACTTGTAAAAACAAAACAAATCATATTGTCTAAAGTCATTGGCTTACATAAAATATTACTTATATATTTAAGTCTATATTTAAATATATACTATTGAATCAGTACACAGCTCAGTTTATAAATAGATAGATGCATAAATATTTTTTACATGGAGGAGTAATGGGAAATATACTGATTATGAAGTACTTTCAAAACACTGACAATAATAAATATTAATTAATAGGAGACAAGCATATTAAATGAATCCAGTATAATTGGTGTTACACTGGTACAAAGTACTGAATGTTTGCTTCCTCCCACCCAGATTCATATGTTGAAATCCTGAGCCCCAAAGTCATGGTGTCAGGAGGCTTTGGAGGGTAATTAAGTCAGGAGGGTGGAGCCCTCATGAATGGAATTAGTGCCCTTACAAGAGAGGCCCAAGAGAACTCCCTTGCCTCTCCTGCCATGGGAAGTTATAAGGAGAAGACTGTGGTCTATGAAGCAGACACTGCATCTGCTTTGTCTCAGACTTAAGACTTTCCAGCATCCAGAACTGACAGAAATAACTGTTTGTTGTGTAGGCCACTCTGTTCATGGGATTCTGCCCAAACTGACTATGAGAACTCATAAGCTAAAGAAATGGAAACAAGTGGATCTTTTGATTATAAAGGAAGTTTGGATTTTTTTTTAAATTAAAAGAACCATTAGGAATAACAGCAAAACCCTGCTATGTATTCTAGAATGCTCCTGTGAGCCCAAAGATGAGGCTTATATATCTGGAAATCACAGTTAAGAGAAATAATCATGTGAGAAAACTTGTCACATGGGGGCATGGATGCCTGTACATTAAAGCATTCTGTTATCATCCCATATCACCACATATATGATAAGAAAACTTATTCTCAAGTAAGAAAGTTTTCAACTAGGTAAGAAATTCCATGCTGGACACAGATATAGAGAGCCACTTTGCACTGTACCTAAACACTGAGGTGTTACGGAGGTAACTTAATTACTTGTAATTCTTACTGGAAAGGTAAATATATTCAACCTTTCTTAGTAATAAAAATTGTATGTAAACAGAAATATAGATCTAGTAACAGAAGACTTGCTATTTACATACAGTCCTATACATTGCATTTTACCCTCATCAGTATTTGTGTTTCACAAAGAATATGTACTTTTCCAAATAAACAGTGACAGACATTCAAAGACTTCACTGAGCTGTCCTCTGGCACACAGTGTATATTTAAATTGTTAAACAAAATTAAAATGGCCTGAGGAATCTCTGAGCAGACAAAGCCTTGTAAGTGGCCTTAACTTTGCTCGATTTACCAGTATAAGCAAAACTTTTAACTTGAGCTATTTCTTGTAAATGGCTTAAAAAAAAAAAAAAGTCAAACTTAAGGCTAACCAATCAGAAGCCACCAGTTAACATACAACTAGAGACTTTCCAGCAGGATCAACCAAGTAAGGCAATTGTATAACTACAACCAGTGACAAATCTGCTCCTATATGTACCTTACAGAAGCTGGCCCTTTTTGTTCTCTTGAAAGGGTCCCTGAACCAGTTCCCATTTGAAGCTGCTTCAGCAGTGATTGATGAATCACTGTTAGCTCAAATCAACTTTTGTGCCTCCATTACCTTTTATTAATGGATACATTTATATCTCTAGTTGGATGCTTTTTCCTCTAAGCAGACACATAGTAAACCTGAAGAGCTTAAGATTTTTATTTTTTTATTTATTAATTTATTATTTTGAGACAGAGTCTCGCTCTGTCGCCCAGGCTGGGGTGCAGTGGCGCAATCTCGGCTCACTGCGAGCTCTGCCTCCCAGGCCAGATGGAATAGGTCCAGAAACTACTGAAATAAGCAATAGAAAATCTCAAACATTATAGTCTTTGACAATGTATATTCACATATATTCCCATTTCCTTCAGAAAATACGTGATGCTTCTCTTTTTTTTAAACTTATTTTAGGTTCAGAGGTATACATGTGCAGGTTTGTTACACAGGCAAAGTGCATGTAATGGGGGCTTGGTGCACAGATTATTTCATCACCCAGGTAGTGAGCATAGTACCCAGTAGGTAGTTTTTCGATCCTCACCCTCCTCCCATCCTCCACCCTCAAGTAGGTTGTGGTGTCTATTTTTCCCTGCTTTGTGTCCATGTGTGCTCAATATTAAGCTCTCACTCGTAAGTCAGAATACATGGTATTTGGTTTTCTGTTCCTGTGTTAGTTCACTTTGGATAAAGGCCTCCAGCTCCATCCATGTTGCTACAAAGGACATGATCTCATCCTTTTTTATGGCTACATAGTATTCCATGGTATATATGTACCACATTTTCTTTATGCTACCGTTGATGGGTATTTAGGTTGATTCTATGTCATTGCTATTGTGAACGAACATACACATCTATGTGTCTTTAAGGTGGAAGGATTATTACTTCTTTGGGTGTGTACTCAATGGGGTTGCTGGGTCGAGTGGTAGCTCTGCTTTAAGTTCTTTGAGAAATCACCAAACTGCTTGCTGCAGTGGCTGAGCTAATGTATAACCCCCCAGCAGTGTATAAGCACTCCCTTTTCTCCACAGCTTTACCGGCACCTGTTATTTTTTGCCTTTTAAATAATAGCCATTCTGACTGGTGTGAGATGGCATCTCATTGTGGTTTTGATCTGCATTTATCTTATGACTAGTGATGCTGAGGAGTTTTTCATATGCTTGTTGGCCACATGTATGTCTTTTGGAAAATGTTCACATCCTTTGCCCGTTTTTTAATGGGGTAGTTTTTTTTTCTTACTTGTTAAATTAAGTTCCTTATAGATTCCAGATATTGGACCTTTGTCAGATGTATAATTTGTGAATATTTTCTTCCAGTAGGTTGTCTGTTTACTCTGTTGATAGTTTCTTTTGCTGTGCAGAAGCCCTTTCGTTTAATTAGGTCCCATTTGTCAACTTTTGTTTTTGTTGCAATTGCTTTCGGTGTCTTTGTCATGAAATCTTTGCTATGTCCTATGTCCAAAATGCTATTTCCTGTATTTCCTAGGTTATCTTCCAGAGTTTTTATAGTTATAGGCTTTACTTTTTTTTTTTTTTTTTTTGAGACAGGGTCTCACCTGTTGCTCAGGCTGGAGTGCAATGGCACGATGCAGCCTCAACCTTCTAGGCTTAAGAGATTCCCCTGCCTCAGCCTCCTGATTAGCCAGGACTACAGGTGCGTGCCACCAGACTCAGCTAATAATAATAATTATCATTATTATTTGTAGAGATGAGGTCTTGCTATGTTGCCAGGCTTGTCTCAAACTCTGAGACTCAAGCTGTCCTCCCGCCTCGCCCTCCCAAAGTGTTGGGATTATAGGCATGAGCCACCACACCTGACAGATTTTACATTTTACTCTTTAATCCATCTTGAGTTGATTTTTGTATGTGGTGTGAGGAAGGGATCCAGGAACTGCTTATGGTTAGCCAGTTATCCCAGCACCATTTATTTAATAGGGAGTCCTTTCCCTATTGCATGTTTTTGTCGACTTTGTCAAAGATCAAATGGTTGTAAGTTTGTGGCACTATTTCTGGGCTCTCTATTTGGTTCCATTGGTCTGTGTGTCTGTTTTTGTACCAGTACTATGCTATTTTGGTTACTATATAGAGCCTTGTAGGAGAGGTTGAAGTTGGGTTATGTAATGCCTCCAGATTTGTTCTTTTTGCCTTGGATTCCCTTGGCTATTCAGGCTCTTTTTTGGTTCTATATTAATTTTAAAATAGTTTTTACTGGTTCTGTGAAGAATACCATTGGTAATTGGATAGGAATAGCATTGAATCTATAAAGTGCTTTGGGCAGTGTGGCCCAGTATGGTTAAAAACCGTATTTATTATTCCTATCCATGATTATGGAATGTTTTTCCATTTGTATGTCATCTATGATTTCTTTGAGCAGTGTTTTGTAATTCTTGTTGTAGAGATCATTCACCTCCCTGGTTAGCTGTATTCCTAGGTATTTTATTCTTTTCATGGTAATTGCGAATAGGATTACATTCTTGATTTGGCTCTCAGCTTGCATGTTGTTGGTATATAGGAATGCTACTAATATTTGTACATTAATTTTGTATCCTGAAACTTTACTGAGATTATTAAATCAAGAAGCTTTTGGGCAGAGATGTTGGGGTTTTGTAGGTATAGAATCATATAATCTGCAAACAGGGACAGTTTGATCTCCTCTCCTCCTATTCGGATGCCTTTTATTTCTTTCTCTTGCCTGATTGCTCTGGCTAGGACATCCAGCACTATGTTGGGTAGGAATAATGAGAGAGGGTATCCCGTCTTGTCCCAGTTTTCAACGGGAACGCTTCACATCTTTGCCCATTCAGTATGATGCTGGCTGTGGGTTTGTCATAGGTGGCTCTTATTATGTTGAAGTATGTTCCTCCAATGCCTCGTTTGTTGAGGGTTTTTAACATGAAGGGATGTTGAGAAAATACCTGATGCTTCTCTAGAGACAAATATATGAAAGCAAACAACATTTCATGAAGGATTGAGGAATATTTTGTGGCAGCAAGAATGACTCTCCAAGATGCCCTAATCCCTGAAAACTGTGAATCTGTTACATCACATAAGGGATTTTGCAGATGTAATTAAGGTTGCAGATGTTAAGACAGGAGATGATCGTGATTCATGCAGTGGGCTCAGTGTAGTCACATGAGCATCTAAGAGATTTAACTTGGTTGGAGGCAGAAGAGACACAGAAGAGAGGTGTGGGTGAGGGAAGCCAGAGGAACTGGAAGCAGGAGAATGTCTCTCTGCAGCATTGCTGGTTTAGAAAATGAACGGGGCACCATGAAGAGCGAGGCAGGCAGCCTGACGCTGCTGAGCGGCCCCAACTACCAGCTGGTGATGAACTGGGACCTCGCTCCTACAACTACAAGAAGATGAATTCTGCTCTAACCTGCATTTGCTTGGACACACATTCTCCCCTAGAGCCTTCCTAAAGAGCCCAAGAGCACCTTGATTTTGTCCTTGTCAGACTATAAGCAAGGTCATCAGTCCAGCCCTCCCACACTTCTAAAGTGAGAGATAGTAAGACAATGTTTTAGTGATTTGTTACAGTGATGATGAAAAGCTGATACACATTCCAGCCTCCATCACATCCATTTACAGACATTCCCATTCAGTTCTGAACCCTTGAACAATGGCCAAAAAAAACGGGGTGGGGTTTTCTCAAACACACCCTGAGAATATAGATGGCCCTGAAAAAGAGAGAGAGAGATATGGCCAGTCACAGTGGCTCACACCTGTAATCCCAGCACTTTGGGAGGCTGAGGCAGATGGATCACCTGAGGTCAGGAGTTAAAGACAAGCCCGGCCAACATGGTGAAACCCTGTCACTACAAAAATACAAAAAGAAAAAATTAGCCAGGCGTGATGGCAGGTGCCTGTAATCCTAGCTATTTGGTAGGCTGAGGCAGGAGAATCACTTGAAAAACTAAACTAAAAAATATACATATATACACACAAAGAGAATAGTTTCACAGAAAGTCAAAATAGCCAGCACGGTTTCTGTGTTTTTTGTTTTGTTTGGATTGTGTATGGCCTTGGAGCTAAAGTCACATACATGATCATGAACCATATAGAGATAGGGACACAGTGACAGAAATGGGAAGGCTGATCCATGATCATACATGCATACATGCATACATGCATACATACATACATGCATACACTATCGATTCCAAAGTCCCCTTTGACCTAAAAGTATGAGAAGAGCCCGTAACCCGTTTGAAATAGATACTCAGCAACCACAACCCAAATTGTATATACATAAGTAAAGTTGTCCTTATTTCAGAGATGATATTATGAATTGAATTGTTTTCCCTCAAATTCCTATGAACCCCAGAATGTGACCTTGTTTGGAAATAGGATCTTTGCAGAGGTAATCGAGTTAAAATGAGGTCACTAAGGTGAGCCCCGATCCAGTATGACCAGTGTCCTTATGAAAAAGGGAAATGTAGGTGCAGAGACACACACAGAGGGAAGACGCTGGGACAACACACAGGGAATATGCCTTGGGAAGACAGAGGCCTAGAGTGTTACACCTGCAAGGCCAGAGCTGCTTACTGGCTTCCTCCCTGACCCCACCTCCCACCTGGAGCTGAGCTTGACCCAGGCCTTACCACCCACTACTGCTACTCTGCCATAAATCCCTTTTTAAAAAAATGTAAAATACTTATTTGACAAATAAAAATTCTATATATTCAAGGTATGCTATGTTATGATTTGATACAGGTATACACTGTGTTCTGATTAGCACAGTCAAGTTAATACACCCAGCACACCACACATAGTTACCATGTTAGTGGCAGAGGGGAGTGAAGACATTTAAAATCTGCTCTCTTTCCAAATTCCAGGTAAATAAACCAGTATCATTCCCTATAGTCACCATGCTGGATCCCTTTTGTTTCATAGGGTTGTTGAAAAAAGACTGCGAATTCAGGACTGAAATGCATGTCTTCCAGGTAGGCCCAAATAAAGGATCACACTCGGGAACCAGTTTTAAATAGACCACCCTTTATGGAGCTTCCCTTCATCACCGTGCCCAGCGGAACTGTAACAATGCTAAATGAGTGCCGTTACCTTTTTCACTGCTTTATGTGCTGGTTTTACTGCACCACACACGTGTCCCCGGAGCCTTGGCTCCTCTGGAGCATCTTACTAATGTGCCACTGCCTCACGAAGAAAGGCCATGTTTTGCCCAAAGTGACTAATAGTTCAACTCAGTCGGTTATTTCAGCTTATTTTTATTGCCCGGTAATGATGCGGTGAAACATTTTACTAAGTCGGGGAGCACATCAGCCTTTCCTAGACAATGATAAACAGATTATTTGCCAGCTCAGTCAATGATTGAGTAGAACCAAGAGACACTGCAGCCTAAGAGAGGGCAGTCAGAGTGGGAGGTCACAGAAGGGTGCAATAAATCTTCTCCCCAGGGATGTTTACGCAGAAAGTCCTTGGTCATTAGAAATGTCATTTAACTGGGCCGGGCGCGGTGGCTCAAGCCTGTAATCCCAGCACTTTGGGAGGCCGAGACGGTCGGATCACAAGGTCAGGAGATCGAGACCATCCTGGCTAACCCGGTGAAACCCCGTCTCTACTAAAAAATACAAAAAACTAGCCGGGTGAGGCGGCGGGCGCCTGTGGTCCCAGCTACTCGGGAGGCTGAGGCAGGAGAATGGCATAAACCCGGGAGGCGGAGCTTGCAGTGAGCTGAGATCCGGCCACTGCACTCCAGCCTGGGCGACAGAGCGAGACTCCGTCTCAAAAAAAAAAAGAAATGTCATTTAACTATAAATAATAAGATACATTTGCTAATCAGTGCTTGAGGTGCTTCCTGAGAGTATTAGTATAGTTTTGTATCTTACTATTTTTTTTCCAGAATCCTTTTAAAATTATGTTGGAGACAGCACAATATGAAAGTAAAATTCATCCCTAAAATTGGCTGTCAGCATGGAAATTATAAATCTTATTTTCTAAACTCTGGCAGTCCTTCAGAGCAAACTTTCCACAGAGCAACTGTGAAAACAGACAATGTCAATCTGCAGAGTTTCTGATTGTTTTCTTTCCTCACATTCCGAGGTGTGCATATGTGCCCAAAATTGTATTAAAACATTTGCTAAAGATGACAGATTTTATAAGAAAAAGCAAGCCAGTATATCTAAGACCTGTCATTTCAAAAGTAAAATATTTAGGAAACACTAAAAGGGATAAGAATGAAAGTACCATTCATTTTTTAAGTGATACTAAATAAAGTTGATTACAGAAAATGATTTATTGAAGTATAAATATAGTATCACCCTTATGGCTGAAATTCTCCAGGTGAGATTTTATAACGTCCCGTTATCCAAGAACACATTTCCATAAATATATACATGCTAATGTTAGAAATGCTTTTGAGTTATTTTTACTCATATCATAATTTTGTTCATTCTTAATGTGAAATAGATCATATATGTACAGTTAGAAAAATATTACTAATAATTTTTTCAAAAGAATGTATATATTGTTACATGAATATACCACATTTTATCAGTTCTACTGCCCCATTTTGCTATTGTTAGGCAATTTTCATTTGGGCTTTTAGATTTGCTTTATAAAATTTAGGAGGGTGGTGTTTGTTTTGCTTTTTTTTTAGACAGGGAGTCACTCCGTTGCCCAGGCTGGAGTGCAGTGGAGCAATCACAGCTCACTGCAGCCTCTGCCTCTCCAGTCTCAAGCACTTCTTCCACCTTAGCCTCCAGAGTAGCTAGGACTACAGGCCAGCGCCACCACACCCAGCTAATTTTTGTTGTTGTTGTTTTTCTTCATATTTTGTAGAGACAGAGTTTTGCCATGTTGTTCAGGCTGGTCTGAGGTGATCCACCCACCTCAGCCTCCCAAATTGCTGGAATTGCAGGCATGAGCCACCATGCCTAGCCTAAAATTTAGTTTTTAAATATTCTTACATACCTAGTTTTTCCAGTGAATTTTGCACTGCTTGTGTGTGCTTTTGAAACTTTATTTACCCATCTGTATAGTAAACTTTGGGAAACACCAGCTCTAACCACCATGTTTAACAGCATAGGCTGGTTGTTAAATTTTACTGATGCATATAAACCTGAAATAGATCATTTCTTCACATAGAAACAGCCTTTGGTTCAGCTAGTAGTCATTACTCATTTTAGTTAAAAACCCAAATTCTTCTTGAATGCTGTGCAGTGCACTGAAAGAGACTAATAAGCCCTTTTCTGTTTTCTTAGCAAATTTAATTCTTGGGATATTTCTGTTCATATGGTTTCCTGTGACACATAGCATCACTAAGAATCAAATAAGTGAAACTGAAAAGATTAAAACTAATCCCTTCATCCAGTTTTAATAATGAGTTCGTTTTATTATGTTTCTTTTTCCTTTCCGTTTGTTTTATACTGGCCTGGAGAAAACAGGCTTGATGGATAAAATCCACAGTATTTTCTTCCTAACTAGCTTATATAGTTAGAATGGCCTGAATATGTACAGCTGCAGACACTAACTTCATTCCTACAATATAGTATCCACCAATGATTGAAACTAGTCAGCTGCGCATGTTATTTATTTATTTAAAAGGATTTGGATTTTTATACAATATTTAAAAGCCACAAAATGAAAAGGGATCAATCACTGTATACCTTGGAAGTCTTTCCAAGAGTCTTAGTATCCAACAGCCGTGGAGGCTGTGACCTTTTTCCTTCTTTTCTTAGCCTGCTGGTCATTTAAGAGTCACCGGAGATGACTCATGCTCTAGTTCTTAAAATCAAACTTGTTCCACCAAGTCCAAGACCCTGAATTTGTCCAAATTGTAAAAGCATCCTCTTGCCACCTGTCCACCAAAATACCTTCTATTCAAGCGAACAACAGCTTTAATTGCTGACTCAACTCTCAAATTCTAAAAATGTCTGTACTGCTTCTTCATCAGGGGCACCAAGAAGTTCACATATCACACAATTCCCAACTTTGCCATATTTTTCATGGCAAAATTGGAAAATACTGTGGACTTCATCCATCAAGCCTGTTTTCTCTTAGCCAATATAAATTGACAATGGAAAAGAAAAAGAAACATAACACAACGAACTCATTATTAAAACTAGATTAACTATACTCTTTTCAGTTTTACTTATTTTATCCTTAATGATGCTATGTCTCATAGGAGACCATATGAACTGAAAAATATGTCATCACACATTCTTCCCTGGTTTCAACTTCCAAGTCTTCATCCACCTTCCCTGCACCAACTATGCCCCTTAGTAGGACCACGTTGGTAGGACTCAAGTATTTCAGTCAGTGGAACAAATCACGGGTGGATTTCTGGATCTCACTAGATTTATTTTAATAGAAAGTTTAGGTCAGGCACGGTGGCCCACGCCTGTAATCCCAGCACTTTGGGAGGCCGAGGCAGGTGTATCATCTGAGGTTAGCAGTTCAGGACCACCTGGCCAACATAGTGAAACCCTGTCTCTACTGAAAATACAAAGATAACCTGGGCATGGTGACGGGTGCCTGTAGTCCCAGCTACTGGGGAGGCTGAGGCAGGAGAATCGCTTGAACGCGGGAGGTGGAGGTTGCAGTGAGCCAAGATCGCGCCACTGCACTCCAGCCTGGCAACAGAGCAAGACTCCGTCTCAAAAGAAAGAAAGAAAGTTTAATTCGGAGATTCAGACTTATTTTCTATACTGTCATTTGTCCATTTCTGTTTTCTAGTCTGAGATTACATCTTTTTGAAGTATTTTCCAAGCAGCACTCTGTACGGTTGCAGGTTGTGCATATAGCCTGCATTTTTTGCCTTCATGCCTGAAACAGAGATTGACTGAAGGCCAAATTCTTTTAAACTTACCTTTATGGAATCTTTCTGCTATTCAGTGCCATACCTCCTTCCATGACATTGAGAATACAAACTTGACTGTTGTATCGCCAGTCCTCACATCCTTCTTGTAGGAAGTTGCTAGACCGAGAACTTGTGGCAACACTGCATTGAAGTCTGTCACTGCAGTAACACACAGTGACAATTTTCTTGCCAACCTCATATGCTTACACAAATGAAAATAACCAGGCTAAAATTTTCGTAGGTCTTAATATCTTTGTTTGATTTCATATCTGCAAACACGCAATACTTTATGATTACAATTTGTCCCGAAAGTTTCTTAACTTTTTTTGGGGTCACCTGGATTTATTTTAATTTTTTTTCTAACAGAGTTATTGAATTTATTTTATTTAAGAATAACTTGGTGGGGCGCGGTGGCTCACGCCTGTAATCCCAGCACTTTGGGAGGCCGAGGCAGGCGGATCACGAGGTCAGGAGATCAAGACCATACTGGCTAACACGGTGAAACCCCGTCTCTACTAAAAAAAAAAAATTAAAAAAAAAAAAAATAGCCAGGCCTGGTGGCAGACGCCTGTAGTCCCATGGACTCAAAGCATCATGCCAAATATTAGGTTTAATACCTAATGATTGGGAAAGAAAATAAGAAATTATATCTCACAAGTTTGAAAGAAACAGTGCTTACAGAATCAATATAAGCCAGCTTCTTTTTTAAAATAAGGCAAAGGATAAAATTTTTTCAAAAGCTATAATTTCAAAATGTGCAATTACATTAATTATTAAATTTCTGTCATCATTGGCATTACACCATTATGAAATGAGGTGCCTCTTTCATATTTGTATGCTAAAATTAAGTATTCATTTAGATCAGAGGTAGACAAATCATGGTCCATGGCATATTATATTAGCCCAAATGAATAATTGCTTTGTATTTTTAACAAGAAGGATATGCAGCAGAGACTAGTGTGACCCACAAAACCGAAAATGTTTACTATCTGGCGTTTTACAGAAAACCTGTGCAGACTCCTGATTTAGACATATGCCTTATAATTTGATTCTGAATTAATATGACTCTTTCTACAAACAGTTGTCTTTAAACAAAAAAAATTCACAATTATTGTGTTCTCTTTCTTTAACTAGAGTGTGTACTTTCATCCTTTTCCTTATTTTTCAAACTTTGAATTAGAGTTCCATTATTAGGTTATATATTGTAACTCAGAGGTTGGCAGTAAGTTCAAGACACTACTTTCCTATATGCTTGGACTGGTGTGGAATAATACTGCTTAAGTCAAAGTCAGGCACTCACCACTACTTACAAGCATTGTTCTTGTTTCACAAAACAAGCCCAGATAGAAAAGGAAATGATGTCATAAGCATTGCCATTTGTAATTTAGGTGAAATTAGCTGATGGTTGTGGTGAAACTTTTAATATTTAACTTCTAATATTGGAAAAATCAAATGTCTATTTTATTTCTTTCTATTCATGGAACATTCTGGACTGCAAATTTTTATCCTTATGTACCCTAACAATGTGTTAGGTCCTGTTACTTTTCGTGTTGTTGTTAACATTAGAATTTAATCTTCGGTTATATATTTGACTAAAGCACCTAATACCAAAGGAAGTGTTACTAGAAAAGCAAATCTAGGTGTTTCCACCCAGTCAGTATAAAAAAAAAATTTGTTTTTAAATACTCCCAAAGGCACATACATCACGACACACAAAAACACCTATAGGGTAGATAATTTAACATATTTTAGATAAATGGCAGTACAACAATTATATTTTTATGTAGCATTTTTCACACTTCATAAATCCAGTATATCCTAAATAAAATGTGGGCTATGATTTCATTTATTTTAATTTAACCTCCATTTTAATTTTTTTCACTTACACTACATGATGCTAAAATGCATGATTATTTCTTAGATGAGATTTCACAAAAGAAGCCAAACCTCTTTTCAGTTGGTTGGGCAATAATTCCTGTTATAGGAATTTTAAATCTTAATTTCCCCCCATAATTTCTTATTCTGAATTCCAAGTTATCTTAAATTTGATCAGTTCTAACCTTGCCCCTTCTCACCTCTCTACTGAATGGTGAAGCTCATGACATCATACCGATGTCCATAAACAAGGGGTAGCAGCAGTCTTCATATAGTAAATACTGTGGAATAGTTTGGTCATAGTTATTGCTTTTGTCCTATTTTTGTCTCCATATTCAGGCTGCCTGGACAACAGCTCTGGCTCTGGATGTAAAAGCCCCCTGGGAGGGTTTCAGGGCTGCCTGAGGCTCATCACCATTGGTGACAAAGCGGTGGATCCCATCTCAGTACAGCAGGGGGCGCTGGGGAGTTTCAGGGACCTCCAGATAGACTCCTGCGGCATCACAGACAGGTAAGGGCCATCCTAGGTCACTTTAGCTTACCTGTTTTCAAAGTTGAAGAAAGCAAATGTAGACAGCTGGAAAAAGGCATTCTGTTCTGTTTGTTGTTGTTGTTGTTGTTATCTTTCTTTCCAGAGGGAATGAAATAGTCATAATCACTATGAAGATTAGAAAATGCATCTTGGCTGGGCACAGTGGCTCACGCCTGTAATCCCAGCACTTTGGGAGGTGGAGGGGGGTGGATCACGAAATCAGATCAACTTCATCCTGGCTAACATGGTGAAACCCTGTCTGTACTAAAAATACAAAAAAAAAAAAAAAATTATCCGGGCCTGGTGGCGGCACCTGTAGTCCCAGCTACTCGGGAGGCTGAGGCAGGAGAATGGCGAGAACCCGGGAGGCGGAGCTTGCAGTGAGCCAAGATCGCGCCACTGCACTCCAGCCTGGGCGACAGAGACAGACTCCGTCTCAAAAAAAAAAAAAAAAAAGAAAGAAAGAAAGGAAACTGCATATCTAATGGAATCAATTTTTTAAATGATAGTATTGTATTAGAAGACATACACCTTATGGATTTTATCTTAATATGATCCCAAGTTGCTCAGCTAATAGTTATCAAGCTCGCTTTTGGAACCACACACCCATCAGTTGGATGATATTTTTCCAGGCAGAGGAATTTGCCGAGTTACTATTCATTAGCTACCCAACCCCACATGTCCTGCAGAGAAAATAAAAAGTAATTTCTCCTAGAAAAGTTTGAATCATAAAGATGGATGAAGATATGTGCCAAAGGACATACTCAATGAAATATGGAGAAGGTTAAACAAGAAAAACATTTAATTAAAATAAGTATTACAACCACAGTTACACTAGTTGTGCCATAATTTTACAATGATTTTGGCTGAGAAGAATCACAGGGTCACACCTGGAAAAACAATATTTCTACATACAATTTGCCATAGTACATTTGGTATTTACTTTCAGTGAATAAAGAAGTGCTAGCTACATAGTTAAAAATTTAAAGTTATATCTACACCTGGTAGAACTTTCAAAACCTGCCTTCTTCATGGAGTAAATTCTGTTAGTCAATTCTGTTTTAAATATTAACTGTAAAATTATCATCTCTGGCTAAACAGGTTTTAATTTATAACTCATAGTGACATATTAAAAAAACATAATTTCTACTAAATGAAAAGTTCATTCATATGAACTTTATTCAGCACAGAATAATTTCCCCCTGTGAACATTCTGCTGATTTGTAGGAAAAATGGATTAATTAAAAGATGAGGAGTATATGTATGAAGTGTAAGAATTTTGTCAACTACCTCTCACTGTTGAGATTCCAACTCTTGACACACAGCTGGGACTGCATTTACATCTCAACACCAGCTCCAGAACCCCACTCTGTAGTGGGGAGGGTAGTTGGGAAGGTTTCTGGCCATTTGCTCACTTAATATAATCCCACGTTGCTCAGCTAACTAGCCAGGGAGCTCAGTTCTGTCTGGGTTAAGGGGAAATGTCCCATGTGCCCACACCGTGAGTGACAGGAGCTGTCAGCCCAGCTGTGATGCAAGTGTGATTTTCTCTACTTGCATGACATTATTTTGATATCTTGTTAATTACTCACAAAATATGATCCATTTGCAGTATATCTGTTATGAGATATATATCGTGAGGCTGCCTTTTCTCAGAGATGATCCACATTGCCTGCTTTGTGCATGTAGCTCCCAAAGTACAAAACTATTGTTTTTACTGTTATAGACTGTTTTGTTTTAACCTTAAAGTCACAAGAGTTACACTGGTGCCTAACTTGGTCTCTAAGATCCCACATTTTAAAAAGGCCTCCAAATTGTACCCTAAAGTTAGTTGTAAACATTCTCAAGTAAGCATGTATGTGTGAGCCACACTTAAACTTCAGCCATGATGTGTACAACAATCACTGCAGATAAGGGTTTTAAGAAAGCACTTTTAAATTATTTTCAAATAGGGCTACAAATGAAGGCTATTCACTATTTCATTCCCAAAGTCAGTAACATAGAAGACTAGCTCCTCTGAGATTATTTTGAAAACCTGAATTTTATAAAGCAATAAAATTAGAAAACTTTGGGGACACAAAATGACATTCTACAGAGTTAAAATTAAAGACCTTTGCTGTTCCCTTTATGTTCAGTTTTGAAATCCTGAAAATACTGAAAATTCACTTTTAAGTATCCTGAAAACCGGCCTGTAAGCATCTATTAGCCTAATTGTATTAGTCTGTTCTCATGCTGTTAATAAAGATATACCCAAGACTGGGTAATTTGTAAAGGAAAAAGGCTTCATGGATTCACAGTTCCACATGGCTGGGGAGGCCTCACAATGATAGCAGAAGGTGAAGGGGAAGCAAGACACATTTTACATGGTGGCAGGCAAGAGAACCTGTGCAGGGAAACTCCCCTTTATAAAACTATCAGATCTCGTGAGACTTACTCACTGTCACAAGAACAGCATGAGAAAGACCTGCCGGCGTGATTCGGTTACCACCTCCCACAGGTTCCCTCCCATGACGTGGGAATTATGGGAGCTACAATTCAGGATGAGATTTGGGTGGGGACGCAGCCAGACCATGTCACTAATTTGCAAAGTAGAAACATGTTATTCAAATATCAGACCTAAAAATCCTACTTAGAGGCAGATATGGGGATGAAGTTATCTGTTTTAGTCAAAATTGTAAGCTACGCAAAAAATAGCAGTGGGCACTTTGGATGACAGAGTCACAAATAATGGATGTTTATGTTTGGATAGGTTCTTTTGTTTGTTTGAGATGGAGTCTCGCTCTGTCGTCCAGGCCGGAGTGCAGTGGCGCCATCTCGGCTCACTGCAAGCTCCGCCTCCCGGGTTTACGCCATTCTCCTGCCTCAGCCTCCGGAGTAGCTGGGACTACAGGCGCCGCCACCTCGCCCGGCTAGTTTTTTGTATTTTTAGTAGAGATGGGGTTTCACCCTGTTAGCCAGGATGGTCTCGATCTCCTGACCTCGTGATCTGCCTGCCTCTGCCTCCCAAAGTGCTGGGATTCCAGGCGTGAGCCACCGCACCCGGCCTGGATAGGTTTTCACTTCTTACATCACCTCTTACATCACACTCCTGTGGTCTTAAGGGTTGCTCTGTATACCACATGGCAGAGCTTCCAGTGGGGTCCTGCTGCATTCCAGCTGTGGCTCCCTGAGCAGAGAGGCCTCTGTCACCTCCTCACCTGGCTGTGCTGACCAGGCTGCTCACCCTACTCCTGCCCTCCCTCTGCCATCTTCCCCTGTGTTGGCCTTCTGCATGCTAGCTACTTCCTCTGTTATTTGTACTATATGTAAATTTTTCATAATTGATGTTGTGTTTAGTTGAAGAAAAATAGTATATGCTTGTTGATAGTCTCTAGATCACTTAAATAGTTTTTATTTCAAAATATTTTGAACTAAAATTCTCTCCCTGTTGATATCAAACAGCAGTGGTTTTTAATGTTTTTTAAGATTTGTGGAATCTTCAAGTCATGTGTGATCTTAAGATGCTCCGTTAAGAAAGAAGGGGAGGATGGGGAGAAGGATGTGGGGGAAAAGGAACAGCTGCTTTTTTAAAAATGGTATGGGGGTGGGCCCCCACCCCAGCCATCCTCGCCTTTCACTCCGACTCCCCGTCTTCTGATCAGTTCACACAGGCTTTTCCATGCCTTGGCCTTTGAAATACTTGAAAAGTTGTGATTCTGATGGCCCCTAACTCTTCTCTGAATGCAGACTAAATGCTCATTAGCACCGTGTAATCAGTGGAAGTCTTGGCCCTGAGCTGGTGGTGCACTGCCTGAGAGCCAGGATGGGGGACTAGGGGCACGGGGAGGGTAGGGAATGCTGCGGATTCTTCTTCCCAGACCCTCAGGTTCCCCTCAAAGGATCTCTCCGGAGGCCAAATACAGGCCCCTGGGGCTTTCTGTCAACTTCATACCCCAGTTCTCTGCTGGTCGTCCTCCCATCACAGCCAGGATGCCTGTCACAACCTCCCCGCCCCTCTTCTGCTACTTCTCTGGGTCCCATGGGGAGGGGCACTTGGGCAGGCGCTTACCCCCTCTGCTGCTCCAGCATGGACGAGGGTGTCCCTCACAGCTCGGAGGGTCAATGTCCTTTAGAACCTTCACTCTTTACCAGGTCCTTAGCCATGTGCTCAGCAGTGGGAGACAGCAGGCAGAGCCTTAGCTGTGTGCTCAGCAGTGGGAGACAGCAGGCAGAG